>NW_027464595.1:2695000-3002500 GCF_043290135.1 Rhipicephalus microplus | reverse complement strand
AAGGTGCGATCACGCTTGAAAAGTAAAGAAGCAAATGTACAAGCACAAAACAAACAAGAAAAGCTTATTCAGAACTATTCATCAGAGTGAGGGGCAGTAGGGCCAATTTAATGCATACTTATGGGAACGCTAAAATAATAGGCCAATTCGTTTTCTATAAGAACTCTCTCGGTGGTCCTCTCGTAAATCATCCCAAAACCAAGATAACACCACTGCGTAGGAAGTTTTAATTTCTCAAGCCTCGATATTCTTCCCTTTTCTTTCTCTCTTTTCATGCAGGTCATCAGATTTCTTAATGCTTTACGAAACAGCTCTTCCATAAAACGGCCACTGCTTTGCTCTGGAATTTCATCAATATCTCGAGTACATCCCATTAACACCTTTTCTGCGTCATTCGAACTCTCCCTTTTGCCTTGTTTTCTTCTTTCTCTCTTATTTACTTTTATATCTCTTATTGCTTGTCTCATTTCTCACCCAACATTAACACTCAAGAAGGCGTTACTTCAAAAGTTTGTCGTCGTTGAACCCTCTGACTAAATCTGTAGGCTTTTAATTACCAATTAATTTCCTCACGTATAGTACGTTAAAAGCCAAATTATGGTGTAAGTATTTAAAGAATATTAAACATTTTTCTAGAATTTCCTACTGCTAATAATATTGTATACTCATGTTCTACTAATAATAAATGCACTTCTTTACTGCTGCAGTAGTGCGATTTCTTTTTTATCATGCAGGATATTTAATAACTTAGCAAGTTTTACCCTAATGTTTCTTAGACGTAAATTATGTTTTTTTTCCTGACATGTTCTAGATGAGCTTTTGTATCTGTCCGCAAATAATCTTTGAAGTGTGCAGAAATCAATTGTTGCTCACTGAGATATTCCTTTTCGTGTTATCTACTGACATCTCTGTGTTTGTGTCCCTATGGAATACAGGGAAATGTGAGGTAGGCTAGCCAGATTTGTTAACCTGTCTGTAATATAGCTTAGTTAGTCTTATAGCTTCCATACCACTATCTGGACCTACACAAAGAGTTTTTTTATGAAATGCTTAGGCCGAAAATATTATGTTACGCAATCTATAGCTCCACGTTTTTACCACCGCACGTGTAAATTGACGCTGTGTGTTTCTTCTTCGTTGTCGGAGTTTTGTCTTTTTTTTTTCGATGCGCAGTCTGTGCTGAAGATGCACTTGAATGACAACATCGCAGCCACGGACTTGCGTCATGGGCAATGGGTATGGAATAACTGGTTAACGTTGTGGCACAAACAAACTAAGGCACAAAAAACTTGCAGCTTTGCCGGAAACGCAAAGCAATGAACTCGATAGCAACAAATAAAAGGGTCATGAGCAGAATGTAAAGCAGATTGAAACATGCCACACGTTCCTCACGCACAAATGACGCACAAAACGTATTCACAAGTACGGATGCGCGCGAACAAGCATCTCATTTGTTACTTAGCTGTCTGAAAGGCACACGCTTTTCGGAAATGGAGACTGAAATGATTGCGGGTACCTCTGTCAACACGGCAAATACAGCAAAATAGGTGACCGGTAAAATAGTCAAACGCAGGGAACTGTGGGATACGACGGCTTCCGGTTCGACACACCTGCGGGTTAGCAGCACCACTCATGCACTTTTGTACCGTTCCGTTGAAAAAAGCACCTCTCCTTGCAATGTCAGTGCTTTAAAAGTTGTTTTTTTTTTTGCTCGCCGTGACTGCGACAATGACCAGCTACGAAAACCATGAACAGTTAGGAAACTTTTATTCGCACCAAAATGCTCTGCAATGCTTTTATGCTGCTCAGGAGTACTGTCAGTTTTGCTAGCAGATCAGTCGATACAGAAGACAGTTTTCATTGTATGATATGTTACTTCAGATCAAAAATCACGATTTTAAAGATTTCAAGGGATGGTGATGACTCTAGCAGTGTGTTAAGAGTTGATTTCGGGATCGCTGCTTTGCCCGAAATTGTCGGTCAATCGGCATAATGCGCCGCATTTATCGAGCGCGTTAAGATATCTTTTTTATAGCCTTCAGTGCACTATAAGAAGCATTCTTAGTCGAAGCTGGATGTTTATTTGAACGCTGATCTTGGTTAAGCTGCGTGGCACGGCGGCAAATAAACAATACAGCCAAACATAGGCGGCGCCGAAGAATCGATACCCTGCGCTTGTTTAACGCACTTTTTGCTTTGTGTGCCGTCCTGACGCACAGTTTGACCAAGATAAACGCAAACAGACTCGTCCAGTGCTTCGTGTAAGCTCATTCTTGAGTGAAGTTTTCGCGTGTTTTTTTTTTTTGTCATACAGATTGGTGCAATTCCGGCGCTCATATCATATGAAAGGTAGCTTTTGCCCGCGTTCCCATAATATCTTTGCAAGGTGCACCTATGCGACCATTTATTTCTGGATATAACATTCGCATCAATTAATGCGTAAGCTTTTTATTAGTGTGGAATACACACGTGCTTGTGATAAAATGGTCTTCGCACACTCTAGATCCCACGTTCAGTACCCAAGGCTACTTGTCGCTGTGGCTCGCTTTACAGCTGCAGCTCACCTCATTTTTTCTTCTTCTTTCTATGGGAATTGATATATGCGTTTGCATTTCACGCTCGGATTGGAGCAGGCAATGTCTGAACAACCGACCATGGTTTAGCAAGACAAAGACAAACGGGTGACAGCGCGCGCAAACACTGAATAATCTTAGGCTTACGGTTGAGCGGTTCACCATCGTCTACTCTTCTCGAACCAAGAAGCCGGCAGCAGACGGCGCATCCTACAATCCCACGCTCTTTTACTGGTCACCTATTGTTTCAGGTAAAACACGAGGCCAGCCGAAGCGTACGACCTTCCGCTCCTCGCCGCTGCGAGATAAGTGGTGCGATTTCAAATCCAAATCCGGACGGAGGCGGTCTGTTTCGTTGAGTCGCACGCGATTGGCCATTCTAGCCGTGACGAATGCTGTGACGTTCTATGTGACGTGGAACGAGGTGTCACGTGACTGTTTTTCTCCGGTTTTCGGAGGAAGGCGAAGGAACGGTCGGAGAGACCGTCCGAAAGGAACCGGATGGATTGAAATGGCTGCAAAGTGGCATGGATTGGATTGAAATGAAAGGGCTTCGCGACTTTTCGGCATCCGAGCACTTAGACAACACGGAGTTTTCCACTGTCACGGTTCTTCGTCTCGCCTGTGCGGCAGCGGTTCAGCGCGTCGCTGAGCACTTGCCACAGCCGCCGCTGGTCGGTGACCGTGACGCCTTGCTGCAGCTTTATGGCTGTTGCCGCGAGCTGTGGATGTTCGGTCATAAAGGGGAGCACCCCAGCGCGCATTGAACCTCGGAAACGTGAATGAACCGCTGCTGCTGGTGGCTAGCGATGCCGTCGCCCTCCGCCGTGACTGCGCTAGACTGAGCCAACGGCTTCGAAGGGTGCGCCGTTTGGTTGTGGAGATATGAGAACAGTAACTGCTTGAAACAGGGTTGTACCTAGCGCCACCATTAACCATTCTGCTAAATTTAGCGTTGTTTCAAAACAATAACAGTAAAAATACGTTTGGATTGTGCCGTATTGCTTCTTGAACGTTTAAAAACTAGTGCCAACAGATTTTAATAGTGATCAAAAATAGTTAAATACTTCTTAACATGTTACTAAAACTTTTTACTTTTCTCTGCGGTCCCCAAGTCGACGTGAAAGTGATGACGCAGGCCTTCTTTTTCCTGATTGGCTGTTTGCTTCCCCTTGTCATCGCGACCGCTGTGGACGGCCCACTTTTCGACGTCACCGACGAAACGCCTCTGTCCGGATTTGGATTTTGTATATAATTGCACCAAGGGGCGCGTGAAGGAGCGTTGCTCCCCTTCTCAAAGCCGGGCCCAGTACGCGTAGCAGATTAGAGTGGGCGCTTTCGCGCCATGTGGCGACACGCACTTATTGCGCTATTTTGCTGGTAACGCTGAACACACGATTTCCCTCTCCCCCGAGATGCTCGTGAGCAGCGGTAAGTGGTAAATATAAGTTGCTTGCTGTTCAAATGGTGAAGGGTGGGCTCCGGGGTGGCTCTGTGCTTAACGTCTCACTTTCATGACGTAGAGTTCCGGCGTTCGATTCCACGCAGCGGGGTGTGTTTTGCTGTATTTATTTTCTTTCTTGCGTTTTCATATTGCTACGTGCCAATGGAGATGAAGAAGACAAAGCATATAGACTGGCACGAGCGAATCATTGTGGCTGGCGCTGCTCGCTTAACCGGCTGTAAATACATCAGTGGCTATCCCTCCGAGTCGGTCTCCTTCTCGTAACATATTTGGTGGAGTTGTGTGATCCCCATCCTGGCCACGGAACTCCGAAGCGGACGCTTCCTCGCGGCTTTCAACATGACCACTCAATACTCGGCTACATCCTCCCCGGTCGCCCGCCCTTTTGCCCAGCCTGTCAAACCAGCGCCCGCAACAACTTTCGTGACGCTTCAGTTCCAGTGCCTTCCGAACACCGCTGCGACGTCCTCGTGTCTCGACACATGTCATCCACCAGACACCTGTGACAACTTGACGCGGCTCGTCAGGCGGGAACTTGAAGCGGCTACTCCAGCTAAGATGGGACCAACGTGCTCTGACCCCTCTCCTCCAATTACGTTGCCCCTCATTCCAGCAATCGGCCGGCAGGAAATCGCCAGCTTGGGAATTTCCTTCGTTTCAGCGCCTCCCCGCACCGACTTCCAGCGCCAATAAACGCCTGCACATCGCTTTCTGACAGGCTCTCCCTCAACGTTCCGTAATCCGTCCGCATGGCGAACAAACGATGACAAGCCGATCTGCTTCTCGTGTCACCGAATCGGACGCATTTCTCGCCATCGCAGAAGTTTCTGGGGTCCTCCTGTACAAGCCTCCTCTCGTCCTTTCCATGCACGTCCTGTCTATCGCCATGAGACCAGTCGGAACCATTTTGCCCAGGAACCTGTTACTGAACACCGCTACTCCTTCTCTCCATCCCCCCAACGTCGCCAGTCTCGTTCTCCACAGCCCCGCTGACCGTCTTACCCCGCCTTCCCACGAGGTTCCCCTGTGGAAAACTAAGTGTTGCAGCCCCCGGAGGTGGCGCTGCATCGCTCGGAATCACATAAAACCCTCTCTTGACGTTACGGACAAAACGAAACTTTATAGACATACAAGTGGACGGCGTACATGTCACTGCTCTTGTCGACACCGGCTCTCAACCTTTCGTGAGGACGAGTGATTTTCGCCACAAGCTCAAGAAGGTTCTCACACCTGCGATTACTCAGTTCGTCCGTATTGCAGACGGCGGAATAGAATCAATCGTTGGAGTGTGCTCCGCTCGTGTAAGCATTGCGGATCGACACTCAGTTGTTCTCTTCACAGTCCTTAAAAATTCCCCCACGACGCAATCTTAGGCCTCGACTTCCTGTCCGCGCATTCTGCCCTCATAGACTGTTCGACCAGTACGCTCCATCTACGATTGCCCGCAACAGAACCTCTTGCACAACAGCCAAGTCGCCTCTACACAATGGGACATGCGCGCCTCTTTCCACAGACACTGACCTACGTAGAGCTCGTCTTAATGCCGCCAATTTCCGGTGGTGACTATGTTCTGACCCATATCACCGATGTCCTCATAAACCGCGGGATTACATTACCGCACACCGTTCTGTCCATCGCAGGAAATTCTACGTGCCTCCCAGTTTAGCTTGACACCTCAAGTGCTGCCACAAGGGATCTCTTTGGCGTTGCTCTGCACCTTAGAAGACAATGTGGTAGATATTTTCACGATGGCCGCTCCTTCTGACCTCCGCGCTCAACACCAATCTGAAAGTTGCTCCGACAGCGCTATTACGTCGATGATCGCTTCCAACTTAACGCCGCAGCAGACTGACGTGCTCCGCCGGGTTCCGCTGTTCTACATCGATGTTTTTGACCTCAGCGGCCGTCCGTTGGGGAAAGGTACTTGTATGACCCACCACATAAACACTGGTAATGAGCATCCTATTCATAGACGTCCATATCGGGTGTCGGTGGCCGAGCGTCATATTATCCAAAGTGAGGTCGACAAAATGCTCACCAAGGACATCAATGAGCCATCATGTATTCCTTGGGCTTCTCCTGTAGAGCTAGCCCGCAAGAAAGACGGTGCATGGCGTTTCTGCGTTGCTCATCGACACCTCAACAAAATTACAAAAAAGACGTGTACCCTCTGCCACGAATAGATGATGCGCTTCATTGCCTCTATGGGTCCCACTATTTTTCCTCTATAGACCTTCGTTCTGGCTACTGGCAGATAGACGTAGAAGAAATGGACCGTGCAAAAACGGCATTCATCACTTCCGATGGCCTATATCAGATGAAGGTCATGCCCTTTTGCCTTTGTAACGCTCCAGCCACCTTCGAACGAATGAATTATGGACTCCCTGCTCAGAGGATTCAAATGGTCCACATGTTTGTGCTACTTGTACGACTTCATTGTCTTTTCACCAACATTTGAAACTTATACAGAGCGCCTCTCAGCCATCTTAGGCATCTTTCGTCACGCTAGCCTGCAGCTCAACTCGTCCAATTGTCAGTTTGGACACAATCAAATCACAGTACTTGGCCATTTAGTAGACGCCAATGGGGACAACCAGACACGGCAAAAATCAGCGACGTCGAAAACTTTCCTGTACCACGGTCTGCGAAGGAAGTGCGCAGCTTTATCGGACTATGTTCCTACTTCCGATGCTTCGTAAAAAATTTTGCGCACATAGCGAGGCCACTTACGCAGCTCCTCAAGAAAGAAGTCCCGTTTTTATGGGGCTCCGAAAAGGCTTCTGCGTTCTCGACTCTCGTCACTCTTCTCACTACTCCTCCGATTTTGGCACACTTCAACTCTGCTGCCGCTACGAAAATCCGTACAGATGCAAGTGGGCATGACATTGGTACAGTACTGGCTGAGAAACAACATGGCCATAATTGCGTCATTGCATATGCCAGCCGCCTCCTATCCGCCCCTGAACGTAACTATTGGATCACAGAGCGCGAGTGCTTGGCTTTTGTATGGGCGGTGGCGAATTTCCAACTTTACATATACGGATGCCCATTTTCAGTAGTTACCGACCACCGCGCGCTCTGCTGGCTCGACTCTCTGAAAGATCCATCAGGCCACCTTGGTCGCTGTGCTTTGCGCCTGCAAGAGTTTTCCTGTTCGGTGATCTACAAATTTGGCCGCCTACACCAAGATGACGATTGCCCCTCCGGGTACCCTGTCGACGACTTTGACGAGCCTATGGAGAACTCTATCTTGACAGTGTCCGACTTTCTTAACATTGGGGAAGAACAGAAGCACGATCCAGACCTGTTTGACATCATCAGCCATACGGAATCTTCCCCAAATGATGTTTCCGTCCGCTACTTTGTCATTCAAAAGGATGTGCTATACCGCCGCAATTTCCGACCAGATGGGCCTGACATTTTCATCGTTGTGCCTAAGCATTTGCGCTGCTGTGTTCTCACTGAACTTCATGACGCTCCCACGGCTGGACACCTTGGCGTATCCCGCACGTACGAGCGCGTCCGGCGCCGTTTCTTCTGGCCAGACCTTGCTCGCTCGGTACGCTGATACGTCGCCACGTGTGACCTATGCCAACGTGGTAAAACACCGTCGCTGCTACCTGCTTGCCATCTTCAACTAATTGACATACCCGCGGAACCAATTTACCGTGTTGGTCAGACCTGCTTGGTCCTTTTCCCACATCAACATTGGGACTTGAGTGCCTAACATGTACTTGCTACTTGTACCGTGCCCACCTGCTTGGACCTGTGAAGGTCTGCAGTATGCATTAAATAAATAAATAAATAAATAAATAAATAAATGGATAGCCGTGATTACAGATTAAGCTACACGCTACGCTATTACGCGAGCTCTACCGATCAGCTGTGCAACCGGCGCCACTGACTTCTTCTTATGGGACGTTATATCGATTCACGGTGCTTCAAGACAACTTCTCACAGATTGTGGCCGTACATTTCTATCCCAATCATCGCCGACATTCTGTGTTCTTGTTCCACGCAACACAAACTGACAACCGCTTACCACCCTCAAACAAGCGGCCTCACGGAACGATTTAACCATATTCTAACAAATGTGCTCACTATGTACGTATCGCCCGATCACCGGGACTGGGACCTTGCCTTACCCTACGCAACTTTCGCGTATGATTCATCCCGTCACGACACAGCGGGCTTCTCGCCGTTCCGCTTATTGTACGGAAGAAAGCCGACTTCACCACTGGACACAGTCATCTCAGCTCACACCTCGTCCACCAGCGAGTATGCCCGCGACGCGATCAGTGCGCGAGCCGATCATGCCCGCCTCGCTCGCGCTCGGCTAATGGCATCGCAAACCAACCAATGCCGTCGGCACGATGCGGAACATAGAACAATACCGGCCCCCGCGGCCTTGTCGTGATGTTTCGGCGCCTTCCCTCACAGAAGACGCTGGAGGAGCTACAGAGACGTACGTTTTGCTCCCGGTACCCTCGTTTTACTCTGGTCCCCTCATCGTCGGCTGGGCCTATCAGAAAAACTGTTGTCTCATTACATGGGACCCTACCGTATATTGCATCAAGTAACACCTGCCACCTACGGGATCAACCTCATCTATCCATTATCACCTGCTGGGGGGTCTAGTGATATTGTACACGTCTCGCTGATCAAGCCCTACAAGAATGCGTCAGATAACGGCCTTTAAAGCACCGGGACGGTGCCTCCGCCGCCGGGGCTCATACTACTTGCCAATGGAGATGAAGAAGACGAAGCATATAGACTAGCGTGAGCGAATGTCTGTGGCTGGCGCTGCTCGCTTAACCAGCTGTAAATACAATGTGACTACCCCTCCGAGTTGGTTTCCTTCTCGTAATAATATACATAGACACGTATACATATACGGTGCATAATATTGATGCCTATGCCCACGTCGACGCCGGCGGCAAAATCAAGCCGAGAGTGTACATATAATTGCTATCGCAGTATAAAGTGATAGCACAAGCACTCCGTGTGGTACACTTCTAAGAAATATTTAATAGTTGGGTGCAACCTACTACTAATGCACTTTTTTCGTGTGTACTATGCTCAGTGAGCTGTTCATTTCTGGTAATGTATTATTGACTTTTGCATCATACGTGTTTGTTATGCGAAGAGAAGAGTGCGTATGTACGACAATGTAACCGACAATAAAAAAACAACGGCAGGAAGTGTAGCACCGTGTAAGGGTGGGGGGGGGCAAACTACATACGTCTGTTTCCTTAATAGATTAAATCTCTAAATTATGCCGTAACTGATTTTGTTAAGATAGTATTTATAATTGAGCCACAACACCGATATGATTTTAGGTTGTACCGTTAGGCACCCCTTATCTCACCTGCCACCCACCTTTCCGCAGAAAGAACTTAAGCAGACTGATTGTGTCACTAACACTGAATACAACTTCGCCGTTTAAAAAAGGGTAATAAAACTTGTGACTGTTCGCTCTGATGACCTGCCTGTTTAAAAGAATGCAGTACTGCATTAGCTAGCAGTGGCGCCCTTTTGTCGAGAGCAGGATCTACTGGAACATAGTGCAAGCAAGAACGACTCGCGGCGGCATTATGCAGCCTGGCGAGCAGTTTTCCGACTACAAGAAGCTTCAACGGATAGGAAGGCTCAGCCAAGCTGGCCGACATTACACACGTGGGTTAAACTAGCCGATCCAGCCTATGATAAGGTAGGAGAGAGGTGTGGTAGGAGAGAGGTGTGGAGAGACTGCACTCATCTTGTTATAAGACTAGTAAATTGCACGCGACTCGCGATAAAACTCTGTAGAGCAAGCTATGAGTCACGATTCACGGGATTATGTGCCGTTACGCCCTCCTGACCACCACGCCCGCCGAAGCAGGAGCGGCACAGCTTCGAACGATCATTTGTCGCTGCGTGCGCGATCAGTTGCTACCCACAGCATGATAAAGTGGACCACACTACGTGGCCCTTTCATTCTAAACTGCCGCTTGTCGGAATAAAACACAGCAGAGCTGCACGAGGCGTCAGAATGATTGAAGGTACTTGAGTGCAGCTATTTAGGAGCATATATATATATATTGGTGATTACAGCAATTTATATAGGCCCTGTTCTACCATCATAAGTTAAGGTTGTAGTCTCTTTCCAGTTGTCTTCTATTTGCGAATATATGTACCTCACTCAATGGTTACAGGAAATGTGAAATATAAAATAAGTTGATGAGTTAGCCCCGCCGCGGTGGTCTAGTGGCTAAGGTACTCGGCTGCTGACCCGCAGGTCGCGGGTTCAAATCCCGGCTGCGGTGGCTGCATTTCCGATGGAGGCGGAAATGTCGAGGCCCGTGTGCTCAGATTTGGGTGCACGTTAAAGAACCCCAGGTGGTCAAAATTTCCGGAGCCCTCCACTACGGCGTCTCTCATAATCATATGGTGGTTTTGGGACGTTAAACCCAACAAATCAATCAAGTTGATGAGTTAGGGACATCTCATTCCATTTTTCATTCACATGTGAGAGAAAGAAAGATAGAGAGAGAGAGATAGAGAGGAAAGGCAGGGAGGTTAACTAAGTTTGGCTCGGTTGGCTACCCTACACTTGGGGTGGGGGAAAAGGAGAATAATAGAACGGAAAGAGACAGAAAAGAAGAGGAGTAAGAAAGAGAAGCATAAATAGTCAGCTCGAGACTACACAGCACGGCCTCGCACAGTTCTTTCACAAGCGGTCGGGAAGTTTGGTGGTCCTTAAAAAGTACAAGAGGGCTTTCGTGGCTTTGCGCGTATGGGAAGCCGTCGGCCAAGGTTCCAGGATCTTCTCTTCTGTAATCGGCCGTGAATCCAGCTGACAGAGCTTGGCATTCACATGTGAAGAACACAGAAAGGCAGTGTATGGTAAAGCCTGGTGTCCCATCGTCAAAGTGTTATACTAAAGAGACAAAAAAATTTCAAACAATGAAAGAACACCTACAAGTAACCGTAAGAGTGATGTGCGTGAACAATTTAGGATGCACTTAGTGTGGGCGTATTCTATTGTGATTGAGGAGTCCAAAACATACAGGGTGGTCTTACAGATTACCATTGCAAATAATACAGATTGGTAGTCCTCGGAGATGGCAGAGAAAGCTTCTAGAGTTTTTTTTTTATGCGCTCTCCAAGTAACCTATACAGAAGGTGCTCGCTGTAACACTGTGAAACGTATCCCTGTATGTAGCAATAACAGCATCACAATGTGACACTGACGGACTTGTCAAGAAAGAACACAGATGTCTAAGCAACCACGACGTCAAACATTCGCACAAGGAAAGACTGTGCCTGTACGCGACCACTCCCAGATAACAACAGGTCAGGAAACAGAAACCACGAGCTCCTCGAGTTCGTGCCGCACGTGGACGGATCAGCTGGGTAAATTGTCTAGGTCGTTTATTCTCCGCCACAGAGCTTTCCAGAGGAACAGCCAGTCAATCAGGTTAACTAGCTAATAACATTTCCTATATTCTCTCTGATAATATTGTATCTTAGATTTCATAATATTAGACTATATATTGTTATTCTATCAACTCAGCCCTTAGTAATGCTTTCAAACCAGCGCAACTTTGATTGTTAACTATTGTCTCATTTGTTCGCGGTACGAGAAGCTCACACGAGCGATTGCAATATAAGCTTGCGTAGTTACTCGGTTAACCGCAAAAAAGCCGAAACAAACAAATTTCGCTAAACGCATCGAAAACTCGTACGTAACAGGGAGGGCAATAACCTGGCATGCTCATTACTAGTCTTTCTGAGTGTGCTATTTTAAATGCAAACAAATGCTTCAAAATACGAACACAAGACTGAAGGCGAACAGCTGTCGTTAGAAAGTGTAGTAGCTTGCGATTGTGCCCGCCACCCCTCCCCCTCTCATTCGCTTTCGACAAAAGATTGCCGCTATTGCTGCTGTTGTTCTCGAACATAATGCGGAAAAGCGAGCAAGCGTGATGGTACATCGTTGCTGGCGGGGAAATAAGCACTCCGAAACCTTGCATTGCATTTATAAGCGCATCGACGCCCCAAGATTGTCATCAGCTGATGCAGTGGGTTCAGGTAAGGGGAGAATAGCAAGATGAGGAAACCTCAGCGGTTCAATAAAACAGGGCAAAAAAGAAGCATTTGTAGAAAAATAAAATGGTCAGCACACTCACCACTCATTTGGTGAAGGGAACTCCATTACAACAGCATCGGCATTTTGCCATCAGCGAGTAATCGATTCAAATAAGAAATAAATATATGCACGCCATAAACATGTCCCTCTTTCGAGAGGTAAGGATCCTCGAAAAGTAAAGTTGGTATTGTTGAGCGCGGCTGAGTTATATAGGGCACTATGCACATGCGTGTTTTTAGTACCCAAATATATATATATATATATATATATATATATATATATATATATATATATATATATATATATATATATATATATATATATATATATATATATATATATATATATATATATATATATATTTATATATATATATATAGTGCTGTTTCTTTTTTCTTTAATCTCCAGAAGCTAAATCAGGTCGAAAAAGCTACCGACTAGAGTCGCACTGTTCAGATCGCCTCATCAACGTCATTACTGTGGTTGCATGTGGAATAGATGATTGACTTGCATGCATTCAGAGCTACGTCATCTGTTCGAGCTCTGAAGGAAAATATAGAATGCAAGAAACAAATATTGCTCCTTCTTTACTTTGTACTATGCTTTTCAAGCATAACCATTACTTCTTGTACAGAAACCGAGCCTTCTTTATATTTGCATTTTCTTTATAACTTCTCAGTTTGTTTACTCAATACCTTCCTTACTTTTTTAAACCTTTCGGTGTTTGTGCAGTCGCACAAAAAATACTTTGGGCCAGTTTGCCATTTCGACTGCGGTTCAATAATCACCGGCACTACGCCATTTCCTTGCTGAAGCTTCCTTCGTCCAGACATCTGCGCCTGCCAAACCACAGTTTTGAAAATATCGGCGTAACTCTTTTACAGTACGGTTTCTCAAACAGGTGCGAGCGTGAACAACGTGAGGCACATATCTTATTTTCAAAGTCAAAACATTAGTAGTCGGCATCAACACGGACCCCGGAAGATTCTCCTGCCTCCGTGAGGTAAGCCAGGAGGAAATAGGCAACAAAGATTCAAAACTGAAGACCATGCTTGTTTTCTGACTGACTCGTACGTGTACAGTGTCTTTTCTTGTTTCTTGTTTTCTCTCTTGCACGTACAATGTGAAGTGTTTACGCTCGCAACTTGAACGCCAATGAAACGAAACGAGCGAAGATGAAAGGTAAAGAGCCGACCGACTCATTAAGGGGACACTCTTCCCTTAGGGCCGTTCCATGTGCTAGCCGCACAGCCGCAATGTGCGTGCCGGCACACCTGGCGCACCTAAGCAGATAGTGAAACAGCGCCGCCAATTGGCTTATTTGTCCCCAGCTTGCTTGCGGCAGGGGTCCCGGCACGTGCGTTGAGGCTGTGCGGGCAGCGCGTGCCAAGGCGGCGCGAACCCCTTCCGCCACCGCGGCGGCAATCTTGGGCGGCCTTGCACACCTCGAGAACTGGCCAGCACAACATGAGAACCAGATGTGGACTTACACCGGTGTCAAACTAGCACATTTAATCGTGATCAGGGTGATCCGGATGAGTTCTGTTGATCACGATCAACTTTATAACCGCTGCTACACGGCCCAAGCTAATCCGGTTCGACCTTTGGTCTGATGAAATGCCCCAGGTGGCATTTGCGTGCCGTAAAACATGCCACTGATAGAATTCGAAGTACGGTATATCTGTAGAGCCCTTTATCAGCTATGTTATTCGGGAAAGAACCGCTCGAACTTCAAAAACTTTGCAGGCCACTGCAATGGTAATTTCAGAAATACATCGCCACATAAAGTTTTCCTAGCACTTACCTGTATTGATGTGTGAGATTCTTAATTTCCGCTTTTTTTCTGATGGCCCCCTCTCGTAGCCGTGTAGTCGCAGTCAAGCGCCAATCTCATTGTACGCGCCAGTGTTTCACTTCTGGCGCCTCAAGCTTGTTGCAGTTGCTCCTGCTAGCGGTCAATTACTGTAAAGATCTCTTCATTCGACCACGAAGTGCACGTACGTTGTGACGTAGTCGAAAAGCTCACGACACTCATGATCAGTTTGCTTTAAGGGGCTCCAACAGCTCCGATGGAGTGAGAGTGGAACTAAGCGCTGAAGGCAACGGTCGACTGCTTGTCGTCCCTCCATCTGCTTCCCTCGTAACTACATGCGGTCTATGTGAATCCTGAAATAGGCAATACTTTAGATATTGTTTCAATTGAAACAGTTTGTAATTTGCTTTTTATAAACAACTAGCTGCTTTAAAGCTTTTTTATTGAAATATGCTCGATTTTCTTGTTTATTGTGCTTTCAACAAACTCAGCTAGGAGGTGCACACGGCAGCAAAATCAGCGAAATCGCAATCTTTCAGGCAGATCGCGATGCGCGGATCGTGATAGTCTTGATCCCGATCACGCCTGACCGTGATTAAAAGTGACCGTGTAGCAGCACCTAATCTGGGTCTTGGTTAATCCAGATCGACACTGATCGCGATTAAATGTGCCCGTGTGACACCGGTATTAGGCTAATAAACGTAATCCTGATTAGCAGGATACTAATTGTCATAGTATAAATAAGGGGTAATTAAAATGGTTTTACTCAGCGTGCTTATGATTAACGTCGTGTTAATTAGCATAGTTTAGTTAGCTTCTCTACTAGTATGCATTAGTTAGCCCGGTTCTAGCATTACATGGCTTCATCAGCATGGTTTTCTTAAGATGTGGCGTAATTACCTGGGCCTTACCATGACTTGGCGTAATTAGCTTCGTCATAGCATGTCCTAGCCTAACTAGCGAAGTATACCGTTTAGCCAAATAGCTAATTAGCTGGCCGCACTTGCTCGGGTGCTTGCAGGTGATGACAACATAGACGACGTGAACCGACTGAGCAGCGCGCTTGAATGTACACGCTGACACATGGCGTCGCTATAATGTACAGACCGACCCATGGCCGCGGATTCAGCTACGCTCATGATGTAAAACGTTCGGCCAGTACTGATCTCAGAGGCCACCGTGCTGATGATTCTAAAACAGACTTAGTGCAAGCATTAAAAGCTTCCAAATAAATTTAGACACCCCTGCCTGTAAAAATAACATCCCGTAAAGTTTCTGACACTTTTGTTGCATGGGTGCACATCTGCACTCAGTGGAACGACAAGAAAATGAAAGAAGATGCCTCTAGTTTGAAAACACTGCCCAACTTAGTCGACCATTTTGACGCGATGACTGGTTCCATCGTAACCAATATAACGCGGCGTGCTGATTGGTGTATTTGACTTTTTCGTCCTGTTGGCTCGTTCGTAATTGGGTGTCGCCAGAGCTCGGAGATATCCCTAGTTTCGCGAAACTCGGCCGATCCTGCATAGAGCCCTATTTCTCGAGTTTTGGAAATGATCTGGCCCAGATAGCATTCCAAATATGTCTCTAATGGGACATTAAGAATGCTTTGCTGACTATCTTCTTGCATTATTAAAAAAATGATTATTCTCTGAAGCACTTCCCCAGCTCTGGCAATTTGTAAACGTCATGCTCATATTTAAGTTCGGAAACAAGCAAATAGAGTAAAAGCTCGTTAATTCGACACCCGTTGATTCGGAACTTCGGATAATTCGGACGGCTCTATTGGTCCCGGCCAAAGTGCATGTTAATCTATGTGACCAAACCTTCGTTATTTCATCGGAATTCGGCTCTGCACCGCTTAATTCGGAGAAATGCTGACGGCTGCTGCTACACAAAAGTGTGATAAAGCAGCGCTGGCACCACTGGAGTGAAACCGAAACCTGAGTGACATCGCGATCATCATCAACTAGTGGGGGCGATCGTAGCGCCACCGAACGTCGGCGTCTTTTTTCTTCTCCACTCAGCGCCTCTGACGCCATTTTCCCCTGTGTTGTCGTGTCGGAACCATCTCTTTTTGTGGAGTTCTCTTTTTCTTCCATTGTGACCGTATTTGCATGCCACCACCATCGTGCGCTGCAGTGACGGCAACGCCGAAAAAGCGGCAGAACTAAGACGCGAAGTACTTGGCGACTAAAATGGAAATTTTGGAAGCACTGAAGAACGGCGAATCTCGACAGCAGGTTATGACCAAGTACGACGAAGAATCATGCGAGAAGATACAGCTGCGACCTAATCGCACCTCAAGGAAGTCTCAGAGGCGCTGTTAATACTAGAGGACGCTTGCCTGAACACTCCCGGCAGCTTGCGTGCTGTTGGTCATTTGGAACAGTTAAGAAAATTGGGATGTCAGCCGGAATCTGCACGAAAACGCAAACGACAATCATAAAATACTTCAACAAATAAAGGTATGCTTCTGCAGCTTGATTTTAAATGTTGTTTTCCCTGTTCATTCATTCATTCGGCATTCGGTTAATTCGGACAGTTTTTCTGGTCCCGTGAAATCCGAATCAACGAGCTTTTACTGTAATGCAAAATATAGGTCAATATTTTGTTTTTTACTAGCTTTATACCTCTGGAGCATATCATTAGCAAATGAGCTGTAGAATACATAAATGCACGCAATATAATTTCACAATCACAGCATGGCTTTCGTGCTGGTTATTATACAGTGCTGTACTTTACGCACAGCATATCTTCTTCCGTGAACGGCTGAAAATAGACTGAAAATAGACTCGAAGATCTTTGACGTGGTTTCGATGGATAGATGGAATAAACCTTATTTTGTATCCGGCGTGTTAGCGGCCTGTGTTCCCGCCTAGGTGTCGGCTAGAAGGTATCGCCTCCTAGCGGCTTCCTCGGCCCACTGAATTGCCCATAGCTGATCATCCCGGGCTGAACTGAGCAGCACGGCCAGCCAACGCGCCTGGAGGCCGCATTCTCATTACTGGGTTTTAATTCCTGGCATTCCCATGGTATATGTTCTAAGGAAGGTCGTGTCTGACAAGCTTTGCACTGAGTGGTCGCATAGATCTCTGGAAAGATAGCATGTAGTAGCGCTGCGTTTCTATAGACTCTGGTTGTTGCCATTGTTGCCATTGGACAGACTGTGCCCTGTTAAGTGTATGGTGAGGAGGAGGGTAAACACGCCTCTGTAATTTATAATGTTTCGTAATTTGATTGAATCTTGTCATTCGGTCCTCCCACTCCCGCACATTTGGAAATTCTGACGAGGGATCACCATTTGTCGTAGCCAGGAAAGTGAGTTCTCGAGCAACGCCTCCTAGAAAAACTATGCCAGGAACGTCGCTCTCTTACCGATTGGTAGCTTCCTGCCAGCACAAAATCTTGGAGGCCATGCCTCCTGCCGCGTGTTGCGACTGTCCACCGCGTGGAACCGCTAACCTCCGTACCACTCAGTCACGTGACATCACCGCTCTGTCACGTGACATTACAGCTACTCGGAGGCAACTGTGACAGCATTGCTGCGTTCGCAAGAGGTGACCGCGAAAGGCGTTCGCTTCCGTACCGGAGGGGGAGGGTAAAATCCGAGGGTAGGGCGGCGCGTTCGCGGCTCACGTTCTAGGCATATTTTTTCTAGGAGGTCTAGCTACGTTGTGTGCAACCTCGTTAGGATTGATATATCCCATAGTGTCGGGTATGTGAGCTGGGAACCAGAGAATGCAACGCAATTTTGTCTTCGTTGGTTTTGCCTGTGCTTAGAATACGCAGTGTTTCAGGGGAGTTTCTGCCATTTGCAAAGTTGGGTACAGCTGCTTGTGAATCACTGATTATATAACACGCGTCAGTTTGTGCGAACACGCTCCTACAGAAGTGCGAACAGACGCGAGTGGTCACGGAATCGGTGCAGTTTTGGCACAAATTCAGTGGGGCAACGACCGTGTAATCGCGTACGCAAGCCTTCTGCTTTCTAAGTCTGAACGCAATTATTCTATAACAGAACGGGAATGTCTCGCTCTTGTTTGGGCGGTTTCGAAATTCCGTCCTTACTTGTATGGTCGCCCTTTCCGTGTCATCACAGGTCATCACGCGCTGTTTTGGCTTTTTTCTCTGAAGGACCCCACTGGACGACTTGGTCGTTGAGCATTACGCCTGCAGGAGTATTCTTACTCGGTTGTTTATAAGTCTGGACGTCTCCATCTGGACGCCGATTGCTTATCCCGCTACCCTGTTGATCAGCCCGACGAACCAGGCATCGAGCTTAGCCTCAGCGTCATGTCAATGTCCCAGTTTCTTCAGATATGTGATTAACAACGTCGTGACGCTTCTCTGCGACAACTTATCGGCCGTCTCGAATCTGCTTCGAACGACACGTCACTTCGCATGTACGTCCTCCTGAATGGCAAGCTGTACCTTCGTAGCCTCCAGCCAGATGGCCCTGAGCTCCTTCTTGTCGTGCCGAAAAATTTGCGTTCAGCCGTGCTGCACGAGCTTCACGATGAACCAGCTGCTGGTCATGTGGGTGTATCTCGGACGTACGACCGCGCGCGTCGCCGCTTCTTTTGGCGCGGTCTCGCCCGGTCCGTTCGCCGTTACGTGTCCTCCTGCGATAAATGCCAACGTAGGAAGCGACCTACTGCACCCCCGGCTGGACTTCTTCCCGATCTCCATCCCAACCGAACCTTTCTGCGTGTTGATATAGATCTTCTCGGTCCTTTTCCCGTGTCGAAATCGGGCAACAAGTGGGTCGCCGTTGCTACAGACTACGTGACTAGGTTTGCCATCACTCGAGCACTCCCCACCAGCACTGCTACTAACGTTGCGGACTTTTTGCTCCACGACGTCATCCTACACCATGGTGCTCCTCGCCAATTACTCATGGATCGCGGCCGCGCATTTTTGTCCCGTGTGATCGACGATCTTCTGCGCTCTTCCTCGACGCACCACAAGCTCACCACTTCCTACCATCCCCAAACAAATGGCCTTACCGAACGGCTAAATCTGACCTTAATGGACATGCTCGCGATGTATGTGTCCTCCGACCACCATGACTGGGACCTGGCGCTACCTCACGTGACCTTCGCGTACAATTC
This sequence comes from Rhipicephalus microplus, assembly GCF_043290135.1. NCBI lineage: Eukaryota > Metazoa > Arthropoda > Arachnida > Ixodida > Ixodidae > Rhipicephalus > Rhipicephalus microplus. The sequence continues at coordinate 2,983,401 of NW_027464595.1, read as the reverse complement.
TTCGCGCCACGACACTACTGGTTATTCACCCTTTTATTTGCTTTATGGCCGTGATCCGAAGTTACCACTCGACACCCTACTTCCAACCACTACAACGCCGTCAACCGAATATGCACGCGACGCTATTGCTCGTGCCGACCACGCACGTCAGATCGCCCGCTCCAGACTTTCGGCTTCGCAAGCCACCCAGAAAGCCATCTACGACAGCCGGCATGCTGACGTTCACTTCTCACCCGGTTCTCTTGTTCTCCTGTGGTGCCCAGTTCGTCGAGTTCGCTTATCAGAGAAGTTGTTGTCTCGCTACATGGGTCCTTACCGTACCATCCGCCAGGTAACCAACGTCACCTATGAGATCATTCCTGCATCTAAGACCACAAGCCTGCCTGCTACCACACCCAGTGATGTTGTGCACGTCAGCAGGCTAAAACCTTACCACCTGCCCACTGAAGACCGTGGTTAATGTGCACCGAGACGGCGCTTTTACCGCCGGGGGGGGGGGGGGGGGTAATGCTGCGTAGCTGACATATCAGGGGTCAGAAGACGACAACGAGGAAGTAGTCTGTCGGTTGTGCGTGCTGTCTTCCATCTTAGTCGACGCCATACGCATCAGTTTGAATATATATAGACACGCCTCGTGTCATTTTTACGTAACATAATGGCCAAAGCTATAGCCATCTATTCGGCTGTTTCAACGCGTCTCGTGTGTATTGTCAGCGTAGTGCTGCATTGTTTCTTGTGGTTAACTACAGCCACGACAAAGCAGCTTTTGTGCCTGTCTCGAGCTCCATCTACGAAGGCCGTTTTTCAGGGGCGCAGCTCCTTATAGCAGCACCCGTTCGTCCCTGGTAGCCGTTGTAGTATGCAACAAGTATAACATTTTGACCTCCAAGGTTGTTCTGGTGAAAAATTTCTGTGCGTTGTTGAACAAAAAAAAGCTAGTGCTCAATGTACATGCTAATGGCTGCTAAGGAGAAATGAGAAGCTGGAGCATTCGGCTTTTAGTTAACGCGAACGCTGCGATCCCCATTAGCAGCCATTGGCATGTACATTGAGCACTATCTGACAGGAAAGGGTTGCTACGTTATGCTCGCTGGGCGTAACCTCCTTGGTTTTAGAAAGGTTTAGCGAGCGTTGAGCCACGGTGTCATGAATACAGTGAACTAGTATATGTCATGACCTCAAGGTGGTTAAAGGTGGGAAGTAGACCCGAAGCGCAAGCCGTAAGAAAGTGCGCGTGTGCCACCTCTCGTTTAGTCCTTTGAATGTCCGCTGGATTGAAGTGCTTATATATGGGGAATATATGATGAAAAGATGCGAGATGGTGGTCCTTGGAGTGTTGAATAGATGGACGAACGGACACACAGACAGATGCATGGACGAACGCAGGGACGGACGCACGAACAGACGCACACATGGATGGGCAGATGGACGCATGGATGGTCACACAGACGGACGCATGGATGGACGGAAGCAAGAACGAATGGACGGACTCTCCATCATTCACTCCGTGGATATGCTGCCATTTTTTTGTATCCGAAGCTCTTTGTCATTGTCTTTGCTCTGCTCAGCCTTCTTGCCATGTCAAAATTTTAGCTTTTAAATGCGAAACATTTCTTAACGAACTTCAGCGACTTTGAGCGTATCAATCTATCCATCTATCTATCTATCTATCTATCTATCTATCTATCTATCTATCTATCTATCTATCTATCTATCTATCTATCTATCTATCTATCTATCTATCTATCTATCTATCTATCTATCTATCTATCTATCTATCTATCTATCTATCTGTCTGTCTGTCTGTCTGTCTGTCTGTCTATCTATCTATCTAGCCGCCTACGACTTTTAGATCTCCATGCCGTTTCGATAATGTTATCGATACCAAACTTGGTATGGCATAACATTACCGTATGGAGAACATATTTAAGTATTCATAACATGAAAATTATGATATGTATGTCCAGAATGTCATGATTTACATTTTATGATCCTGCAGCTCTTGAGAGTATGTCTAAGAAGGAAATGTTCTCTTGAGTGTTATTGACGTGAGGAGAGACGCTGCTCTCGTCGGAGCGAGTGGACGCGCGTCGTGTTGGCTCCGGTTTCAAGGCATGTTTTGCAGCGGAAGTCACTTAGAAGTCCACAAGGCTTTGGTACCCGCGTATTCAGCTTGTCATCAGGAATTTCCCGGCACCAAGTTCCAAGTGGGGACTTGAATTTTGACACCTTTACCGACGCATTTTTGTCAACCACGCTGGCGGGAGAGCTACGCCTAACGCCTGCCAAGCCACCGGCAGCGCAGCTGCCAGAGGCGCTGCTGCCTAGGCAGGCCTAACTCTGCGGCCACCAAGAAACGCCGGTCGGCGCGTTTGACGCGTCCGACTTTTTGAGAAGAAATGGAGGTCACTGTGGAGGGAGAACCCATTTCCCGTGAAGAATTCGAAGAAAGAAGAAAATGGAGCACGGTACGATCAAAGAAGGCGACCCACGGGCAATCACTAGAACCCAGTGCGGATTCTCAACGAGGGAATAACAGCAGGAAACGGCGTGAGCAATGCCTGAGTCGAATAACAAGATTAAACTGGATGCCTCCACTGCGCCGAGGCGACTACAAGATCATCATCCGACCTAGAGGCGGCCTTCGAATCACCGATCATGGAGCCGCCCGACTGGCGACTAGCATTTACCACGCCGCTGAAATTCCGAGAGACACCCAAGATGAGGTCACAATATGCCCAAATTTCCAGCAAAATATCAGCGTTGTGAGCACACCCATCGAGGCGCATACTGATAGATACCAGAAAATCTCTCGCATTGTGGTCGGCAACAAGACGTACGATACTAGCGCATATGAAGCAGCACCAGACGGTACGTCAAAAGGCGTGATACGTGATATCCCGTTGGAATATACCGCCCGAGATATTACGGCTAACGGGAATACAACAAAGAACCCTACAGCCATCGCTGCAAAACGCCTCAGCAACACAACGACGGTGATCATACTGTTCGCTGGTCTTCGCGTGCCAGCATATGTTCGATACGGTGGGGCAATGTTGAAGTCCTCCCTTTACCGCAAGCAGATAGAGACGTGTTACCAATGCGGTCGCCTGGGGCATCGCGCAGATGTATGCCCGCACCCGAAAGACCACGTCTGCCATGGCTGTGGTACGACCAACGCCCCGCAAGATCACCAATGCCAGCCCACTTGTCAACTATGCGGCGGCGACCACCAGACGGCCGAGAAGGTGTGCAGGGCACGTTACAAGACGCCGTACCGGGTGAAACGCCGGCGATGGGAGCGACAACAACAACAATATGAAGACTACCCGACGAAGCCAACGCCTTTCGACAACAGCCTCGAGCAGTGGGACCAACCCGGAAGTCAGGAATGAAAGCCTGGTCGAGATCTCGGTCGTGGTCTCGGTCGCAGTCTCGCCCCCAACCCCGGCCCCGCTCCCGGCGCCGCTCCCGGTCGCAGTCAACATCTCGGAGCCGTACACCTGGACCTGGTGCAACCTTCAAGGTGGGCTGGGTAGACGTAGTCAAGGGGGCGCGCTCGGGGTCTGAGGAGGCCGCTTCTCAAGGCAAACTTGATAAATTAGAGGCTGAAATAGCACAGCTAAAGCGGATGTTAGCACATTGTAACCAGAAAATGACGGCTTTAGGAGAGGAGAACAGGACCCTCAAGGAGGAGTTACACCATTATAAAAGAACAAAACATGCTGCACCAGTACTACCACCGCTGTCAGCTGTTACACCCAGTGAAAAAATGGAAAAAGGTACAACACCACCACCTCCCATGCGCAGAGCTGAAACCCAGGCCAATGAAGACAAACCCGCACGCGTGACGCCCGAGAATAAAGTCTTGAAGGAAGTTCAGCAATCAGTCAAAGAATTAAATGAGTGGATGAGTAACGCATCCCGACAGATCTCAGCCCTTACTGACCGCGTAGAGACTATAGCTAAAATTACCCAGCAACAAAACGAACACCTACAACAGCGACTCATCGCTGTGTAGGCTAGAATCACCCCTCTGCCCCCTAGCGGACTGGACCACACAGCGAATGTAAAGCAACCTTCTCGTCGTCATTCAGTGTGATACAGCCGGCGACATTCCTACCCCCTGCGTCTCATCATAGCTAGAAATCACGCCTACACAATTTGGCAATGGAATTGTAGAAGCTACGCGAATAAGCAAGCGAATCTTAGCCCCGCCGCGGTGGTCTAGTGGCTAAGGTACTCGGCTGCTGACCCGCAGGGCGCGGGTTCAAATCCCGGCTGCGGCGGCTGCATTTCCGATGGAGGCGGAAATGTTGTAGGCCCGTGTGCTCAGATTTGGGTGCACGTTAAAGAACCCCAGGTGGTCTAAATTTCCGGAGCCCTCCACTACGGCGTCTCTCATAATCATATAGTGGTTTTGGGACGTTAAACCCCACATATCAATCAATCAATCAAGCGAATCTTAACCAATACCTTAAGGGGAAATTTAAGCCCGATATCATTTTTTTTGGTGAAGACACACTGTCTGGCTAAATTTGCAGGCTACCGATCGATCGAACATTCCAACGGGGAGACGACTGTCCTTACCACCCTAGTTAGACTAAACCTTACGTTCACGCAACACGACACGGAAATTAGCAATATAGACAATATATTTATTGAACTCGTTCCGCAACGCAAGACACACGAAAGTCTTTTTATAATAAACATATACAGCAACCCTAAACAAACGAAGCACAGATTTCTCACACTCTTTAGACGCGCCCTCAACATCGCTGGCCAAAATCCCATCTTAATAGCGGGGTCTTCAACGCACCACACACTGCCTGGGGATACTCTTTTGTGTTTCCTAAAGGTAGGGCCCTCTGGTTTGACTCGCAGCAGGAGGGATTAACTCTCATCACTAACCCTAGCACACCCACACGTGCGGGCACTAGCTCCAGTGAAGACACAACACCTGATCTGACGTTCACGAGAAGCACATCAGCAGCCACCTGGAAAAATACTCTAGAGGACCTGGGTAACTACCATTAACATCATCGAGGTACATGTTCAAGGTGGCCCACGTAAGCCCATGGGAAAACAGCTAAAGTTGGTAGACTGGACCCCGTTCCACAAATCACGTAAAAACCAGGTCCAACTCATCAGCCGCATAGAGGACTGGATAAACACGCTTAAACAGGATATTAATAACGCCACCCGAATCGTACCTTCCGAAGCACACCTCAAAAAGATCGATAGCCGGCTCCTCCACATGTGGGAGGCAAAGCAATCACTCCATAAGAAATGGAAGACAGAGAAACACAACAGAAACTTCAAGAAACGCATACCACTCCTCAACACAGAGATAGAGATGTATGCAACACAGCTAAGCCGGCAACACTGGGATGAAACCTGCGATGCGATGGACAGGCAGCTAAGTCTTAGTAAAACATGGCATTTTCTACGGTTCCTGCTCGATCCAGAAGACAGCAAAACTGCCCAACAACAAAACATCAACAAACTAATAAATGCTTACAAGGGCCCCGACGAGGAGTTTCTTAGGGAGGTAGAGCTCGAATATATCTCTCAGGCTCCTACTCAGCAGCATCCAGATTATACGGGCCAGGTCGACACCACTCTAGACGAAGAATTCACCGAAGCGGATATCCGTGCCGCCCTACAAAAATTTAAAACTAAATCTGCACCTGGTCCGGACAACATCACGAATAAGATGATATGCAATTTGGACGATGAGTCGATCACGCATATCACAGACTATATTAATAACTGCTGGAACACCGGAATCTTGCCCTCGCATTGAAAAACGGCCAAGGTGATTCTGATTCCGAAACCAGGCAAACCACTGAATGCTGACAATCTTAGGCCCATCCTCTTAACATCTTGCATAGGCAAATTGATGGAACACACTTTCCTGGCTAGACTGACAAATTACCTCGAAGACAATTATTTTTTCCCACACACCATGATTGGCTTCCGCAGGCATCTTTCAACGCAGGATGCCATGTTGCAGCTTAAGCATCACATCAGAAACAGTACCGGACGCTCCACTAAGGGCATACTTGGTCTTGATCTGAAGAAGGCTTTCGACTCTGTCACGCATAGCACCATTCTAAATCAGGTCAATACCATAAACTTGGGGCTTCGCACGTACAACTATACAAGGGCATTTCTTACGGGCAGAACGGCCACGATCACTGTGGGAGCACTCAGGTCGTCCAATATAACCATAGGAAGTGCGGGCACCCCACAGGGTTCTGTGATCTCTCCCTTGTTGTTTAACTTCGCCCTCATTGGTCTCCCTTCAAAACTTCAAACCATCCAAGGACTTCATCACACCATTTACGCCGACGACATCACCCTCTGGGTGTGCGACGGCAGTGGCGGTTCCATTGAACAGAGATTACAGGAGGGGATTGACACAGTCGAACGGTATTTACAAGGAACTGGACTATCCTGCTCGGTGGAGAAATCTGAGCTACTGCTATATCGCCCTACACTTAGAGGTCGGCCAACCAAACAACATCCCCAAGCGCAGGCACACGATGGTATAAAACTCACTAAAAGCGATGGTCACGCCACACCCACCGTGGACAAAATCCTAGTGCTAGGTTTGATCATAGAAAGTAAGGGTACCAACGGAGAGACAGTTCGCAACATTGAAGCCAGAGTGCCTAACACGATGCGCCTCATTAGGCGCATTACCAATAAACACAAAGGCATGAAAGAGGCTAGCATCATTCGTTTGATCCAATCATTTGTTCTAAGTCACATCACCTATACGGCAGCGTACCACCGATGGTTCACCGCGGAAAAGTCAAAGCTCAACAGCCTAATCAGGAAAATTTACAAACAAGCGCTAGGTTTGCTTCAAAACAACAGCACCGAACTACTCCTTCAACTTGGTTTACACAATACCCTTGAGGAACTTATTGAGGCGCAACAAATCTCCCAATTCGAGCGATTAGCCAAGACAAAGCCAGGCCAGCAGATTCTATGTAATCTCGGTATTTCTCACCACACTCAACACGGAGACAAACACGACATACCACGCACTATCCGTGCTAAGCTAACAGTACCACCCATACCATGAAACATGCACCCTGAACACAACAAGGGCAGACGTGTCAGTAGAGCCATAGCCCTGTCAAAGATGTTTGGGCGCAACCATGAGGCAGTCTTTGTCGGCCCAGCACGCTACCAGGAACGTCACCGCTTCGTGGCTGCTGTCGTAGACCACACACAACAATGCAAAAGCAGCGCGTCAATCATCAAACGGAACGTAGAAACGGCAGAGGAAGGGGCTATCGCGATGGCCATAGCCCACACTAACGCCTCATGCGTAATCAGCGATTCACAGACAGCCGTTCGAAACTACGCCAGCGGCAGAATCTCCCCCGAGGCATTGCGGATTCTTAGTACAGGCAAAATTCACGAGGCGGACAAATACATAAGTATACATCTTGTGGTTCCCTGTCCACACACCACTAGGTAACGCGGAGGCCAGTCCGAATGAAGTGGCGCACAAGCTGGCTCGAGGTCTTACGTTCCGAGTCAAGTCAGACGAAGCGGCCACCCAAACGGACCTTTCTGCGCCGGTGTGGGAATGAGATGATCGGCTCACTAAATTTAATGACATAATTCAACACTATCGGCTGCAAAGGCGGGAGTACTCTCCGCCTCACCCCAAGCTAGATCGGGCCCAGTCCGTTCAGTGGCGGCAGCTACAAACACGCACATACATGAACCCTGTCATCATGCACCACATATATCCCGACGTCTATAGTTCTAATCTATACCAGTACTGACCACCAGAGCCACTCTTGACCATATCCTATGGGAATGTCCAGCATTAGTCAGAAATTCTGGGGTCGCGGCTTCCAATGAAGACCTTCGGCCGCGTTGGCGGTCTGCGCTGCTCAGTTCGGGCCAGGACAAACAACTTTGGGCGATCCAGCAGGCCAAGGAAGTTGCCGGGAGACACGGTCTCTCCGTTGGCCCCTAGGTGGGAGCCCATCCCAGCAATCTGCCGGAAATTAATATAGTCTATATATATATATATATATATATATATATATATATATATATATATATATATATATATATATATATATATATATATCTCCTGCAGCTCTAGCGGAGGTGTCGTTCACATGGCATGTTGCAAAACTGGTATGGTATGGCATGATTTCATGACGAACACAAGCGACAGGCCCTAAAATGAAAACCATGACATGCGTGTCATGTAACAACATGACTACATGCCACGCTCATGATTCGCTCGCGGCCGCTTTTCTGGCGTCACATATACCAAACTTGGTATTACAGTACGTGAATGGAGGTCATATGTGACTGGTGCAAACATGATAATCATGAGACGCGTGTCATGTAAAATGACAACATGCCGCGCTCATGATGAGCTGGCAGCCGTTAAGCTAGTTTCACTTATACCAAATTTGGCATTACAGGACGTGAATGGATGACGAAGGTATGATACTGGTGCAAACATGATAAACATGAGGTGCGTGTCATGTAACAACATGACTACCTACTACGCTCAAGATTCACTCGCGGCAGTTTCGCTAGTTTCACATGTACCAAACTCAGTATTACGTGACGCGAACGAACGACATAGGTAAATGACAATCCAAACATGATAATCATGACATGCGAGTGATGTAGCAACATGACTACATGCCACACTCATGATGCGATCGCGGCCGTTTCGCTAGCCTCACATATACAAATTTTGTATTACGTGACGTCAATGGATGATGAAGTTATGTGACTGGTGCAAACAGGATAATCATGAGATGCGTGTCATGTGAGAACATGACTACATACCACAGCCAAGGCACCAATACATTTTGACGTGACGCGGTGCGCGTGCTCGCCGGCTTTCATTTCTTCGTGTCACGCCGGCATTGCCACGCGAGGCGCCCGTCTTGCCATATACTCACAGGCACACGGCGTGCTACGTTTTTTTTTTTTTTTGACGCATGCGCGTTTCAGCGCGTCCAACATTCCTCTGTCCCGATGAGGGAGACGCATTGTTGTCTGGGTAACGCATCGGCGCGAAATTCAACATGTCACATTTCGTGCCGGTTGCCGTCGGGTCGCGCAGACGAACGCTGGTCACGCCGGTCGCGCCTAGCGTGAGACTGCTCGCGTTTTGCTATAGCGTAGCGTCGCTGTGCCCAGCGTGCGCGCGCGTCAACGCTACATTGGAGTATGTTGGGGCCCTTCATGATGCGCTCGCGGCCGTTTTGTTAGCTCCATATATACCATATTTTGTGTTATGTCACATCGTTGGATGACGAAATATATGACTGGTGCAAACATGATAATGCAAATAGGCCTGTCATGTAAGAACATGACAGCATACCACGCTCATATCGTGCTCGCGAACCGTTTCGCTAGCTCCACATATACTAAATTTGGTATCAGGTGACGTGAATATCTGACGAAGGTAAATGACACATTCATACATGATAATCATGACACGAAACTCATGAACGGCATCATTTAGCAACACCTCGTAACGTTAAGCCGATTTTAAATTGACATATCAACATTGCTCATTTCTGCTTCACATATCATCGATCCCCACTGTTCGTGGGATCTGCCAGTTTTTTTTTTGAAATTTTTTTCGCAACAAGCTGGTTGATCGGATAGCTGATTACTGCTGTTGCGCTCAAAATTTGTCAAATTGAAGCACGCAAAGTCATGTGACGTACATATAACATCAGAAAGAGGCTTGAAGGCTCTGTGCTTGGTCCACTTTTGCTTGATTGATTGATTTGTGGGGTTTAACGTCCCAAAACCACCATATGATTATGAGAGACGCCGTAGTGGAGGGCTCCGGAAATTTCGACCACCTGGGGTTCTTTAACGTGCACCCAAATCTGAGCACACGGGCCTACAACATTTCCGCCTCCATCGGAAACGCAGCCGCCGCAGCCGGGATTTGAACCCGCGACCTGCGGGTCAGCAGCCGAGTACCTTAGCCACTAGACCACCGCGGCGGGGCAGGTCCACTTTTGCTTAATATATATAGAAGTGACGTAGCAGCAATCATTGATAACACACAAATTAAAGCTAGATATATAAAGTTGACTGCATTATTTGGAGAACCATATCTGATGCTCCAATTCATAATGCGCTAAGTAGTGTTTTTTTGTTTGTTTTTTTTGTCGTCTGTAACGGCAGTGAAACATGGCAAACTTCGAAAAGACAGTGGTCACGACATTTTCAAATAAGAAACTGCCTCTTCACTTTACTATTATAATGACGGTGTAAATATATAGTTCGTCTTATGCAGTACAAAAGCATTGGTGTAACTCTCACAACAAATATAAAACGCCACACGCACGTCGAAACAATCTGCCACAAGCTCGTCAAAAACTTTGGTGTCTCCGACGCAAGTTAAGCAACTCGACAAAAAACGCTGACTGGCAGCGTGTAAGACTTTTGTGAAACTCAAATATGCGTTGATTGTTTGGTCACCCCACCACAAACATGACATAACTATGAGAGAATTTGTTTAAAAAGGTAATACTGCCTATAGTTCGTCGCTACGACCAGCGTTTTGCACCTACTTGGCATGCGCATGTTGAATCGCGGCAGTTTCTCTCGAACAGCGGCGCATTTGCAATCATGCCTTTCTCCTGCATAAGTGTATCTCGCACTGGCTACAGTGTTCTGGCATCTATATACTTCGTCGCATCTTCTGCACACTGTACCCGGGAATTTCATCCTCTAAATATTTGCCCATTAGATGAATTACGAAGTGTTTTTTGTTGTCTTTTGTTTGTTTGTTTTTGTGTGAAAGATGTTTTTGAATGAGCTTGATTGGTGTCTGCGCAGACTCGTTGCTGAGCCATTGGAAGGAGCAATTGCGTAAACACGTATTTCGTTAAATTATATTTTTTTAATGTCCTGAACATTTTTATTTACACCTGCTATTTGCTGCAAGATCGGGCTATAGGTGGCAGCACCGTCCCCCGCGCAAGTGTGGATAGGCTGTCAGCGGCGCGCATATAATCTACGCCGCGTTGCTTCGTTGCTTGCGGTTTGGGCTGATTGTCGCCGGATAAATTGCGTTGACTACAGTTTACTGGTAATATCTACGCTCTTTTCTACCAAATAGGTGCACGACGCCTATGCGACGCCAACATTACCCGCAAGTAAAGCGCATTCTGCCTTTCATAGGGATGCTCTGTCTGGGTGACTCTCTTCACGCTTTCGCGCTAAATCCCGCCTTTGCTACGTTGTTTGTACAAGTCTATAGCTTGGTGGTTTTGGGACGTTAAACCCCACAAATTAATCAATCAATCAAGTCTATAGCTCGTGTTCCAAATGCCGTGCACTGCTGCAGTGTGACTAGACTACTTATTTACATCTTCGTCATCTCCATACTACAAAAAAAGAGAAAGAAAGACCGTAGAAAGCCCGCATATCTGTACTATTCATTCAATACCGCCCTTCGCACCTTATACGCATACGATTATTTTTCTCTTATTCTGTTCACCATGAAAGGTGGGACAGTCGATCAGTCTAGTCAGTAAAGCTTTGTGGATGACGGCGCTTTGCGCTACACTGCGTTTACCACGTGTACGCACATGTTCTTACCCCAGTAAAAATCTTATACAAGAGTTTAGCCCAAAGCTTTCATCGATTGATTACGTGCATGACGGTGCTACAACAAGGGCGGCTAATGGGACAAGCCTGATTTTTTTTTCAGACAGAAAATCACTACTGCCTTCCACCTGTTCCAAACAATGCCACACAAACGCTGCAAACAGTGTGAAAAAAGATGAAGTTTTCTGTGAAATTATACGACTATATATATATAAGGCAAAGAGGCAAAGCTCCTGGTGAAAATCAGGTGACTTCATATCTGCTGAACGATGAAGAATAGATTGTGTTAGAATATCTAACCACACAGTTTACAAGGTGTCTTCTGAAGGGAAGGATTCCATAATCTTGGAAGAATGCTAACATCATCTTAACAGAAGAAAGCAGATCACAAGGACTTGAAGAAAATAAGCCGATCAGCTTGCTCTCCGTAGTATACAAGTTATTTGCAAAGATAATTGCTAACAAAATTAAGACAACTTCAGAATTCAATCAACTAAAGGAACAAGCAGGATTTCAAGCAGGCTATTGAACAATCGACCACATTCATATTATCAATCAGATAATAGAGAAATGCTTAGAATACAGCCAACCACTATACATAGCCTTCATAGATTATGAGAAGGCGTTTGATTCAGTAGAGATATCTGCAGCCATGCAAACACTGTGAAATTAGGGCGTCGACGAAACATATATAAACATCCTGGAAGAAATCTACGGGGGATCAACTGTTACCATAGTGCATCACAAAGAAAGCAACAGGCTACCAATCACTTATGGTGTAAGGCAGGGGATACAATCTCCCCGATGCTATTTACCGCGTGCTTAAAAGGGGTTTTCAGAGGCCTAGAGTGAGGACAGTTAGGGATAAGAGTTAATGAATAGTACCTTAGTAACCTGCACTTCGTCGATGACATTGCATAGCTGAGTAAATCAGGGCATGAATTGCAACTCATGATTGCGGAGTTAGACAAGGAGAGTAGAAAGGTAGGTCTTAAAATTATACTGCAAAAACCGAAAGTAATGAGCAAGAACCTTGGAAGACAGCAACTATTCGATGTAGGTAATAGTGCACTTCAAGTTGTAAAAGACTGTCTACTTAGGACAGGTAATAACCACAGCGCCGAACCAGGAGATTGAAGTAACTAAAAGAATAACAATGGGGTGGAGCACATTTGAAAAGCACTCTCAAATCACGGCAGGTAGATTGCCACTATCCCTCAAGAGGAATTCGGTATATAACAGCTGCATCTTGCCGGTATTTAGCTACGGAACAGAAACCTAGAGACTTACAAAGAGGCTTCAGCTTAAGTTGAGGACGACGCAGTAAGCAATGGAAAGGAAAATGGTAGGTGCAACCTTGAGAGACCACAAGAGAGCAGAGTAGATTAGGTAACAAACCAATGCTAAGGATATCATAGTTGAAATCAAAAAAAGAGGAAATGGACATGGGCTGGGTCTGTAGCGCGTGGACAGGATAACTGCTGGTCATTAAGGGTAACTAACTGGATTCCCAGAGCAGGTGAGTGGGTTAGTGGGGGACAGAAGGTTAGGTGGGCAGATGAGATTAAGAAGTTTGCGTGTATAAATTGGCAGCAGTAAGCACAAGACCAAGTTGACTGGTGGAACATGAGGGAGGCATTTGTCCTGCAGTGCACGTAGTCGTGATGATGATGATGACGACGATAGTGATGATGATGATGATGATATAATACATGCCTCGTGAAGTAATTTTGAACGTCTGGGCTCTATTTAAAGCATTCCTCATTACAAGCACATGGTTGCGCACGGTAACTGTTTGAAGAACAGTGTAAATACCGAAGTCCCACAGTTTATGTGATAGTAAAATTTTTATGTAGTGGTACCGCGGCCAGCTAAACAAAACTAAGGCTCCTCGCATGATCGATAAACTACAGTGACGTAGTTGCACATCTACCAACAGCGCGCAAGTGCATGGCCTAGAGCCTGGGTTTTTGTTTCTTCTTTTTTTTGCAGCCGAGTCACTATAATACGCTTCATTCACACACCATATAGTAGTCCTCATGTTTGGGAGGATGCCAAGAGCATTTTGCGATGTGTATGAAACCGAAAGCAGCACCCACTCTGAAATTATTTTGGTGAATGGAGGGTGCGACGACAATAAACAGCCCCATGGAAAGTTGCATCCACCAATCTTATTGCAATGCATTACCATCCGAGCAAGACCAAATGCTTTGGTACGTCGTTTCACGCATACGTAGAAACAGACTCATGCTGACAGGACCGTACAAACCACACTTTGAGAACGTGCATGACGTACACGCACGTAAAAGCACCACGTGGCTAACAGACGATGCAAAGAGCAATCTACACTTCACCGTCTCGGCCAGCTACCGCCAGGCGGTGACTCTGCTTGATTTCGCGGCCAATATCTAGAAAACTGAGACAGCAGTGACTTGTAAATAAGCAACACTAAGACATCACGTTAACTGACTGGGCTTTTCGGGGAGACGGATTTTTTTTCCAATTTCAAGGGGCGAATTGCTATCCCCGTTAACTCTTGAATCTTCCTCCTAGCTCCCGTCCTCCCACGTGCCGCGCCGCTGCCGATCCGATGGACCCTGCGCCGTGGACGCGCCGCCACCAAAGGTGGAAACATCGGCGCGCCACCACCGGAAATTTAGGTACCGGTGCACAGGTCTAGCTTTAACCCACATCGCTTCAGCGAGCATGGGAATGATGGGAAGTCAACAGACTTGTCTAATTTTCGTACTTCTGGCTCCATGTTTGTTCATGTGACTGGGACCTGTTTTCTCACGAAACAAAAATCAGCAAATGTTCAACTCTTTCACTTCCCTACTTTAACCTTTTCGGCTTTCCATTCGGAATGGGGTCACGACGTTCAAGATGTTTCATTCTTTCCTGCGAAACAAAACCGAAACATAGCAATAAACGAAGCCACAAGTGGGATTCACCGTACGAAAGTAGGAAGACTAGGTAGTTTTATACTACCCATCATTCTCATGGTCGCTGAACGAGCGCAGCGCCCAAGTCCCCTCTATTTAATGTTAAGAAACTCTATGTCTTGTTCGGCTGCTTGGGTGCGACTGCAGCCAGACGTGAAGTGGGGGTTTCGCTCACACTATCGGCTCATGGTGTACAGAAGCTGCACCACCAGTCTAGAGCCACGTATTTTCCCGTAATACCATTTTTTAAAGAAGAATGATTAAGAAAAGCATTGATCCATTTGGCAAGAATAGGCATTTCCTAACCAAAATTAGGAATACTTTCAATCTTTTCTAAGGGAGCACTTCCAGGGCCTCCCTTGGCGAAAGAAATGTGGAGGATCACGCTCCCCCTTGGTGAAGTCGAGGAGAGCCCTTGAGTGAAGGAGCGTTTCTGAATACGGCGGTAAGACTTTCGTCTTAATGCTAAGCACGACCATGAAATTGCAGGTGAGAGGCGTCAGCTAGCAAACATTTCTTTTTTCAGTTGGCTAATTTGCATTTGAATTTAATGCCCCGCACGCATAACTAGGTTTCGATTATTCTAGGTGTTCTCGTGCATACGAGTGACGTGCAAAAGTGTTCACGTGATTGTGCTCACTTGGCGGTTATATTGACTTCGATACAGGAGGTGGAAATCCTCGCCGTCTCATAGTGAATGCTTTAAAGCCATCTTTCAGTGGTTTTGGGGTAGTTTTTGTATTGTTTACCATGAGCCTATAATAAAGCTTGAATGAGTTTTGACCACGAAAACTTAGCAGTAAGTTACGGTTATCATTGTTACGCATCCGTTCAGAGAAATTTTGTACCAATAATCTCTAGCAATGCAACGTGTTAGTGCCTTGTCAAGTTGTAAAGGCAATTACTCAGTGTGCAGTAGTGATTATAGACTTTCTACATGTTCTTGCTATATTTAATTGAACATCAATCTGAGCCACACATTTCGCAGCTATTTGTGGGAAAAAAACGTGAAAGTCGATGCAGTATAGAACATTATTTTCCCACCACCCTTCCGTGAAGCACAGAGAGCTCTCTCGACAAAGACATGAACCTCCATCTGATTGTAATGATTGGTTGCTGTTCTCTGCTCCTCTTCACGCGTATAAGTGTTGCAGCAAGCCAAACAATATATGATGCGAACGTAAACCATGTTATCAACTGGAAGAAGAAAGAAGCCTGCATCGTAGAACTCTATGGGAAGCTGCATTCGAAGTAGCACATGCATTTACACGGCTTTCGGAAGACACTAATATACTAAAAATTATTTTTGTGTTATGTATCTAGTGGTCACAATTTTTTCGAATTGGCTGCACTACTGGGGCACGCAATCGGCCCTAAATCACGGCCTCGATTCAAATCGGCGCCGCGTCCATTGGAGCCTCAACGAAAGATGGCGCTGGGCGCCGCGCGCTTAGAAGACGGGTGATGAAAATCGAAGAAAAACATGCGTGCGTAGGACAGTGTCATTACTTTCTTAGATGAAAGGGCTTTATGCTGACTGAAGACAAGCCACTCTCCCCAGCGATGTGCCTGAAAATTTGGTATGCATCGTCCAGCGGGGCAGGGCCGCTGCCGAGGACCTCGCAAGATGTTCCCCGAAAGACGGTTTCCTGGCAGCCTATCCCTGGGTGCAGCAACAAGCATTGGGCAAATAAAGTTTATTCAACTTAACTTTATCCTTATTGCGATGGTACACAATAAAACATTTTTATGCACAAACCCTTTATACTAGTCGGTGACTTTAATGTAGAAATTATCGGCCTTAAAACGTAGCCGATAGTTATAGCGTGAGAACAAAACGACGACAAAAAGACAAAAAGGACACGAGCACCCGTGTTCTTCTTGTCTCTTTGTCGTCGTTCTGTTCTCGCGCTATAACTATCTTCACGTCATACCAACAAGCCCAAACTGCCACACTTCTCACTTAAATCCTAGATTTGTCGTCGACTGTTAGGGCTCCATTATGTCACTCAACTTACATGATATGGGGCATCACTCAGAGCTTTGCCCCCTCGAGATGATTTACTCTGAGGAAATGCGTGCATTCTCGTTTTGAACTTTTTTGCTTATTAAAGGTTCTACAAATTGAGAAGTTTGCGGCTCTTCAGGCGCGACGCCACTTGTTCCGCTGGTCTCGCTTCGTTTTTGGAGCTTGCTGAGCAAGCTTCTTGTTCTCGCCTCATGTCCGGTGGCCGCCGGTGTGTACACCAGTGCTGCCAATATTCACTTCTGCGATCGCAGCTCAAGGTAGTCAGTTCAGTCAACTCTCTAGTGATTCCGACTATGCTCACAAACAATGCCACATCGCCACTTAAGGCGCCGGTTTTCGGTGGCCCACGTGCTCGCCTCCACGCCACTTATGAGTGGGCACGGCGGACCATCAGCAGGCATGTGGCCTAACAAGCCGCTCTTCTGCTTTTCCCAGGTTTTTCTACTTGGTCTTGCCGGTGCGTTCGTTCAACCGGATCTTCACACTAGCTTCGTGTTTAATCATGGACTGTCCACGTGGCTGGTGCCTCGTCACTCATGCCGTCAGCGATTGGAAAAGCCAACTGCGCAGACTCCGCACCACGTGACGTCAAGTTCGACACCTTTAAAACTCGACCTCCAGGATTTCGTCTTCAGTGGGCACAGCGGACCACCAGCAGGCATGTGGCTTAACAAGCCGCTCTTCTGCTTTTCCCAGGTTTTTCTACTTGGTCTTGCCGGTGCGTTCGTTCAACCGGATCTTCACACTGGCTTCGTGTTTAATCATGGACTGTCCATGTGGCTGGTGCCTCGTCACTCATGCCGTCAGCGATTGGAAAAGCCAACTGCGCAGACTCCGCACCACGTGACGTCAAGTTCGACACCTTTAAAACTCGACCTCCAGGATTTCGTCTTCAGTGGGCACAGCGGACCACCAGCAGGCATGTGGCTTAACAAGCCGCTCTTCTGCTTTTCCCAGGATTTTCTACTTGGTCTTGCCGGTGCGTTCGTTCAACCGGATCTTCACACTAGCTTCGTGTTTAATCATGGACTGTCCACGTGGCTGGTGCCTCGTCACTCATGCCGTCAGCGATTGGAAAAGCCAACTGCGCAGACTCCGCACCACGTGACGTCAAGTTCGACACCTTTAAAACTCGACCTCCAGGATTTCGTCTTCAGTGGGCACAGCGGACCACCAGCAGGCATGTGGCTTAACAAGCCGCTCTTCTGCTTTTCCCAGGTTTTTCTACTTGGTCTTGCCGGTGCGTTCGTTCAACCGGATCTTCACACTGGCTTCGTGTTTAATCATGGACTGTTCATGTGGCTGGTGCCTCGTCACTCATGCCGTCAGCGATTGGAAAAGCCAACTGCGCAGACTCCGCACCACGTGACGTCAAGTTCGACACCTTTAAAACTCGACCTCCAGGATTTCGTCTTCAGTGGGCACAGCGGACCACCAGCAGGCATGTGGCTTAACAAGCCGCTCTTCTGCTTTTCCCAGGATTTTCTACTTGGTCTTGCCGGTGCGTTCGTTCAACCGGATCTTCACACTGGCTTCGTGTTTAATCATGGACTGTCCACGTGGCTGGTGCCTCGTCACTCATGCCGTCAGCGATTGGAAAAGCCAACTGCGCAGACTCCGCACCACGTGACGTCAAGTTCGACACCTTTAAAACTCGACCTCCAGGATTTCGTCTTCAGTGGGCACAGCGGACCACCAGCAGGCATGTGGCTTAACAAGCCGCTCTTCTGCTTTTCCCAGGTTTTTCTACTTGGTCTTGCCGGTGCGTTCGTTCAACCGGATCTTCACACTGGCTTCGTGTTTAATCATGGACTGTCCACGTGGCTGGTGCCTCGTCACTCATGCCGTCAGCGATTGGAAAAGCCAACTGCGCAGACTCCGCACCACGTGACGTCAAGTTCGACACCTTTAAAACTCGACCTCCAGGATTTCGTCTTCAGTGGGCACAGCGGACCACCAGCAGGCATGTGGCTTAACAAGCCGCTCTTCTGCTTTTCCCAGGTTTTTCTACTTGGTCTTGCCGGTGCGTTCGTTCAACCGGATCTTCACACTGGCTTCGTGTTTAATCATGGACTGTCCATGTGGCTGGTGCCTCGTCACTCATGCCGTCAGCGATTGGAAAAGCCAACTGCGCAGACTCCGCACCACGTGACGTCAAGTTCGACACCTTTAAAACTCGACCTCCAGGATTTCGTCTTCAGTGGGCACAGCGGACCACCAGCAGGCATGTGGCTTAACAAGCCGCTCTTCTGCTTTTCCCAGGTTTTTCTACTTGGTCTTGCCGGTGCGTTCGTTCAACCGGATCTTCACACTGGCTTCGTGTTTAATCATGGACTGTCCATGTGGCTGGTGCCTCGTCACTCATGCCGTCAGCGATTGGAAAAGCCAACTGCGCAGACGCCGCACCACGTGACGTCAAGTTCGACACCTTTAAAACTCGACCTCCAGGATTTCGTCTTCAGTGGGCACAGCGGACCACCAGCAGGCATGTGGCTTAACAAGCCGCTCTTCTGCTTTTCCCAGGATTTTCTACTTGGTCTTGCCGGTGCGTTCGTTCAACCGGATCTTCACACTGGCTTCGTGTTTAATCATGGACTGTCCACGTGGCTGGTGCCTCGTCACTCATGCCGTCAGCGATTGGAAAAGCCAACTGCGCAGACTCCGCACCACGTGACGTCAAGTTCGACACCTTTAAAACTCGACCTCCAGGATTTCGTCTTCAGTGGGCACAGCGGACCACCAGCAGGCATGTGGCTTAACAAGCCGCTCTTCTGCTTTTCCCAGGTTTTTCTACTTGGTCTTGCCGGTGCGTTCGTTCAACCGGATCTTCACACTGGCTTCGTGTTTAATCATGGACTGTCCATGTGGCTGGTGCCTCGTCACTCATGCCGTCAGCGATTGGAAAAGCCAACTGCGCAGACTCCGCACCACGTGACGTCAAGTTCGACACCTTTAAAACTCGACCTCCAGGATTTCGTCTTCAGTGGGCACAGCGGACCACCAGCAGGCATGTGGCTTAACAAGCCGCTCTTCTGCTTTTCCCAGGTTTTTCTACTTGGTCTTGCCGGTGCGTTCGTTCAACCGGATCTTCACACTGGCTTCGTGTTTAATCATGGACTGTCCATGTGGCTGGTGCCTCGTCACTCATGCCGTCAGCGATTGGAAAAGCCAACTGCGCAGACTCCGCACCACGTGACGTCAAGTTCGACACCTTTAAAACTCGACCTCCAGGATTTCGTCTTCAGTGGGCACAGCGGACCACCAGCAGGCATGTGGCTTAACAAGCCGCTCTTCTGCTTTTCCCAGGATTTTCTACTTGGTCTTGCCGGTGCGTTCGTTCAACCGGATCTTCACACTGGCTTCGTGTTTAATCATGGACTGTCCACGTGGCTGGTGCCTCGTCACTCAAGCCGTCAGCGATTGGAAAAGCCAACTGCGCAGACTCCGCACCACGTGACGTCAAGTTCGACACCTTTAAAACTCGACCTCCAGGATTTCGTCTTCAGTGGGCACAGCGGACCACCAGCAGGCATGTGGCTTAACAAGCCGCTCTTCTGCTTTTCCCAGGTTTTTCTACTTGGTCTTGCCGGTGCGTTCGTTCAACCGGATCTTCACACTGGCTTCGTGTTTAATCATGGACTGTCCATGTGGCTGGTGCCTCGTCACTCATGCCGTCAGCGATTGGAAAAGCCAACTGCGCAGACTCCGCACCACGTGACGTCAAAATCGACACCTTTAAAACTCGACCTCCAGGATTTCGTCTTCAGTGGGCACAGCGGACCACCAGCAGGCATGTGGCTTAACAAGCCGCTCTTCTGCTTTTCCCAGGTTTTTCTACTTGGTCTTGCCGGTGCGTTCGTTCAACCGGATCTTCACACTGGCTTCGTGTTTAATCATGGACTGTCCACGTGGCTGGTGCCTCGTCACTCATGCCGTCAGCGATTGGAAAAGCCAACTGCGCAGACTCCGCACCACGTGACGTCAAGTTCGACACCTTTAAAACTCGACCTCCAGGATTTCGTCTTCAGTGGGCACAGCGGACCACCAGCAGGCATGTGGCTTAACAAGCCGCTCTTCTGCTTTTCCCAGGTTTTTCTACTTGGTCTTGCCGGTGCGTTCGTTCAATCGGATCTTCACACTGGCTTCGTGTTTAATCATGGACTGTCCACGTGGCTGGTGCCTCGTCACTCATGCCGTCAGCGATTGGAAAAGCCAACTGCGCAGACTCCGCACCACGTGACGTCAAGTTCGACACCTTTAAAACTCGACCTCCAGGATTTCGTCTTCAGTGGGCACAGCGGACCACCAGCAGGCATGTGGCTTAACAAGCCGCTCTTCTGCTTTTCCCAGGTTTTTCTACTTGGTCTTGCCGGTGAGTTCGTTCAACCGGATCTTCACACTGGCTTCGTGTTTAATCATGGACTGTCCACGTGGCTGGTGCCTCGTCACTCATGCCGTCAGCGTTTGGAAAAGCCAACTGTGCAGACTCCGCACCACGTGACGTCAAAATCGACACCTTTAAAACTCGACCTCCAGGATTTCGTCTTCAGTGGGCACAGCGGACCACCAGCAGGCATGTGGCTTAACAAGCCGCTCTCCTGCTTTTCCCAGGTTTTTCTACTTGGTCTTGCCGGTGCGTTCGTTCAATCGGATCTTCACACTGGCTTCGTGTTTAATCATGGACTGTCCACGTGGCTGGTGCCTCGTCACTCATGCCGTCAGCGATTGGAAAAGCCAACTGCGCAGACTCCGCACCACGTGACGTCAAGTTCGACACCTTTAAAACTCGACCTCCAGGATTTCGTCTTCAGTGGGCACGGCGGACCATCAGCAGGCATGTGGCTTAACAAGCCGCTCTTCTGCTTTGCCCAGGTTGGTGCCTACTCCAGTAGCACTAAGAGTGATTACCGATGTCTTTTGGTCTTGCCGTGCCCGCACCAGTGTGTCACACTTTTACATGATGTATATTGTGTATGCACGCTACTTTTGTGCGGGGATGTCGAGATGAACCCTGGGCCATTTATAGAGGATCAACTTAAGCAACTCTTGGCCGGTCAAAACAAAATCTCTGAAGATATAGCTGCTCTGACGACTCAGCAAGATAATATGCAAATGCTTATTACCAGCCTAAACGCGAGGTTTGCTGAATTGGAACAGCGAACTGCTCGAATTGACACTTTAGAACAAACTATACTTTCTCTAGAGGCAAAGATCACCGACTTGGAAGACCGAAGTAGACGATCCAATTTACTAGTTTTTGGCGTACAGGATGACCCGACTGAAACTGAAAATGATTTGAAAGATAAAGTTCTCACGAAAGTTTTTTCTGGTAAACTTGGTGTCCCATGCAAATCTGTCGGCCGGATTCACAGGTTAGGTAAGCCTGGCAAGGATCGCCCGATTATAATTTACTTCCAAGATTTTAATGCAAAAAGAACTCATTCTAAAAAATGCTCATAAGCTGAAACGAACGCAAATATGAGTCCAAAGTGACTACTCTAAACAAACACTCAGGAAGCGCAAATTATTGTGGGAAAGTGCTAGGAATGAAAAATTGCAGGGAAAGAAAGTTCATCTTTCAAATGACCGACTGCGGGTTGATAAAGAAACTTACATTTGGGACGACAAAAAGAACTGCAGAGTAAAGCTAGCCAATTTTCAGAGTGGATTATTGGCCCCTTGACGAAAACCGCCTGAAGAGAAAGAGTTTCGGCTGTTGAATTTAAATGCGCGAAGTATTGCAAATAAATCTGAACAGCTTGAAGCTATCACCCTGGCTAATAACCCACATGTGGTAATTATTACGGAAACCTGGCTGCGAGGTGAAATTTCGGATGAAGACGTTTTCCTCCCATCGTATCGCGTTTTCCGACGAGATAAGCTGTCAAGGGGGGGAGGCGTCGCTGTCTTGGTCAAAGGAAACATTGATGCCCATATCCTCAGTCAAATCGACAATCATGAAAGCATTGCAATAAAACTATCTTGTTTCGGCAGATCATTTTTGTTATTCGCGGTTTATCGCCCTCCTGACTCACCACCTCACTTCTTAAGTGATCTCGGCAACCACATGTTAACGTTCGAACAAGAAAACATATTCCTTGTGGGCGATTTCAATCTACCGGAAATTGATTGGAACCGTCCTTCCCCGTCCCCTATTCATTGCACAAGCTCCTCACATTTGCTTGATATAATGCTAACCCACAATTTGCACCAAGTATTAAAACAACCTACACGTATTCAGGGTGCTTCTGCGTCTATTCTTGATCTTGTGTTCGTCAGTCAATCAATTGAAACATTTAGAGTGTCTGTGGAACGTGGCCTATCAGACCACGATATGGTTGTGTTTTCTTTTCCTGTGAACGGTACGTATGAAACGCCTCGTGCGAAAAAAAACTGTTGTAAAAGATTTCTCGTGTGCCAGGGATGAAAATGTGCTTGACTATTTCGAAATTTGTCTGAGTGTTTTTAATGGCTCTGATACTGCTGACTTATGGAAGAGGTTTAAGGAAATATGTACTTATTGCCTAATAACTTTATACCAAACAAAGTTAGGAAAACTCGTAAAAACAATCCCTGGATCACGCGCGATGTTTTGCACGCGAAAAGAAAAGTCAAGCGTTTGAAGCGTAAAGCTGCCTGTCCGAGTATTATCGGTGTTGCGCAGTCTAACCTCAAAGATGCCATGATGTGCGCAAGGCGACGTTATTTTGAACAGACCCTGCCAGACTTTATTCGCTCCGCTCCGCATAAATTTTGGACTTTCCTGCGCAAAAAGAAAAAAACAATTCAACCAATGCTACATGAGGGTATCGCCATCACTGATAAATAAACATAGCATTGCTGAAAACTTCAATAAGTATTTTCATAGCATTTTTCTTAAATCTGATGATGCAATGCCTTGCTCCGTATTATCTTCCCGCAAGCGAAGCTGATATTGTCTCACAGCCTGGCGTATTTTCCATGTTGTTGAACCTCAAAACGAAAGCGATGATATGTGAGGTTTAACGTCCCAAAACCACTATATGATTATGAGAGACGCCGTAGTGGAGGGCTCCGGAAATTTAGACCACCTTGGGTTCTTTAACGTGCACCCAAATCTGAGCACACGGGCCTACAACATTTCCGCCTCCATCGGAAATGCAGCCGCCGCAGCCGGGATTTGAACCCGCTCAAAACGAAAGCGTCAACCGGTCCTGATGGCATTCTGAATATTTTTTTGCGCTGCTATGCTGAAATCATATCCCAATTTTTAGTAATCATTTTTCGAGCATCTCTTTTGTCTGGTGTTGTACCTGAGGATTGGAAATTAGACCGCATAGTTCCAGTATTTAAAAAAGGCGACGAGACGCTGTTTACTAATTACCGTCCGATCTCTCTGACTTCTTCTTGTTGTACACTTCTAGAACACATTATAGCCGACTACATTATAAATTTTTTAAACAGAAACAACTTATTATCTGACTGTCAACACGGCTTCAGAAAAGGATTTTCCACGGTCACGCAACTCACTTCTATTGTTCATGACTTTGCTAGCGTTCTTGATAAAACTGGTCAAGTTGATGTTATTTTTCTAGACTTCCAAAAAGCCTTTGATTTAGTTTCCCATGTTCATTTAATGCACAAGTTAAAAGTGATAGGTCTTCCAGCTTTTGTAACCAATTGGATCTCTTCCTACTTGTCGAACCGCTTCCAATATGTTTGCATCGATAATCATTCCTGTACTCGGCTTCCTGTTCTTTCGGGTGTTCCACAAGGCAGCGTATTAGGCCCATTATTATTTCTAATTTATATTAACGATCTTGTTTCCCTTATTAGTGATCCCGTGAAAATTAAATTATTTGCCGATGACTGTACTCTATACAACAAAATAACATGCCCTGAAGACCAACAAATGCTAAACACAAACCTTAATTATGTTCAGGCGTGGTGCAAAAAATGGGGAATGAAGCTCAATGCCAAAAAATCTGTTTTTATGAACATAACTAACAAAAAGAATAAGCTGTCCTTCCCTTACAATCTTCCGTCACAACCGTTGGAACAAGTATCAGAATATAAATATCTTGGCGTCACTATAACAAATAACTTGAGCTGGAACAAACACGTAACAAACACATGTGCAGCTTCATTCCGAAAACTTTGCTTCCTTACACATAAGCTTAGAAAGGCCCCCATAAACGTTAAGCTACTCGCCTATACATCCATAATTAGACCGCGACTGGAATACGCCTGCACTGTCTGGGATCCTCACACAAAAAGTAATATTAATGCTCTTGAAATGATACAGCGTAAATCCGTTCGATTCATCTTTTCAAGCTATCCTCCCAGTGACTCGCTGACAAGATTAATGGAAGAGCATGGCATTCCAACACTTCTATCACGCCGTCAAATTCAAAGGTTAAAATTTCTATTCTTGCTTAAAAATAACAAACTTTCACTTAAACCCGAGGAATTCCTTCAGCCACTCACTTCCCGACAAACACGGCATAGACACCTTGAATCTCTGACTCCGTACAGCGCTCGAACTAATATTTTTAAGTTTTCCTTTTTTCCGCGTACTATTACAGATTGGAATAAACTAATTGAGTCGGCTGTGACCAATATTCATTCCTTTGAACATTTGGAATTCTGATTGCTTTGTTTTGCAACTTCGATGTACTCTTGTGCATGTGTACAATATATTTGCAACAGTGTACCACGTGTATTGCGGACTTTTGTAACTTTGATGCATTCCTGTATTTGTTCAAACTATTTTAATCAGTGTATCATGTGTATTGTGCCTAAATTTTGTCTTCTCGTGATGACCCTCCTGCTTGGGCCCTTCATTGGGCTTGCAGTATGTCTTAAATAAATAAATAAATAAAATAAATAAATGCCCACTTCGTTATTGCGGCTTCGTAGGCACGGTAGCACGAGACAAGTTCTTACGGTGAGTATTGCGCACGGGTACCGATGTCCTCCCGAGCCCCTTACCGGCCTGCTCTCCATCCCGTTGAAAAACTCCTGATAGCTCCATGTTTGCCATTCATGAGCGTTAGGCATTCGACTCAGGGCGGCCGCCAGTCGGCATAAAGGGGCACGTGGTTACCGTGGTGATCGAGGTAGCCAACACTGTGCAGTGCAGGCCGCGGAACGTGCCCCAAAGCGCTGCCTTTAGCGTACTGATCATGCAGCGACTCGTTGAGCAACTTTCCTACAAAATGGCTCAGACATCTGCTGGAAGGTATTCTCCACATATGCCAACACTGCAAGAAGGAGCCAGTCACCTAGAGGCACCTCCTCTGGGACTGTACGCCACTGCCGGATAACCAAAAAAACGCCAATCCTGCGCGGAAGGCGCAGCACAGTCACAGCGAAAGCTTGAAAAGCTGCCTTTCAGAGCCTTTCAAAACACTCATTGGTTAGCTACTGCAAGCACACATGATTGATACCCACTAGGGCATTATTAATAATTTTTTGGGTAGTGGGCCGCCATTCGCTATCCTATTTTTCGTCGTTCTTCTGAGAAGCGTTGTATCCGCTAAACACTTGCAAGGAGTTTCGCTCCAGTTAATTGTTCGTGCAGTGGCTGATGACGATGAGGAATTATGGCTGAAGCGAATATGCGCCCCAGAAACAAGCTTTTCTAATGAATTGGAGCAAAGGGCGACCCACTCGCTATGCTATTCCACATTGTGTGACGACTGGTTGTTCTTTCGCTGTTTTAAAACGCTTTACAAGTCGTATTAACAGGATTGCTTTTCCGACATCAAGCCTGCCTAAGGCAAGTTTGCCAACAAGTCCCAAGCACCGGTGTAACTCAGTCGTATATAGAATACTAGGCTGGCACCTAGCAGACGCTGGTTTAAGCCCCACTGTGTCAATGATGCTAGGTTTTTTTTTCTTCAAATTTCACGCGATATGGTTACGGATACCGGCGGTGGCGGCGGGCAACTGAACGTGACCTGAGTAGTGATTTCATAACAGCTTTTGCTGTAGAAGCAATGCCAACTACCATCAGCAGCAAAATCGTGAGCCAAGGGCCAGGCAACCAAAGAGACGTGGTCCAGCGCGTGCTTCGCATCCTGGAATGCCAGCGGCCAAAAGCGGCGCGCCCACGTGTTTGATGCGCCTTCTTCTCACCCCAAATAGTAGACAGATATTTCCCTGTCTGGGTGACCTACTCCCTTTTGTACCTCCATGCCACTCCAGATAGCTCGAGTGCTTCGCGTACAGAGAGAAAGGTTGAGGAAAGAAAAAGACGCAACTTCTGCAGCCCTAATTCGGAGAAAATCCCCTGCGACTCAACATGCGCTCTGCGCGTAACACCGGTCATCGGCAGGCGATGGTAAGATACCTGAATTGCACTCTCCGTGAGGTTGAGGTGAAGGGGGTTTGTTTCACGCACGCGGCTCGCATGGCTAATGGACACACGGAAGTGGTGGTTAGTGGAACTCATGAGGTAGCAAGTGCTGCATCGATCTACTCGCAGTCTTAACCCACCAACTCGGGCGAGATCCTGGCGGTTACTCTGATTATTCGACACACCTTGAGCCACCGCGCGAAAACATACTACGTGATGACCGATTAGAAAGCGACACGTCGGGCTTTCCTAACAGGTTGCGGGATTCTTGAAATATCGCATTATATTACTTTATGCACATCCAAAGTTACTTCACACAACAACCACATCATACACCTGCTATAAGCTCTTGGTCATTACTCACTGTCTGCTAATGAACGCGCGTATGCGACCGCCCCATTCCTTTTGCAATGTTTTCGTGATCATCAACCTCGTGTAGATCTTCTGAGGAGCCCCGAGAAGTGAGGCGGCCAATACAGACTTACATTTGCCACTTTTCACATATCACGAAATCACACAACATTGCATACCGTACCGACACCTGCGCAGGACGTGGCGTTATCCTAACAGCCTTTGTGTTCATCGTAGAGTGCACCACTGCCTGCTTGGCTCCCTTCTCACCAATGCTTCCACTCACCCGTACCCCACAGGAGTGCGAGGCTGAGTCGAGTGAGATTTCAATCCAGAAGGACGCTGTTCTTTGTGCTCTCGTCCGTACCCTTATCCTCGCTTTTCGCGCGCAGCCGTTTTAAGGGCTACAAACGGCGCCTCAGAGACGCGACTGCAAAAAAAAAATGGCAGCATATTCATGAGGTCAATGATGGAGAGTGGGGCGAAGCATCCGTCCGTCCATTCGTTCTTGCTTCCATCCGTCCATGCGTCCGTCTGTGTGACCATCCGGGCGTCCATCCCCGCGTCCGTGCGTGCGTCTGTTCGTGTGTCCGAACGTCCATCCGTGCGTCCGTCCCTGTGTTCGTCCATGCATCCGCCCCTGCGTCCGTCCATGTGTCCATCCGTCCGTGCAGCCATCCGTGCATCCGTCCATGCATCTGTCTGTGTGTCCGTTCATCCATCTAGTCAACACTCCAAGTACCACCATCTCGCATCTTTTCATTATATATTCGGCATATAGAAGCACCGCCATCCCGCGGACATTCCAAGGACTAAACGAGAGGTGGCACGCGCACATTTTCTTACGGCTTGCGCTTCGTGTCTACTTCCCACCTTTAACCACCTCGAGGTCATGGTATATACTAGTTCGCTGTATTCATGGCACTGCGGCCCAACGCTCGCTAATCCTTTGTAAAACCAAGACAAGAAATTTTGGCTTTTAGTTACGTGCACGCTGCGAATTTTTTATTGTTGAACAACGCACAGAGGAAATCTCTCACAGGTCAGAACGTGAGACATGTTACGGAGTACTACGAAGGACGAACGGGTGCCGCTTTGAGGAGCTTCGCCCCTAAAAACGCTGCAGCAGGACGCCGTCGTGGCAGCCTCGGTATCGGTGCTGAACCAGCAGCAGCAGGCACAATCCAAGCTTGCACGCTTCAAAAGAGAACACAGCCCCAAGATCACAGCAGCCATCCCACTGCCACATGCTCACTGGCTTCGAGTGAAGCGAAGGTGCAAACTGGAGCTTCCTCATCTCCTGCTATGGCCATGACTTCCTACAAGGAATACCCTCCTAGCAGCACCAGCACCTCCTCTCGCCTGTCCACCACCGCGGTTGCCGAGCAACCAGTACCGGCCCCCGGTACGCGCATGCGCCCTAGCACAACTCCGTGCCCCGATCATAGAGAAACATACTTACATAAAGAGCGGACACCCCCGTAGGGCCCTGCGGCCCAGCTAGTGCTCTGCTTTTAGCGCCTCTGGTGGTTGGTCAGACCCGATAGTGTCTTCACCATAAACAAAATGACAATTTGTTCCCACGCTGGGATTTGAACCCGTGCCCTTATGCTCCGAAAGCGAGTGTCTTTACCACTACGCTACACACCCAAGCGGCCACAAAGGGAATACACGTACAATACATCTAAAACACATGAATGTGTCTTTTTGTGCAAAACAAATGCTGAAAGACAACACTTTCTCGTCATACTTTACTATTTTCCGTTATAAGGCATTAAATTTCCTAAGTGGCACATGATGTAGAGCAGATATGAAAAATTACACAAATCAATAAAATTTTTTTTGCAAAAAATTGATGTCAAACTTGGGTATTCATTGTCCTCCCGAGCAGGCAGTTACATGCCTTGACAATAGAGTAAAAGCGAAGACGGGTACGCCACCTGGCGGTTAGTCAGACCCTTTTGTGCTGGGCCTGAAAAAAGCTCCAGTACCACTCTCTATACAGTATGTTTCTGTATGCCCCGATGGTCTCCACTTCGTTGGCAACCTACCTCCGACTGACCCTGCGGCCACCATCATCTATCGGCCCCTCGGGAAGAAGGTCAACTTCCTGGCTGCGTTGAGGGATGCGATCATTGCCTTTAGTTTAAGCTTCAGTTTTTATTAGTTACAAAGCATCGATTACGTAACACTTCTATACAGATGAGGGTCCCAAAGTATAAATACGGAAAACGGGACCCTCA
This sequence comes from Rhipicephalus microplus, assembly GCF_043290135.1. Classification (NCBI taxonomy): domain Eukaryota; kingdom Metazoa; phylum Arthropoda; class Arachnida; order Ixodida; family Ixodidae; genus Rhipicephalus; species Rhipicephalus microplus. Next base: position 2,953,854 of record NW_027464595.1, on the reverse strand, counting down.
ATAAAAAACTACAGCAAAAGTGAATTGAAAACAATAGGCAGAAGATTAGCAGGTAGTAATAAGAAACTCGTACAAGGCGAAACAAGCAGCAACATGCCACAGTTGAAAAAAAATGGAATAATACAATAAAACGAAAGTTGCAATGGGAAAATATTATAAAAAAGTCAATGCAATGGAAAGTCAAATACGACACACTGCAGTAATACAAAATAAAAGTAGAAAAAAATCCCAAAAATTAAAAGAGTAAATGAAAATTTACACGGGAAACAGAAATAGGTACAAAAAAAATCAGGACAAGTGGGGAAAATTATACACCATAACTAAGGTGAGCCATCAGAAGTAATAAGGGAAGATTTTATTTAAGTTTTGAAAAGTGAAAATGAGGGCAAAGATTTCAGTTCAAATGGCAAACTATTCCAAGATGAAAGGTAGAGAATTTTGATGTTTTTTTTACCGTAGTTAGTGCAAACGTGTGGTAGCAAGTATTTATGATTATAAGCAAACCTGGTGGGGTTAGTATTCTTGAGTGAGTTACATTCAATATATTCAAAGGATATTTGGGAATTAAGTAACTTATAAAACATTATACTTATGCTATACTGAAATAACTTGTTAACGGATAAAATTTTGTACTCATTAAGCTGGCTAATGGCATCTGAACGCCAACAACTGGAAGTTATGATGCGTATGGCCTGATTTCGTATATGTTGGATGGAATGAAGATAGCAATGATAGGAGTTACCCCAAGCGATTATGCCGTAGTTAATATGCGAATGAATAAATGCAAAGTACAGTAAAAGCAATGCAGGAGGTGAAAAATACTGAAGTGCCTTGATAAGCGCAGCGATACCAAAGGCCGACTTCTTTTTAATGGAGTTCCCAACTACAAAGCGTGTGCGGGTGAATGTCAGGCGCAACCTGGTTGCGGTTGACACCCACCCCATGGACCACCGATCTGACCGCCCTACTCTAGGTCAGGACGATCTGCGAGATCCAGGTTCGGCTCAAGCAACTGGATCTTAACATCTGCATTTTTTGTGTTTTTTTTTTGGGGGGGGGGGGAGTGAACCAGACGATCTCCTTCGAGAATTTCGCCGGCGACATTGCGTCACCAGTTCCACTTGTGTCCGTTGTCCGCAGAGGCAACTGCCTCACCCTCAACTCTTCTAGGGTGGCTAGAATTGCATTCTAGCCACCCTACTTCGTCGTAGACCACCGTCCCCCCCCCCCCCCCCCCCCATATACTGCTATACAAGCAAAGGCGCCCTGTCCGGCCTCGCCAGTCCCGGCCCTGCAGTGCTTCCGTTGCGGCCGCTTCGGGCACGCAAGCGCCACCTGCTCGCGAGACGAACGGTGCCTGCGCTGCAGCGTCAAGCACGCTCCAGGAGCATGTGCAGCACATCCTCGGTGCACAAACTGTCGCGGAAAGCAGCAACCGAGTCACGCTGACCATCCTGGCAACTTCAGCGCAAGGCAGCGGTCATCATAGACTCATCCGACGGCACAGTAACTCGCCGCCAAGCCTTGGAACACGCCAGGAGCCCTTCTATAGCGGTGCCACCGCCATCACACGCAGCTCTTTCCGGAATGCGCTCGCCGGTACCGGTAGCACAACCTCAGAAGCCGCCCATCAACTTACAATGAGTGTGCCCGTCGTCCCCACGAACACGACGACGGCTTCGCCTCCTCCCACAACTCAGCCGGCCTCTGCTGTCGTCGCAAAGCGCCCAACGGCGACTCAAACACCGCACGCTTTCTTGCTACCGCCGGCCACTGCCCCCGTCCCCAAGAGTGCGACGACGACACCGTCCGCTTCCTCGACGCCACCGGCCCCTGCTGGCCCCTAGTCGGACAAACAGATGAACACGTTGCTTGCGGGGATGGGTTCTGTCCTCCCGATGCTCCCAGTTGGCTGTCCGAAGCGGAAATTTTGGGCTGCAGCCTTACGATTTGTCCTCTGAAACGGTGCATTCATCGGCGTCAACTGGACTTACTTTGTCAGTTTGGAAGACCCCACTCTTCTTGCCGATGCTAAATCATGCGCATCACTGTACGCCCAACTTTCTCGGTGGTCTTCTGGGTCGGCTGCATATAGTGCGCGCGTGTGTTCTTGCACGCGCATTTGAGGCGGATCGAATGAGAGTTTTTTTTTTCTCCTCTTGCTTTTCCTTACCTTTCCTTTTCATTCCCACAACCCCATTCTCTATTTCGACTTGTTGAGGTGTCACGAAAATATAGACAGCTATGAGCGGCACTTTTCATTTTCTTATCATAACCACTTAGAACAGTGGGATGGCACTCTTCACGACACTGATCCCCAGGTCTCTCGGCACTCACTCAGCAGTCCTATACTGTCGCAAAAGTGGTCTTTAGTGTCCCGGAATAGGTATACATTGCCCGCTCCTTTTGCATTGTTTTCATCATCATCAAAATTGTGTTGATCCATACCCCGAACCAAGCGGTCGCAGACCGGCTTCTCGGGAGTTTTATGTCAACACTGAGCTTAGTGGCAAGGCACGATGCTCGGTACGTGGTGGTCAACACGCAACAATCTCGCGATAGTGTGTGGCTAAATTCCGTACGCACAAGGTTATCGCTCTGAAGAGCGGGATAAAAATGCCGCCACCCCCCCGAAGGGAATCGTGAGGATATGCTAATGCATTACGTAGCGTCCATAACGTGTTTCGCACGTGAGAACACAGCGTAAAAAGATTAATGTTTTCCTTTTTACAGCGAGAGCTGTCGTGAGATCACAACTGGGGTCACGCGTGGTGCCGTAGTTGTCTGCCGCTGCCGCTAGAGTCTGTGACCACTTCGCATGAAATAAGAATAAAATTTAGTACTAAGGACACAGTGAGGCTTCATCCTGGGTCAACTGGGTGCCAGCACAGCATTCTACCACTGAGCCACGCCGGTTCTTGGGACTTTCTCGCAAACTTGACTTACGCACGCCTGATGTCGGGAGAGGAATCGTGTTAATACGATTTATAAAGCGTGTTAAAGCAGCAAAATAACCAGGTGTCACACAATGTGAATAGCGTAACGAGTGGGTCGTCCAATGCTCCAACCCATTACAAAAGCTTGTTCTTGATCACCTATTAACTATGATGATGATAATTATGATGATGATGATGATGATGATGATGGTGATGATGATGATCCTTTTGCTTTGCTGGCACTCGCCCACAAAGGGGGATCGGCCAAGAACTGGGCGGCAGGATCATCAAGTGTGTTAGTTATGCATTTAAAATCATTAAATAGTATTTCAATATAAAGTAAAAAGAAATCGTAAAAAATAAATGAAAATGTTGCACGAGCTAGCAGTCAGGCAATCAGATAGTCTCAGAGCCGAAAATATTAATAAAAATAGACTAACAAGGTAATCTTTTTTTTTTGCCATTATGTACGCACACGCAGTAGAGCAAACCTCCCTGTGGCTATAACCTAATGTAATCCCTCCGAAGGATTAAACTACTGCCACGTACATTTTTAAACCAACCTTCTCAATTATTTCGATCATGTATCTTTTCCTTCGGCAAGAATATCGGTAACAATAAAAAAACGATCTATTGATTCTAATTCCTTGCAAAAAAGACATAACGGAGATGCTGTAAGTCCAGCTTTATGTAGGTAATAATTCAGGTGTGGAATTCTGCATCGCAATCTGGTGATTGTAATTTCTAACTGCCGAGACACCCCTGTTTGCCGAGACACCACACTACCGAGACACCACAAACAGTGGTGTACACACCACTGTTTGTTCCCGCAAAGTCTTAGATGTACGAAGTCTCTGAATTCATCCAATGATAATATTTCTCTTTCCTTGTCAAACATTTGTATATCTTAGTGCTGTTACATAAGCCAAAGCATCGCTTAACGATGCTTTGGCTAACGAGTCTGCCATCTCATTTGGATAAATCCCACAGTGACCAGGTACCCATAGCAAGTAGAATTTTCTCAGGTTTGCTTGTAATAAACAACTAATCATACAAAATAATGTTGAATTTTTTTGCTGCAGAAAGTGCAGTGCATACTGAGAGAGAATCAGTAGGTATGACTGCTTCTGATTCGCTTGCAGGAAGTTTACGAAGTGCTAGAATTATAGCAAATAATTCAGCGAAGAATATAGGCGTATAATCTTGTAATCGAAGCGAAAAAGACCAGTCGAGAGAAGTATGGAACGTGCCTACTCCAGCCTTTTCGTTCAATACAGATGCATCCGTCGCAATAATGTTGTTTATGCGACAGATTAGTTAAGTAATCTTATAACTCATTATTTAAAATCGGAGGGGTATTTGCTTCGCATTAGAAGGGAAAATATCAGCAAACTCTATTTCAAGTTCTGAATTAGGCATCTTCGTTGAGGTAATCTGATAGATATTTACATTCAGAGGTTCTAGGAGCGCTTGGACGAACCTAGTCTGAGGCGAGTGTAGTCTGTGGCGCATACCCACTTCAGGCATAATTCTTCATTATCGTCAGCCATTGCACAAACAATTGGCACTAAATCCCTTGCAAGTGTTTTGGGAATACCACGTATCTCAGAAGAATTAAAAAGACTAGCATAGTGAGGGCCGCCCTACTACTCAGAATTTTCGATTATTAAGGCCGTAGTAGGTAGACAGCAAAGATTCGTCTGCAAGGGTTCCTGAAAAAAAAAATGCCCCGTTTTTTTTTTGCGATCAACCACTTCATTATCCGTGCCACTGTCACAATGGACCCTCACGTGCGATTTAATGTTTCAACTTACCATGTAACTTTTGAGGTGGTTTCGATCAACTGCTTCTAACTGCCATGGTGAACCTAAGACGCGTTTCGGTCAACAACGTCGCTCCGACCGACATTCACGTGCAAAATAGACGCCAGTTCTAAATGCCAATCTAACACACGTGAAGGGCTTCCAGGTCGACATGTGCACAGACGGCGATGCGCACTGTAGTGAATCACAAGCTACAGCCAGGCAACAAGTACGACGTGTATAGGAAAATCAGTAATCTAAAGAGGTAAGTTCGGACGTTGCCTGTTTTTTTTTTTTTTTGCGCGTGCCTAAAAGCCACACTAACGCTACCGAAAAAGGAAATGTTACATTAGCCTCGACTTCAACAGCATATATAGCTCTTGTTTAGCACCACCACGGTCGTCTAGTGGCAAAGGTACTCGGCTGCTGACCCGCAGGTCGCGGGATCAAATCCTGGCTGTGGCGGCTGCATTTTTGATGGAGGCGAAAGTGCTGTAGGCCCATGTACTCAGATTTTGGTGCACGTTAAAGAACCCCAGGTGGTCGAAATTTCCGGAGTCCTCCACTGCAGCGTCTCTCCTAATCATATGGTGGTCTTAGGACGTTAAACGCCACATATTAATCAATCTAGTTCTTGTTTACGCGGGGATTGTGCTGGAAGTGAAACACATGTGGCTCATTTACTTACAGGATGGGCACTGTCATGCACTTCAAGTGAGGCCTCGCCCATCTAACATCAACGTGCGGCAGACTCGCAGGCTTCCTCTTTACGCTTCGGCCTGCGACGCCTGAAAGACCTCGAAGTGGCACATCTCAAATTTATTTGCAGGTCGGTTGACCCGTGCAGGGTTGCACGTGTGATGATGTATGGGCCCGACCGACGTACTCATAGAGCTGACACGGACATTAAATTAAATCCAGGCAAACATTTATTCAAAATAGGACAATGGCCAGGAGAATAGAAAAAATAACAGAAAGGAAACAACACTAATACGCACGATGGAAAGAACAGTTATATAACTAAATATGCTCTCAAATACACTACAACAGGTACAGACAACAGATAACTACACAGAATATCAATAAAACAACAACATAATAAAACTATAGGGGAGCCAAAGAAAATCTACGAGAAAAAACTCAGACTCGCGCTTCCGAGCTTCGAAGTGCGCCGCAGCTCACACAACTACATTTATTTTATTAAAAAAAAGCTGGTTACATAAAATAACATTTTAAAAAACGTCGCAATAAAAAGTTCCATATGGACCAGGCTAGCTCTTGGTACATATAGGCGAGTTGACGGGGTGTCACTGAAAATCTCTCCAGCTTAGTAGACGGCGAGGGTGCCCGGTATTGCAGCCGTCTCAATACATTGCGCGGGTCACTCCATGCTGGCCGCCTACGCGAGACTCGCGACACCGACGACCACACTTCTTGCTGGATGCACGTGAACTCCCGATTTCGTAGCAGTCGAAAAACTTTCGGGACGTCCCGTGCCCCCTTGAGGTCATTTCTTTTTCCTCGAACACCTGTTTCTTCTTTCGGTACAGGTGGAGGGAAGACGCGGCGGCGCCGACGCTGCGTCGCCAGTCGCCGGATGTCATCTTCCCAACACAAAAGCGCCCTTCCTTGGACGATGGAGCGCGCGGGCGAAACCAAAAGTGCAGTCGTTTGTGACAGGCACGCTCGCTCGTCGTATTTAAAGCTCCAGCGCTCTGTTGGTGATTGAACGTTGTCATAATACTGTGCACACAAATCGCAGATAAAGCGTCAAGATACCGCTGCTGAAATTAACGAAACTGTCAATGGCTGGCATGATAAGCGCATTTCATACGTTGTTTTTAAATGAAACCAAGAGCCTTCCATTTTCACTGATGTAAATATAATGAGGTAACATGCAGCATGTCCGTCCTGTGGGTAAATAAGCAAACTGTTTTTCACAACCAGCAATATCCCCGTGTAAACAAGAACCAGGTTATTGAGGTCGAGGCTACTGTAACATTTACTCGTTTGGTAGCACCCGGAGGCACAGAAAAACCTCGTCTGCTGCAGAATGATATCAATGCGTTACCTCGGGGTAGTAGAAAACCATGCTGGGGGCAAAAAACCTTTAGAAAGAGGCGGATCAAGTCTGGCTTCACAATGATCGTTGATATCATCAATTCTACTTAGACTCGGCTTTTCGCCCCTTGTGACAGAAACGGACATCATGCGAATTCTTTGGATTACTGGTTTTCCTGTCGACGATCCACGTCATATTTGATGCCTGGTTGTAGCAGGCGTACTTAGGGCAGGTAATAACCGCAGAGCCTAACCACGAGATTGAAGTAACTAGAAGAATAAGAATGGGGTGGAGCACATTCGGCAAGCACTCTCAAATTATGACAGGTAGATTGCCACTATCCCTCAAGAGGAAGGTATATAACAGCTGTATCTTGCCGGTACTTAGCTACGGAGCAGAAACCTGGAGACTTACAAAGAGGGTTCAGCTTAAATTGAGGACGACGCAGCGAGCAATGGAAAGAAAAATGGTAGGTGTAACCTTAAGAGACAAGAAGAGAGCAGAGTGGATTAGGGAACAAACGGGGGTTAAGGATGTCATAGCTGAAATAAAGAAGAGGAAATGGACATGGGCCGGTCATGTAGCGCGTAGACAGGATAACCGCTGGTCATTAAGGGTAACTAACTGGATTCCCAGAGAAGGGAAGTGGGTTAGGTGGAGACAGAAGGTTAGGTGGGCAGACGAGATTAAGAAGTTTGCGGGTATAAATTGGCAGCAGCAAGCACAGGACCGGGTTAACTGGCGGAACATGGAAGAGGCCTTTGTCCTGCAGTGGACGTAGTCAGGCTGATGATGATGATGATGATGATGATGATGATGATGGTGATGATGATGATGATGATGATCATGATCATGATAATGATGATGTAGCAGGCGATTCACTCGTGCGCGTCATTCGAGCACTCCGCCCGCCTTTTACCATACAAGGCAGCGAAGGAGCGAGGGTGCTTCCGCACGATGAAACAGCCGTGAACACTTTGTGTGCGCGTTTGCAGGCGCTCGCGTCCCCAGCCACGGGATCCCATAGAAGTCTTGCTGGTGGCATTAAATGACGTTCTAAAAGTGGGGCATTCATTTCTTCAGCGAAACCTCTCACGCGTAGCGAGAACGGCTCCCGAACAGTAGGTCGGTTTTGGAAAAATGTAAGTGATGATGTGTCATTTACGATAGAGTAGCAGGGGTGTTCTGACATGGAGCTGACTTTCAAGAAGTATGTGAAACTGGTGTATGCCGATTGAAGCTGGAGTGACCACTCAATCTATTCTGCATGTAGGCTCTGCATTGGACTTGTTCTGAAACACCCGTCGCTAGGCGGATACCCAGATAGCGAACAGGGTCTAACATGTTGAGGCAGTTGGTGTGGCTGAATTGTAAACAATAGCACCGTAATCTAAACGCGACAATATAAGGATTTTGTACAGGTTCATCAGACATTTTCTGTACCTACTCCATGATGTATGTGCAAGAAGATTTAGTATGTTCATTTTTTTTTCAGACACTCGCTTTCGGTGTTTCAAGTGAGAAATGAACGTGACATTTGTGTCAAGAATGATGCCGAGAAGTTTGTGCTCAGTGACTACTGGTATTATACTTCCGCAGACCTCAATTGTAGGGCGCGGTATTGACCCTCTCTTATTTAAGAGAATGCATGTGCTTTTCTGTGGGCTCAGCCTAAATTCATTTTGGTCCACCCATTTAACAACTCTATTTAGGCAAAGTTGAACATGTCGTTCGCAGATAGCAAGAGTGTACGACTTAAAACCTATTTGCGCGTCATCTACATATAGAGAATAGAACATGGCGGGTGGAAGGACTGTGTTGAGGGAGTTCATTTTCACAATAAACAACGTACAACGAATCACACCGTCATGTGGAACACAGTCTCCTGGGTGAACGCCCTGAACAATGCTGGACTAACCTTTACATGAAAGGTGCGGTTAGTGAGGTAGCTTTCAATTGTGTTCAGCATGTTGCCACGAATACCCATTTTAGAAAAGTCCTGAAGAATACCATAATGCCATGTCATGTCATGCGCTTTGTCTAGATCCAAGAATACCTATATACAGAAAAAATTGTTTATGTACGAAGGCATCTCTGATGTTGTCCTAAATTCGAACAAAGAGATCAATAGTTAACTTGCTGTCCCTAACGCCGCACTCAAGGAGGTCCAGTGATTTGTTACACTCTAAAAAAACTTATTAAACGCCGGTTAACTATTTTTTTCATACAACTTGCACATGCAGCTTGTTGAATCGATTGGCCTATAACTGCTGGCTAGTGATGGATCTTTCTCTTGTTTAGGTATGAAGATGAGAATGGATTCTTTTCATGAGGATGGCATTTTATCAGCCGCACACATGGTGTTATAAATGGACAAGAGTGTTTTAGTGTTTTGGGGTGCAGATGCTTTATAATTTCGTACATGATGTGATCACCACCTAGTGCCGACTTGTTACATGCTCCGAGGAATGCGTTCAGTTCAACTAAGGTAAATGGAAGATTGTACACTTCATGTCGTACGCACATTCTCTTAAGTTGCTGCCGTTCGGCACGTTCTTTATAACTCAGAAAGGTTTCGGTGTAGTGTGCCATACTGGAGATGTGTTCAAAGTTTTTGTCCAGGAAATCAGCCTGATCCTCCAGGCTCTGACATTGGCCATTTACTAAGGGCCAATGAGATGTGACGGTCGTTCTTTGAGACTGTTTACTCTGTTCAACACTTTTGCCTCATCTGTATAGGAGTTTATATTACAGATGTACCTTCCCGAACTCTCCCTCTTAGCACGTCTTCGTGTTCTTCTTCCTTGCGACTTCACTTTTTTGTAGTTTTCTAAGTTTTCAACCATTTGGTACTGACGTAGCATTTCCCAAGCCTTGTTTCAGATTTTGCATGCCTTCTGACATTTTTTATTCCACCATGGAAATCGGCGTTTATCGCTTATTTCGTTACTTTGTGGAATACATCTAATAGCATGCATCAATAATGAAAGCTGTAAATATGCCGCAGCATCGTCTATGTTCAATGAAGCAACATCTTCGCGCCTTAAATATGTTGTCTTTTGAAATGGCTCACAGTTAGATGATTCAATCTGCCATCAAGGAATATGATGGGGGCATTGGTCCTGTGTCGTTAGATTCAAAAGTATCGAAAAATGGTCGCTTCCGTAAGGGTTATTGATAACGTGCCACTCAAGATATGGTAAAAGTGTGCTAGATATAATGCTTAAATCAATGGATGACTATGTTTGGTGTGTGACACTGAAATATGTAGGCTCCTTTTTATTGAGTAGGCAGGCACCTGAAGAAAACAGGAAATTTTCCCTGAGGCGTCCTTTCGCATCACAGTGGGTTCTACCCACGGTGGATTATGCACATTGCAATCTGCAACGATCTTATATGGCACAGGAAGTTTTTGAATGAAGCTTTGAAATTCTGCTTTATGAAGTTTATAGGTAGGAGTAATGTATATTGAAGTGATAGTGACAAGCCTATCAAATATCACTGCCTGAACCGCAACTGCTTCCAAAGGCGTTTAGAGAGGTAACTGCTTATAGGCGATACCCTTATCAACTACCATGGCTACTCCTCCGCACGACTCAGCAGTGTCATCACGGTCTTTACGGAAAATCGCATATATCTTCAGGAAGTTGGTCTGTGTGCCTTTTAGGTGAGTTTCTTGAACACACAGCACTTTCGGCTTAAATTGGTGAAGGCGTTCTTTCACATAATCAAGATTATGGAGAAGACCTCTCACGTGCCAGTGTAAAACCTGTGTGTCCATCTTAAGAGAGATGTTTATGCTGTGTGTTTTAGAAAGCAACTTATCACACAGAGCCTTTCCCAGGCCCTGTGATTAGAGCTCTTTCCTTTTTAGAGCAGCCGACGGAGTCACGCTGCTCTTTTGGCGCAGACTGTGCCACCTGTACAGGAACACTGTCCATCACCTCAGCGGAGGCGCTGGACACCTGCTCTTGGGAGCGGTGTGTTCAGCGAAGGAGCCTCGTCTCCAGAGACGAGGCTTCTGGACTTCCCTGCCCGGAGGCCGGGAAGTCCTCTACGTGCACCATTGTAAACACTGTAAATTATCGTTTCTGTTATCAGCTCCGGCTCCTCGTTACACTTTCAAGGCCTGCGCCCTCTCAGGTGACGTCAGCGACCGCTGTCTACCCACCCCGCCACCAAACCAGTTCCTCATACCGGCCCTTCCTTCCCGTCTTCTCCCGACGACACTTCTCCTTTCTTGCAGCATGTGTCTAGCTCATCGAGCCAGTCACTTCCATCCTCTTTTTCTCGTTCCACTTCGGCGGCATGCAGGCCTCGACAAGCCAAACAAGTGTTATGTGCCCATGTGTACAAGCAACCACGAGACAGGAAACAAAATGCAAGTGTTTTAATTTCCAAAGGATGTGAAACGATCTGCAAGAAAGAGATCAGTGCGACTCCTCGACGGGATTCTGTGCCTACTGCCAACAACAAGGTATGAAGTAAATTTTGAACGCTGCTTCCACTAATGGGTGGTTTATGAGGGAGCCGAGACAAGCCTTATGTTATTGGATTGTATCGCAAAGGCAATCTTGTGATCCGCATGTTTGCTACTGTATGTAGGTATGCGCTTTACATTTCCACGTGTCGTGCCTCCAGCATATGCGTATTATCGTAAATCGACCCCTGGACAGGGAAAGCACTAATAGTTCCCCTAAAGGTGCCCCGTCTGCTCCTTGGATCAGTATCTGTCGAAGCAAGATGCCTTTTCAACAAGCGAATCTTCATTAGCTAAGAAAACGCGCATGGAGGCTGAAGGTGTTGTTCGTAAAACAAAGGCACCGAAATTTTATTCCTTCCTGAATTGATGGAGCTCCTCAAAGAGAAGTGCAATCCAGATGAACAGATGGTTGTTTATCACCGAAACTGTGTCATGCTCCTGAACAATGGGAATGAGTGCATGCTTGTTCTCCAGTCTTCTGGTTCTGTTTTATTGCGATAGCAATTATATGGACAGTCTCAACAGGTTTTCTTCAGCCGCCAGCGGCACCGGGTTCCGTACAACGGGTCGGAAATCCTCCAGGCAGAGTAAGCTTCACCACTGGTCGAAGCGTCACAGCCACTCGAAGCCCGCCTGTCCCCTGTTTATAAACTGGTGGGTGGCCGGCTAGCACTGGGGATCGAACCCCGCACCTCCAGTAGCTCAAGCGGACGCGTACGAGCAATCTCGGCTGTTTTTTTTTTTTTCGTCGCCGCCGTTCACTTATATGTACGCAAGGAAATATGCGCTAGCCTCCTCTTTCTGGTGGTGGTAGTGGTTAGAAGATGAGAAAAGGCACCTAATTTCTGCAACCCGGTCGGGAGCACGGCGCGGTGCCTCTTTCTGCGGAGCGAACAGCGCCTTTCCGGCCATGGTCGTCTGCACGCGCGCTTATCTTGTGAGGAAACAGGGGGTGGGGGGGGGTGCTTATAGGTAAAACTAGGATGCCGGAATGGTTTCCCTCAATCACCACTCCGTGCGGAGAGGCGGGCGAAGAGAAACCATTCCGGCACCCTAGGAAAACAGGCTTAAGTTGACGCAGCGCCGTTCGCCACCCTTGCAGTGCTCCGGTCGCTTGCTTGGTTTTCCCATTGCACGCACGGAAAACGTGTTTCTTGGGGCTTTTATCTCGCATTTTTCACGCTATGGGTGCTGCTCTTTCGTCATCCTGGAAAGTAGGCACGCATTCCTGCTGCATTGTGAGCTACTACAAAAGTTTAACATGTTCAACAGCTGAAAACTGCTCGTGAAGTTCTACCGTTACCAACGCAAGCAAAGCGACGAGCAAACGATAATATCTGGATTATCGCAATTAGTTGATACTTCCGCGGTCTTGTCTACCTCGGTGCTGCCTGGGGAACTACTATTTTTTTTTCTTGCAAAGCGGGCGCATAGCGAGCAACCTGCACATTACGTCAAGCTTCGCAAGCGCCATTTGAACACACTTACCAGTAAGTTTACACCATGCAATGCTTGACACTACGTCAGAAGGTCACACTTTTTCTTCCGTGTCTGTTACAAGCTGCCACTCTAGCGTGCGTCGCCAGCGCGAAGTCGGCGACGGGAATGACAGCAGGTTGGTTCGTTCCGAACGCAAGCAGAGACGGTGAAGAGATCAGAGACGTGAGAAAACAAAACAACTTTACTCTAGTGATATTGCAGCACACGGGATCTAATACAACATTTCAATACAATTAACAAAATACATCAACACTTGATACAACTAAAAAATACATATAAAAACAAAACGATAAACCAGCTTACGAGAGAGAACTATTACAAGCTACACAAACTAACAACAATAGAACTACGGAGTAGAAAGTTCGAAGATATAAACAGGTGAAGGCATACGTGTGATGACCGGCAGCGTTGCGTCCCCGACGATTGGATGCGAGAATTCGAAGAGAGTTCTGGCACGACTGCGATGTCGGCGGTGTTGCAACGCTGGTGGCTCCGGGAGACTAGTGCTTGCAGGTGACTTCGAGCAGGTTGAGCTTACTCGAGGCGAAGTCCCGATGTCTACGTTGCAGACGTGAATATCGCGTCACAACTAGACGAACGGCTAAGTTTAGGTGGCCAGCCGATACAGAGCCACACTAAAAACTTCTAGAAGAGGTACTTGTTGATCTGTTTCTACACCATGTTGGTCAGCTACTAGTCTGTCTAGCAGGGCAAAATCCTGCGCTTAAATCCCCCTCGTGTCTCCTCGCTCTCTTCCTTGGGGACAAGAGGTCCAATCATGTGCATTTAATTGATGGAAACTCCGCCCCAAAAATATTTTGACCCCACCCCTTTTTAAGTGGGAGAGGGCCCTCCACTAGCGAGAGTGACAACCTGTCGGGTTGTTGTCATACGGCTTGGCCACCAGAGCGTTTCCCACGCTTTTCCCCGTGGGAACGGTAAAACGTTTGGCTCTCAGCCGGTGCGTCTCGTAGTCTAATCCTTGTTCGGGATATACCGCGGCCTTCTACGACCTTGCAGACGTCGCCACAGTTACAAAAGGATTAACCGTCGGCGGCGACGTTCTAAGAAGAGCACCCCATTCTGCACTTCTCGGGTCCCTTTCATGCGCCCGCCGCTCTCACGGTCAGTGGGGAGTAGGGCGCCCGCTAATTGCCGTGACGCGGTGTCGCGAAAAATGGCCGTCCGTGACAGTGTCATAGACGTACTTCACGTCGGACAGCACCCGTTTTTCAACAACACAGTCTTGCGAAAGTATCCAACCACGCTCACCAAAACGCCGAAACCGTAGCGGAGAATAATCGCTGCTCGCCCGCTGCGTCGCAGTTCTCAGAGAAGTGTCCAATGGTTCGCGATAGCATGGTCCAAAGTATCGACGCCCTATCTACGTATCTAGCGATGATGATGATCATGATGATGATGATGATCAAAACTTTCTTACTCCCAAAGGAGGGGACCGGCCGAGAGGTCAGTTACGCTGCTTAGAGGAGGTCAGCGGGGATTCCTTGGGACACCGTGGCCTCGAATGCGCGTGAGATTACCCGGTGTTGCTGTGCCGAGTCAGTTATATGCAGAAGGGACTCGTTATGTACCTTCCTTGTGGGAAGCGTCAGCGTACTGTGGGCATGTCCATGCCATGTGTATGCATGAGGGTGACCGATTGTGAAAAGTATTTACAGTTTGGTGTCACGACCGAGGGGTCGGTATACCTTGCTATAAAGCCAGGGGTTGGGAAAGACACCTGTCTGAAGCTTGCGCCACAGGACGGCATCACGAGGAGGGAGGTTTTTGTGAGCTGAAGGATAGCGGAGACGGCCTAGTCTGTATGCTGTAGAATCTCTGAGCAAGTGACCAAAGGAGTTAGTTTTTCGCAGGCCTGGGAGGGCGAAGAATGAGAAGTGTAAGGCGCAAGGAACTCCGCCAGGCAGTTGAGATCTCGGGCGAGTGTGTGTGCCTCCGCATTTCCACTAAGGGATTCATGAGCTGGGGCCCAGATAAGAAAACGAGGTGAAACAGGCGGGGTGTGATGCTTTATGATTTAGTATGCCTGTGTAGAGATAAGGCCCACGTCAAAATTTCGGAGGGCAAGTTGGGAATCACTTAGGATCACCTTAGTTATTGGGTCGGTCATTGCCAAAGCAACGGGAACCTCTTTGGCATTCGGCGGTGCTAGCCTAAGTGTTAAGGTGTTAGCAAGAAACGAACACAAACCACTCTCTATGTTGCATGCATCAGTGAATATACCGAACCGTCCATGACGCGATAAATCTGATTCGTTCTTGCAAGAGGTGAAGTTTTCGTGAAAATACGTGGCAACTCGCGCTTTTGATTATAGCCCGCACAGTACACATATCGGCTTCGGGAGAATTGCTGAAGCCACGTTGGATAGTTAGTTGTTACTTTCTTACCTTTGCAGTCGAAACCTTATTTCACGTGCGTATAGCATTCGTCAGGGCTTTTTTAGCGCATGAATGTCATAACATTCACTGCAAGCGGAAAGTAGCACCGGCTCACGATTTGCGCTTCCAAACCTTGGCCTACATTGCATGGGCAGCTTGTTTTTCACGTTCGTATATAGATGACAGCGCACTGCAAGCGATTTCTCTCTTTCCTAGTGTCGGAGCGAAATGTTCACCGCACTCCCAGATAAACGTGGTAAGTGACGCGTGTTGGGGTTGCGCAGTGACGCGTTGTTGCTGCTACCGAAGTCATTCGGCGGAGGGAATTCCCCAGATTACCTTCAGCAGTGATGTTCAACGAAACCGCCTTGACGTCGAGAATTTATCAGTGTATGTAGATAATTGTCAACGCACTGAGCGTGACGGTGACGATGGACAATCAGCTGCTAGCTCACGAGCAGCGAGTTGCACTTCCCGTCCCGTCGTGCGTTAACGTTTTTTTTTCACGCTAGTAAGTCACTTTGATTCCATTTATTGCATAATATCCTTTCGCGAGCTCAAAATAAAAAAAAAATTCTTGTGCATTGCATGTAGCCGAATCACAGTGAATATTACAAAACGACGCATGGCGCCAATACACTCGAGCTCGACCAGCGAAGCGAAAAGGTTAGAGGAAAGAAATATGCAGTTACGACCACAGCTCGCGCTAACTTCTTCTGCAATTCACCGGTGCCGTCTGAACAACGTTGCTGTTTGGCAAATTTTCACACTTTTGACCTTGCGAAAAGCGCACGCGCGTATTCTTTTCGATATCCTTGTTTAGATCGCGCTGATGGAACCTGCAACATCGGAGTACAGTGAATTGCGCACTGATTGATGGAGTCTGATCATGGCTGTGACACAAGCGCTACTTCATGGGAAGTTAAATGCTTGTGTTCCGTTGAAGAAGCAGCTGCATGACGCTTACAGCGCAAGTAATGGTGACAGTGGTTTAAGTTTGCAAACCATCACTACGGTAAACAGTCGGTCTTGTGCAGCCGTGACGGCGCGCTACTCGCTGGTGGCCTACTACTGCGGCGAATTCGCCAGGCAGGCTAGCCATAAATTATGTCGGAGTGTGGTTCAGTTAATACTCGAATTCTAATTGGCGCAGTTTTTTGTAGCACGCACAGGATTGCGCAAACCACCGTTAATACATGGACGATCACCTGACACCACCAACCTTCGCACTGCGGAAAGAAAGGCGGTATCGAAGATTCAGCAGTTCCTATAGTTTGGGAAAATACATTGGGCCAATTTACATTCATTTGACGAACAAGAATTCATCCGGTGAAAGCGGCACGGGTAGTACGTGCGTACGTCCCATCTTTTTTTTACGCGAGTTCATGGGTTGATGATCCCTCCGCAGCCATCTTGAATTGCACGGCGCGCCACCGATAGGCCGTGGGCGTTGCGAATAGTTGGGACAAAACGACACCTCGGTGTCGCTGTCTTAGCTCTATCCGATTGGTGCCAGGTTTTTTTTTCTTTTTTACACAGTGGCTGCGATGGCGTCAGTTCTATGTAGCGCCAGGCTCGTGTCGTTATTTATGCCAGTTGATTAGCATAACTAAGCGTAGCCAGCCTCGCAAAACTTGATGAGGCCAAGCACACGACATTGAGTTTTCTCAGCTAAGCTTGCTTTTGTCGCGTTAGGCCAAGTTGAACCTAAATGAGCATAGTTATGTAAGTGGAGCCTAATCTATTCTAGCCTTGTTGAGCATGGTATTACCTGATGAGTTCGGGCGTAATTAGGTTTAATAAAACCCAGTCCAGCTTGCTGTTTTTATATTGGGCGTAGAAAAGCTTCGATGCACCCAGATGGGTAGAAAAACAGACACGGACAGCCAAATCCAATTACGCATAGTTGATCATGCTATCATTTTATTTAACCAAGCAAAATTAGCCCGAATAAGGAAAACTTTGAACAATAAAAGCGAGACGAGTTTTCCATGAGCCTTGAAGCACTAAACCCTGCAAGGTACTAATCGGCCCTTACTGACACCATACCAATGAGGCTTATTAATGTATATTTAGTTTTAGTTAAGACGCGTAATCGTTTTGCCTGATTAATTAGTCTGATATCCAATCACACACACAATAGATAGAGGAGTTTCATGTGGCATAATTAATGATATGTGGGAATACACGTCCCAGAACTAATATATGATTATGAGACGCCGTAGTAAAGGGCTCCACAAAAATTGACCATCTCTTGTTCTTAGACACGCACTGGCATCGCACAGTACACGGGCCTCTACCATTCAAACTGCGACCACCGCGGCAGCGGCCACACCGGCGACCTTTGAGTCGACAGCCGAGCACCCTGGCCATTGCTCAACCGTGGCGGACCGTGACATAAGTAGGCTGATTGTGCATAACTTAACTAATGAGGCAGCGCCAACGTTAGCATAAAAAAAATGTTACTAAGTATGGTTGATCATGGCATCATCAAACTACTCTGATTATATATAATTAGGTGTAATTAGCCAAGTTATTACAAAACAATAGAAATAAAGTAATTGAAGTTGAATTTGAGTTCAGAGAATGCAGGCTTAGGAATATGCTAAATACCAATCACCAAGCTAGGTAAAATTAAGCCTGACCCGCCTTAAAGGGCCAGTAAACAACCCCAAGGCCCTAAAATTGTAAAGAGAAATATGTGCACTTTCGCTTTGTGAACGTGCTGCCGCAAGAATTTCGCAAGTACATCCTATATTAAGGAAATTACAGCGGCTAGAACATCGCTTTCGGCTGGTTTCAAAATTCCGCATGGCCTCGCCGCCTTGCTCCTTCCGAGGGAGGGAAGCCCGTCGTTGTCACTCAGCCCACCTCAGCAATGTGACAAGACGCCAGCAATTGACGTTATCGGCGAACTCGATCAGTCGCAAAGCACTTCTGCTTGCCGCGATGCCTGGCTGTTTACCCGGTGCCGATGCTTCTCCGCAGCCCAGCCGCTCGATTTGCAGCCGACAACTTGCAGCAAAACTGCGTTCCTAAACCTGGATATGAAGTTTGCCTGATTTTTCGAGAGCAAACGGTCGCGCCATCTGAGAGCAGCAACACTAAACACAAGTATTGCGTTTATTGGTGGGTGCGCTGATCAACAGGTAGCGCGAAAATCAGCTCACTCCCCAAAACTGGGCGAGTGAGGTGTCCAAATTACGCCCCACCGCAGTGGTCTATAGTGGCTAAGGTACTCGGCTGCTGACCCGCTGGTCGCGGGATCGAATCTCGGCTGTGGCGGCTGCATTTCCGATGGAGGCGGAAATGTTGTAGGCCAGTGTGCTCAGATTTGGGGGCACGTTAAAGAACCACAGGTGGACGAACTTTTCGGAGCCCTCCAAAACGGCGTCTCTTATAATCATGTGGTGGTTTGGGACGTTAAATCCCACATATCATCAGGTGTCCAGATTTCAATACATAGAGCCTACGGGAGAGAAAGAGAGTGAATAAGGATGAAAAAAAGGCAGGCAAGTTAACCATGGCTGAGCCTGCCAGGCTACCTTGCACTGGGGATGGGGTAAGGGGAATAAAAGATAGAGAGAGAGAAGCAGAGAAATGTCACTCACGCCGTTGACAAAACGGCAGTTATGTGCATAACATCGCAGACGGTGAGTCACATCTATGTTATAATCAATTGAGCACATTCGTTGCATTAACTTCTACGCGCGGTTCCATGCAGCCAAAATCTTGCCGAATAAAGCCATGATGGTGCCGCTTGCGTTCTCAAGCAGCAGACTTCTGAAGGCATGCGAGAACTGGAGTGATGGTGTCAAGCAGTTGCAACACGCTTTAAGCTGTCGGTGTCTACATCTTGCTCAGCAGCACGCGCATAGCACGGACCGAGGTGATTTGATTGATATGTGGGGTTTAACGTTCCAAAACCACCATATGATCATGATAGGTGCCGTAGTGGAGGGCTCCGGAAATTTCGACCACCTGGGGTTCATTAACGTGCACCCAAATCTGAGCACACGGGCCTACAACATTTCCGCCTCCATCAGAAATGCAGCTGCCGCAGCCAGGATTTGAACCCGCGACCTGTGGGTCAACAGCCGAGTACCTTAGCCACTAGACCACCGCGGTGGGGCAACGGACCAGGGTGCTGAGCATGCCTATAAGTTGTCCTTCTTCCGTGAAGTTATAAGGTACCGATGAAGTGTTCCTCACTATCGGAGTCTGATGCCTCTCGTACATGGGCAGTTTCGCAGCTCGTATGGTTTAATAGCTTTCGTAGCTGTGGGAGAAAACAGGAACTGTCATTGACTTCACTGCTGTCTGTTGACACCTGGTTTAGACCAATCTGCATCACGTCGCCGATCGACAAGTTGGCGTCACTGCGCGTGGAAGGCGCGCTGGTCAGGCGTATAGTAAAGAAGTGCGAGAATTGTTTTTTTTTAATGCAGAAATGGAGGCGGCGCACAGCTTTCTAACATTCAGGAAACGTGATTGCTGCGGTCTACTCTACGAATTGCCGAGCTTCTTCGGAGGCTGTAAAAAACGCTGGAGCCTGCCGTCTGGTCCTTTAAAAGTAATTTTATTACGTTTTTTGTAATTATTGGCACTTGTTTCATGATAATTACCAGGCTCGTTTGATTCAATTTGGCCTAGCACGACAAAGGCAAGCCGAGCTCAGAAAACCTAATTTTGTGTACTTGGCTTCGTCAGGATTTGCGACGGCAGCTACGATTAAAGCCCCTTGATCCCTGGAGAGTAAGGAGAACTGAAGTTAAGGAGAACATAACACTTTTCGCGTAAGAAAATGCTCATACGCACGTAAACATCCATGTTTTCAGGAAAACAATAAAAGGCACACACAACAATTTTGATTTGTAAAAAATTGTGGTCTTAAAATTTCACACAAGCACAACTCCAGCTGTATAGTTACATTTCCGGTCGGCAGACGCATTGTCTTACATGAACGTAACGTATTTTTATTTTCAAGTTTGACTTTTCTACTTTGTACAACTTATTACGCATAGAATACGCATAAAATTTACAAGACATCTACCAACCACAATATTTCACCCAAAGAACTGTTTAAAATACAGAAATAATGCAAATTTTTGTGTTCAAAAGTGATGTGGCGGTACATAATATTTTTCATTCATCATATTTACATAACACCTCGGCTCCAACACAAAGTTCGAAGGCATCTCCAGTTTTTGGAGAAAGCTTTCTGCTTCCTGCTGTGAAGACAAATGGTGTTGTTAAAGAAGTTCGCTTTGGGGTGGGCATCCTGTTGCAAAAAAAAAAAAAAAAGACAACTTTTCCCGGCACCACATTCGCTTCTTCGTATTATGTCCAAGTGCAATGAAGAGCATACCCACTCAGGAAAACTGCTTCGTTCAGCACTTAGCAAGTGTTTTCCAGTGCAATAAACACTGGGGACCATTAAGCTTTGCCTTTAAGAGTTGAACGCGATAGCGAAATCCGGCCCCTAGTGCAACCTTCAAGCCCTAAGTGTAACTTATTAATATGTTTTGTTACGTAAACACACACACAGTAGATTGTACCAGCGCACGAACGAATGGTACATACAGGCTTTTGATCTAAAGCAAGAGTTGCATGGCCTCCAAGATGCATGCCACGCGTTTGCCTTCTCGGAGGCCATGAAGAGTCTAACAATGCTTCACAGATGCCAGCACATTATCTAGCGTTTACTGTTTGTTTGATCAACGCCTCTGGAAAGGCATGATAATTTTTCCCCTAGATGGGCATAGTTGTCCATTTTTAGAGCTGTTTGAAAGTTCTTGTCTGTTTTTAGCGGCGATGGCTGCACTATCGCGGCCTTTATCGACGTAGTTTGTTAGCCTCCCATATTTGCCTACAAATCGCCGAATGGGCTCGTTTTCGTCGTGACACCAGTCGAACAAAATGCGTTAAGGAGACTCTTTTCACTACATGGCATTTATGTAGTGTTTTTTTTTTTTCGAAGCAGCCGCAAATAACATCGTGGCTTTGTGGTAGGACATCTGCTAGGCATGCAAACTGCCCGAGTGCGATCCTCAGTGGGACTGCAAACTTCAATATTTATTTGATTTGCTTCTTTCTCAATTTCTCGCTCGAAATCAACGGTGCCGACGCCCACGGCGTAATTTCTGCTACACGAGCCCCCTAACGCTATCGTGTTAAGAAGTTCAAGTCGTCTCGTACCCCATCTGAGCTGGATGCTTTTTGGGGTTCTTCGCTATTCCGTGGCGACTGTTCATTGGGGTCATTTTCAGCGGATGGCGCTTCCGCGGTTATACTTCTTTGCTTGTCGCTTTCTTTTGCTCCTGCGCTGAGAGTCGTTTTGCTGAGGAGAAAGCCGCCGTGATGTGTACTAGGGGACGTCGCTACAGTGTACTAGAGGAGGGCTTACTCTGCCGCTCCTATGACGCATTTGGCGTCACATAAGGAGAGGTGGCGCCACCGGCATCTTCAATGAAAGCTTCTGCTCGCCGGCGGCCGCTCGTAAGAGTTACGACGTGCATTTTTTCAGTATTTGTTATAAACTTGCATGTTTTGACTGATCTCTGACTATAATCACAAATAAGACCAACCCCCTTACCTTTCCGTATACTATAGGAAACACAACTATGGACAAAAGCGACCAAGTAAAATACTTAG
Source organism: Rhipicephalus microplus (assembly GCF_043290135.1). NCBI lineage: Eukaryota > Metazoa > Arthropoda > Arachnida > Ixodida > Ixodidae > Rhipicephalus > Rhipicephalus microplus. The sequence continues at coordinate 2,932,018 of NW_027464595.1, read as the reverse complement.
GCGTTACTTTCTCATCGAACCTCAACTGGGAACCGCGTGTTTTAGCCATATTTCGTAAAGCGGAGAGGAAGCTTTCCTTCCAGAGGAGAAAATTGCGCACTGCACCATCACACCTTAAACTTTATGCATACAAAACACTAATTATACCATGTTTAGAGTACACCTACCTCATCTGGAGTCCACATCAAAAGCACTTCATTAATAAAATAGAAATAATCAAACATTGGCAGGTAGATTTGTATACTCAGACTTCTCGAGGCAATCTATTTCTGCAGGCTCGCTCGCAAGGCCAAACTTAACGCCTCTTTCGCATAGCAGAATTATCTTGCGACTAAAATTTGTTTACCAATTATATCATGGTCAATTCCGCATATCACGATCTCATTACCTTCTAAACTCGCCCAAACACTCATCGCGACTAAACCATTAGAAAACTATTCACCAACCTTTCAGTCGTGTTAACGCTCACAAACATTCTCTTTTTCCGTCAGCTATCCACCATTGGAATAGACTAGACAACAATATTGTGTGCTGTAACACCATTCAATCATTTATGAACATAATACAGTGTGTCCATTTTGAATTATGAGTTGTTTGCCATTGTATTTTTTTCTTGTTGTTCCATTATGCATTTTTTTAGATGCCTAGCATGTATTTTCTTGTCTCCACTCCCGCATGGGCCGTGAAAAGCCTGCAGTATGTTCAAATAAAAACAAATATTAAGAGTGTATGTTGCCCTCGGTTCACAGTGTATCCCTTTTCCTTTGATTCGCGACTCCCTGAGGGGAATATAGAGCGATATAAGCCGTGTGACTGTGCCGGACCTCTACCCAGTGCCACTCGAACAGACCTACTGCCTGCAGGGCGCGAACATTTTCTCAGATCTAGTGAGAGCATACCATCAGATACGTGCTGCTTGTTTCGTAAATTGAAATAAGAACGCCATTCGGAATGTTTGAATTTCTACGGATTTTGGCGTACGGAATGCTGGCCGAACTTTTCAGCGGTTCATGAATGGCATTGTCCGAGGCCTCGACTTTTCCACGGTTTAGCTGGATAACCTGCTGATCGATAGCCGCACGCCCGAAGAGTACGAGAGTCGTCTATGCTGCGTGTTACAGTGACTGGCAGAACATGGCATCGTTATCAATGCGGCCAAGTACATGTTCGGAGTACCATCGCTGCCACTTTGGGGCTACAGTATTTCGAGTGCGGGACTGCAATCATATCCGGACAAGGTTGTAGCAGTAGGACGGTTTCCAAACAAAAAACCATTCGCCAGCTCCTAGAGGTCCTAGGACTCGTAAACTTCTACCGTAGGTTTGTTCAGAAGCGCGCCCACATCCTTGACCCGCCGCACAGCCTAATAGCAGCTCCAGGAACTAAGGCAAGCGACATTGGGTGGAACGACAGAGCGGTAGATGCGTTTTGGCGTATGAAGGAGTCTCTCACGAATGCCGCTCTGCTCACATACCCGCCAATCGGGGTACCACAATGTGTATTGGTGAACGTCTCAGACGTGGCTATTGTAGCCGTGCTACAGCAGAACTCATGCGGAAGGTGGCAACCAATTTTTCTTTAGAAAATTGAGCGCAGCCAACCACTAATACATCACCTTTGGTAGGAAGCTTCTGGCCATATACGTGACTCTACGACTTTTCCGTCACTACGTAGGTCAAGAATTTTTCGTACTCATGGATGATAAGCCACTGACTTACGCAATGCATCCGATCAACCCCAATACGGGTGCGCAGGTAGCACGAGAGCTCCGCCAAATGCCTTACATCGCAGAATTGACGACGAATATACGTCATGTGAGCGAGGAAGACAATGCAGCGGCATCTTACGCGCAGCTCTTAGAACGCCGTCTGCCTGCCACACTAGTGACGGCTCAACGCAGTGATCCGGAGTGGAAGCGTCTACTGAAGTCCACAACCAGCGCCTTGAAGCTGCAATGAGTGATGGACCGACAGGATCTGTATGTTGTGACATGTACACTGTTAGGGCCAGGCCGTTCGTGCCACCGGACCTTCACCGCAACATTTATGAATATCTGCATGGCATCTCGCATCCGGGAATCCAATCCACTCAGCGGCTGCGCAGAGCTATAGGTTCGTGTGGCCCAGAATGAACCGCAATGTCCGGCGTTAGACAATAGGCAGTGTCTGTCCTTGTCAGCGCTCCGAATTGAAGCATCATACTGTGACGAAGATGGTGCTTGAGGAAACCGAGTGCTTTATTGGACGCTGAGACTACATTAGCGATGTGTGTGTGCCATGATAAGTCATATGATAAGGTGATTCGAAGGGATAAATAACAAGAGGGAAGGCAGGGAGGATAACCAAGCACATGCCCGGTTTGCTACCCTACGCCGGGGGAATGGGAAGGGGGCATAAAGATGAGAGAGAGAGGAAAGAGAAGAAAGAGAGAGAGAGAGAGAAGAACAAAAAAGGAAGATTGTCAGTCAATCGGCTGGCGCGTATGCAGCGGTAGCACGGCACAAAAGTTAGAGGTGGTCACGTAGGCCTGTAGTCTTCAAAAAGCACAAGGCAGCTTTGACTGCTTTTTGAGCCGACGAAAGGTGATGACGGTGTTCCAGTGGCATCTGCACAGAGAGTGGCCGATCGTACAATTGTCGCAAGGCATCCGAAAGCTTCTGTGATTCCAAGACATTTATAATTTGGTACCAGGTCAATTGGGTGGTTAACGATGAAATATTGGAAACGATATGGGCTGTGACGACGGGAAAAAGACAAGGTGGCATTTAGATGAATTAGGGGCATTAATTATGTCTTGCACTAATTAGGAACGCTGTTAAGATTTTTTTGAGGTCTAGGTGATCATGGGGGTTAAATATAGTATGATAAATGGCACAGTCATCGGTGAACATGCGAATGCTGCAGGTTATATGATTGGGCAGGTCACTAATATATATTATAGGAAAAAAGGGGAGGACCAAGGACACATTCTTGAGGAACGCCTGATGTGACTGGGAGATCTCGAGGGTTAGATTGATGACCGTTAACGAAGACAGACTGTGAACGATTAATGGGAAATTGTTCAATCCATTGAATAATGCTAGGTTGTAGGTGAAGCTGTGAAAGTTTTAACAAAAGGCAGTGGTGAGGAGCCTTGTCAAATGCTTTAGAATAATCTAGAAAGATTACGTCGGTCTCCATGTTACGATCCAGGTTAGTGTGCAAATCGTGAAGAAAGAGCACTAGTTGCTTTTCACAGCAGAGGCCTTTTCCGAAATCCGTGTTGTGATTGATGGAAGAAGTTACGGGAGTCAAAAACCTCACTATTTGCGAGTTGATGACGTGTTCTATGATTTTGGAGGGCACACTAGTTATCGAAATGGGATATCACTGCTGATACGGTGGCCCACACTTTCATCTGCCCCTGGTTGCGCGATTCGAAGTTCTATCGACCGTGACAACGGATCGCGGAACGCAATTGGAGTGCCCTATTCGGTATAATCAAGCGGCTCCTAAGAATCCGGCGCGTCCGAAAAACGGCCTACCATCCCATCGGCAACGGTATGGTGGAAAGGCTCCATCGACAACTGAAGACTAGCCCGACAGCAACTTCAAGTCACAGTTGGGTGGAGGCTCTACGTCTGGTTTTATTGAGAATTAGGTCGAATATGAAGGCGGACATTGGCTGCTGCTCGGCTTAAATCGTACACGGTACATTTCGCCTTCTGGGGGAGTTTGTCGCCGACAGTAAAAACACAAACGCCCAGGTCAACAGCGAGTACGCCTTGCGACTGCAAGGCATTGTAAGCAAGCTGTGACCTGTGCCCAGTGATCTCTACTCCTGGCAGTTCGTGAAGCACGACGCTGTACAGCGTCCGCTCCAGCCCCCTTATGATGGGTCATTCAAGGTGGTGAAACGAGGATAAAAGCACATCACGATTGAAAAAGGTGGCTGTCATGGCGTGGTTTCGCTTGACTACGTAAAACCAGCGCACGTGGACAACAATGAAGTGCGTGCACCATCTACAGTTCCACAGCCAAAAAAGCTACCAGCAGACCAGACTGAAACAGCCCAACCACTCCTCCAAAGGTTCACGCGGAGTGGACGACTCACAAGGCCTCCGGTGCGAATGAACGTTTGAACCAGAACGTTGTGTTGACCCGTTTACTAGGGGCGGGAGAGAGCATTGTAGCGCTGTGAAACAGGGCTTCTGTGCGCGACGCGAGTTCGCGAATGCCAATGGGAACCACGTGACGTTTCTTCGTGCACTTCAAAGGAAATCAAATTTCAGTTGTTTGGGATACGTGCGGCTTACCTCGCTTGCGCGACCTGCTCACCCAGCTCGGCCAGCAATCCGTTCCAACATTTGTTTTGTATTAATTAACAAGAAATGCGAATACGTACGGATACAATTCTGACCATGCGGGTAGTAAGAGCTGATTCAGTATAACACAGTCCGCTAAGATAAGCCGTAACGTCCGCTTAGCGTAGGCGCAAAACTTGTAAATCTGCGTAGCCTGTAAAGAGGAAACGCTTGTGAAGCCATCGCTCGTAGGCAACATGAGGGGCCTCAAGGGTGCGTATGCGTCTGAGCCCACTACCCGTATTCTAGTACACTGTAACCCTTGTTTCACTCTCACGGAGACTTTAAAATCTCTCTCGTCTCTTCTCATCACGGATTTTTATGGCGAAAGCTGTTATGAGATCACAACAAGGGTCGATTTTGGCGCCACCGCCACCGGTGTCCGTAACTCATAGTGCATAAAGTAGGAAAAAACCAACGAAACAAAAAAAGCGACATGGACTGCGTGGAAGACGCAGCACAGTCACAGCGAAAGTTGGAAGAGCGGCCTTTCACAGCCTTTTTTAAACACTCATTGCGTAACTGCTGCAAGCATACTTGCTTGACACCCACGACGGCATTAATCATAAAAATGTTAGGGTGCTAGGCCTGCATTCGCTATGCTAGTTTTCATCATTGTTCTGAGAAGCGTGGTATCCGCTGAACACTTGCAAGCAGTTTTGTGCCAATTGTTCATGCAGTGACTGACGGCGATGAGTAATTATGCCTGAAGTGGGTATGTGCCACAGTTAATAGGTGATCAAGAACAAGCTTTTGTAATGGGTTGGAGCATTGGACGACCCACTCGTTACGCTATTCGCATTATGCGACGACTGGTTGTTCTTTCGCTGTTTTAAAACGCTTTATTACTCACATTAACGCCGTTTTTTTCCCGACATCAAGCCTACCTAAGGCAAGTTTGCCAACAAGTCCTATGCTTGGTGTGGCTCAGTGGTAGAATACTGAGCGGACCCGGCTTTTAGTCCCACTGTGTCATTGGTGCTAGGTTTTTTTTTAATTTCGCGCGATGTGGTTACGGACACCAGCAGCGGCGTGCAACTGCGCGTGACCCGATTTGTGATCTCATAACAGCGTTTGCTGTAAAATACCGCGGACAGAATGGGAATTGAAACCAGGTCCGCCGAAGGGTGGCCCATTATTCTATTCGGAGCTATTAGCCAGGCTCCATTGCAAAGTGACCCCGTACAGGGTTCATTTGTCTGGTAAGAAATAACGTTAACAGAGTGTTTTGTAACTGTAAAGCAAGAACCAGGAGTCGCACAATAGCAATTGCATAAAGAGTGGGTCGTACACTGCTCCAAGCCATATTAGAGGGCCTCGGACATATTTTTTTTTGTTATTGTCGTCAAGCACAACATAAACAAAATGCATATAATGCCTTACTAGTGTGTAGTGGGTACCACGCTTTTTCGAAGTATGACGAATAAAGCTATTGTGAACGATCTCCACTACCCCATTTTCATTTTATTTATGGCCTAGTGAGCACGATGCATGCATCTGTGCTTGTAGTAGGCCGTTCTTCCAGCTTTCGCTGTGACATGTGTGGCACTTTCCGTGCAGGACCAGCGGTTTTTTTTTTGTAATAATGTATCCATACCAGTTGCTACAATTTTCAGTCCTATTCTCGCTCTTGTTCTTTTAGGCCTCCTGGTTCAGTAGTTATTTCCCATGTAGACTTTGCATGGTGAAGTCACGTATGCAGTGAGCTAAGCTGGGCTAATGCTCAAGAGAACTATAGGGAAACAAAAAAAAATCCTCTTTGTTTCCACGAGCAGGAAAGCGCTCAAGGCGCTCTTAATATTTCATCTGCAAGTTAAACACTTACGACGACAAAGTTCGTTTCCTTCAATATATAGGGTATAATAATCTGAAATTGCAGAACTGCTGTCGCCTTCGCTCGGCCCAGCAAAACACTAAAACTCTTATATATATAAGAAGAGGAAACAGAAAATTATTCTTTTTATAGCCTTTCTAGTTGAAAAAGCATGACTACTCTGTAACGCCCGTAATGAAGCCGCATAATGTAAACTTTTCTAGAGTCGTACAAAAATTTCCATAGATTTTTTAAGACACCAAACCGCTGAAAGAGCAAGTTCTATAGATATAGGGATCTAGGTCGCTCTATTCACATAGGGTTGGCATCACTGGTGCGCAGAACATTTTGCTCTCAAACTGGTCAACTAAATGAAGTTGACTGCCACCTATAGATCAACAAACGTACAAGAAGAAGCGGTGTAGCGCTGGCCAATTCGAGATTGCTTAGTTATGGAAGAGCAAACTCCAGCACGTGGGACCTTCCGCGTACAATGTTATGAAATCACGCGTAAATAGCCGTGTAAAAGGCTGTGACCTCACCCCCTTGCATTCTCTCAGCAATCACGTGATGCGGTCGGGAAACAAGTTTCTGCAGACGCGCGATGAACTTGAACCCACGGAGCGTGCTTCAACAACAGTTCGGGACGTGTAACAGCAACCGAAACTACATGGTAATATATGCTATACTTGCAAGGGTGCTTTAACACCAGGCAAGAGCGGAAGTCGACCCATGCGCAGCTTTGCATGCTCCTCATGGTTTCCTTTAGTGCGAGATGGTGTAATTTTTTTTTTTGTTACGTTACCTGCCATCTCGTGCACTACAGAACAAATGCGACGAGGCGTGGTTGGTGCGTTAACACAAACCTCACGCCAAATCGCTTCGCTACATTTTTTAGGTCGTGCGACTTCCTATGCATATATAAAGAATAAAAAACTGCAGTATTCTCATTGAGTTTCTAAATAATGGATGGATGACGTCCATATTTATCAATTTGCAATGCGAATGGGCTTTTCAGAAACCTGTGAAATATGATAGACCGGATACCCCACCACTTTGGAGCGATCAATTTGCAGCTCAAAACTGCTGTTCAGCTTTAGCACGCTAGTGCTATTTTCTTTCCTGTGTGGCGCGTAACCATGGCACAAGAAATATTTGTTTATTAAAATTATATTTGAGGGCGCAGACGTGAAATTAAGCGCCGGTTTCGCTCAACACTGATTACACAAGTACAAGCGGCCAGTAAACAAGCTCCGCGGTAAGCAAACATCAAGAAACTGCAAAATATCAGTCACAAGTCTATCCCATTCCTTTTAAGCACGTAGCAACAGTGTGGCCAACAATTTTTTTTTGAAAATACGCTATGCCGAGGTCTAAACTATCCCACTTTACCCTACCAACTTTTTACAGTGGAAGCTCTTATGAGATCACAACTCAGGTCTCGCGCAGCACCGTAGTTGTCCGCTGCCGCCACCCGTAACCACATCGCGCCGAATTAGAGAAAAAAACCTAGTGCCAATGGCACAGTGGAGCTCGAACCCGAGTCAGCTGGGTACCAGCCCAGTATGCTATCACATAGCCTCGCCGGTGCATGCAACTTGTTGTCAAACTTGCCTTAGGCAGGCTTGATGTCCGGAAAGCAATCGTGTTATAATGACTTATAAAGCGTTTTAAAACAGTGAAAGAACAAGCAGTCGTCGCACAATACGAATAGCGTAACGAGTGGGTCGTCCTACGCTCCAACCCCTTACAAAAGCTTGTTATTGTTCAGCTATTATCTGGGGCGCATACCCATTTCGGCTAAATTCCTCACCGTCTGCAGCGCCTGCATAAACAATTGGCACAAAATTCCTCGCAATAGTTTAGCGAACACCACGCTTCTCAGAAAAATGATGAAAAATAGCATTGCGAATGCCGAGCTACTGTACCCTAAAATTTTTATTACTAATAATAATGCCGTAGTGGGCACAAAGCAAGTGTGCTTGCAGCAGTTACCCAATGAGTGTTTATAAAAGGCTCTGAAAGGCCGCTATTTTAGCTGTCGCTGTGACTGTGCTGCACCTACCGCGCAGGCCTGGCGTTTTTAATTGCATTTTACCCTACGTTTAGTAATAGCGCTGTGTAACAATGATGACGTGCAAATATTGTACACTCTATGACGTGATCGGCCCTCCAAAGACCGTGTGACGATGACGTCACAATGACCATCATGACATCAAGAATTGTGCCGAGATGAGGTGGCGCTGTTATGTCATCATGATTTTTTGCAACACTCGCGTCGACGCCAATCATGACTTTTCAAGTACGATGATAGAGCTTCATTTGGTAAACACCAACCACCGTCACAAAATTTAAAAGCCTATCCATGCAACGAACAGACGCCACAAATGGCGGAAAAGACATCCCGAAAAGAACGCGCAGCACTGTCTCAGCGAAGGCTGGAAGAGCGGATCTGAAGAGCGGCTTTTAAGAGCACACTCATTAGGTAACTATCCCGCACACTTGCTGGGTACCCACTACGCCATTAGTCATTGTGTAGTAGGCAGGCATTCACTACGCCATCTTTCGGAGAAGCGTGGTACCTGCTACACTCTTGCAAGGAACTTTGTGCGTTTTTTTGTGCTGTGCTTGATGACGATGAAGAATTATGGCAGATGCTTTTGTAATCCTTCACAGTGGATATGCGCCACAGTTATTACGTGAACAATATCGAGCGTTTGTAAATGGTTGTGTCATTCGACAACATACTCATTGCCAATTTGCATTATGTGACTCTTGATTGTCCCTTCTCTGTTCTAAAACGTGTTATCACTCATATTAACATGATTCCTTTCCTGACTTCGAACAAGACCAGTTTGCAAAGTAGTTTCACGGGTGTGGCTCAGTAGTACAATACTGGGCTGGCTTGCAGGGGACGCGGGTTCGAACCCCAGTGCGTCCTTTGTGTTTCTTGTTTACTGAGCATTTCTTGTTTCGTGCAATTGTGGTTACGGACATCGCAGGTGGTGTCGGACAACTACGGTGCGCACGTGAACTGCGTTGTGATGTCGCAACAGCTTTAGCTGTAAAAAACAAAAAAAAACAAGGTAAGCACAAGAATCTTTCGATCTTTCGTCTTCGGAGCTTTAAGACATTTCCACTTAGGTTCTCACCACGAATGTAACCTTCGGATAGGTCGCGCGGATAGGTCACTGATAAATGGCGAGGGAAATTTTGAAATTGCCCTACGTACGTACCAGCCCTACTACCCTATACGCTGGTTGGGAAATTTTAAAAATGTGCCATACGACAGTAGGATAATTACCAGACAGTTGGCAACCCTGGTTTACGATGTGTTCACAACTTTGGACAGCGCGTACTTGTCAATTAAAATGATATCACCTGTATACGTATAGCTGAATACTGTCTCTCCCCAGTTTAGTATGAACAACTCAATCACAAGCTGCTTAGCTGCTTGTAAACAAGTAATTATTGAGTTTATATAACTTCAGTCTCACATTTTTCATGATAGCGCATTTTGACAACAAGCATCCTCACGCGATACTTCATATTCCACTTCACTGCTACATCTAATATACAAAAAACGCTTCGTAATTACACTAATATTTGATGCGCTTAGGCGCGTTCTGATTTTGATTCTGGTTGGGAGCTGCGAAAAGGACCATTAGGTGCCTGAAACGCTAGGGTGGGGAGCGGTGATGCGGGACCCAGTAACTTCGTTCATAAAAAAATTTGCAGATTCCACGTACAGTGGTGGCACTAGCTCCAGTAAAGACCCAACGCCTTATCTGACGTTCACGAGAAACACATCAGCAGCCACCTGGAAAAATACCCTAGAGGACCTGGGTAGCGACCACTACATCATCGAGGTACATGTTCAAGGTGGCCCACGTAAACCCACGGGAAAAGAGCTAAAGTTGGTAGACTGAACCAAGTTCCGCAAATCACGTGAGAACCAGGTCCAACCCATCAGCGACATAGAGGACTGGATACACACGCTTAAACAGGATATTAATAATGCCACCCGAATCGTACCTCCCGAGGCACACCTCGAAGAGATCGATAGCCGGCTCCTCCACATGTGGGAGGCAAAGCAATCGCTCCAAAAGAGGTGGAAGACACAGAAACACAACAGAAACTTCAGGAAAGGCATAGCACTCCTCAACACAGAGATAGAGATGTATGCAACACAGCTAAGCCGGCAACACTGGGATGAAACCTGCGATGCGATGGACAGGCAACTAAGTCTTAGTAAAACTTGGCATTTTCTACGGTTCCTGCTCGACCCAGAAGACAGCTAAACCGCCCAACGACAAACCATCAACAAACTAATACATGCTTACAAGGGCACCGACGAGGAGTTTCTTAGGGAGGTAGAGCTCAAATATATCTCTCAAGCTCCTACTCAGCAGCATCCAGATTATACGGGCCAGATCAACACTGCTCTAGACGAAGAATTCACCCGAGCGGATATCCGTGCCGCCCTACAAAAACTTAACACCAAATCTGCACCAGGTCCGGAAAACATCGCGAATAAGATGATACGCAATTTGGACGATGAGTCGATCACGCATATCACAGACTATATTAATAACTGCTGGAACACCTGAATCTTGCCCCCACATTGGAAAACGGCCAAGGTGATTCTGATTCCGAAACCAGGTAAACCACTCACTACTGACAATCTTAGGCCCATCTCCTTAACATCTTGTATAGGCAAATTGATGGAACACGCTTTCCTGGCTAGACTGACAAATTACCTCGAAGACAATGATTTTTTCCCACACACCATGATTGGCTTCCGCAGGCATCTTTCAACGCAGGATGCCATGTTGCAGATTAAGCATCACATCATAGACAGTACGGAACGCTCCACTAAGGGCATACTTGGTCTTGATCTGAAGAAGGCTTTTGACTCTGTCACGCATAGCACCATTCTAAATCAGGTCAATACCCTAAACTTGGGGCTTCGCATGTACAACTATATTAGGGCATTTCTTACGGGCAGAACGGCCACGATCACTGTGGGAGCACTCAGGTCATCCAAAATAACCATAGGAAGTGCGGGCACCCCGCAGGGTTCCGTGATATCTCCCATGTTGTTTAACCTCACCCTCATTGGTCTTCCTTCAAAACTTCAAACCATCCAAGGACTTCATCACACCATTTACGCCGACGACATCACCCTCTGGGTGTGCGACGGCAGTGATGGTTCCATTGAACAGCGATTACAGGAGGGGATTGACACAGTCGAACGGTATTTACAAGGAACTGGACTTTCCTGCTCGGCGGAGAAATCTCAGCTACTGCTATATCGCCCTACACTTAGAGGTCGGCCACCCAAACAACATCCCCAAGCGCAGGCACACGCTGATATAAAACTCACTACAAGCGATGGTTACGCCATACCAACCGTGGACAAAATCAGAGTGCTAGCTTTAATCATAGAAAGTAAGGGAACCAACGGAGAGACAGTTCGCAACATTGAAGCCAGAGTGTCTAACACGATGTGCCTCATTAGGCGCATTACCAATAAACACAAAGGCATGAAAGAGGCCAGCATCATCCGTTTGATCCAAGCGTTTGTTCTAACTCGCATCACTTATACGGCGGCGTACCACCGATGGTTCACCGCGGAAAAGTCAAAGCTCAACAGCCTAATTAGGAAAATTTACAAACAAGCGCTAGGTTTGCCTCAAAACACCAGCACCGAACTACTCCTTCAACTTGGTTTACACAATACCCTTGAGGAACTTATTGAGGCGCAACAAATCTCCCAATTCGAGCGAATAGCCAAGACCAAGCAGGCCAGCAGATTCTATGTAATCTCGGTATTTCTTACCACACTCAACACGGAGACAAACACGACATACCACGCACTATCCATGCTAAGCTAACAGTACCACCCATACCAAGAAACATGCACCTGAACACAACAAGGGCAGACGTGTCAGTAGAGCCAGGACCATGTCAAAGATGTTTGGGCGCAACCATGAGGCAGTCTTTGCCGGCGCAGCACGCTACCAGGAACGTCACCACTTCGTGGCTGCTGTCGTAGACCACACACAACAATGCAAAAGCAGCGCGTCAATCAACACACGGAACATAAAAACGGCAGAGGAAGTGGCTATCGCGATGGCCATAGCCCACACTAACGCCTCATGCGTAATCAGCGACTCGCAGACAGCCGTTCGAAACTACGCCAGCGGCAGAATCTATCCCGAGGCATTGCGGATTCTTAATACAGGCAAAATTCACGAGGCGGACAAATATGTACACATCTTGTGGTTCCCTGCCCACACACCACTAGGTAACGCGGAGGCCAATCCGTATGAAGTGGCGCACAACGTGGCTCGAGGTCTTGCGTTCCGAGTCACGTCAGACGAAGCGGCCACCCAAACGGACCTTTCTGTGCCGGTGTGGGAATGGGACGATCGGCTCACTAAATTTAATGACATAATTCAACACTATCGACTGCAAAGACGGGAGTACCCTCCGCCTCACTCCAAGCTAAATCGGGCCCAGTCCGTTCAGTGGCGACAGCTACAAACACGCACATACATGAACCCTGTCATCATGCACCACATATATCCTGACGTCTATAGTTCTAATCTATGCCAGTACTGTACCACCAGAGCCACTCTCGACCATATCCTATGGGAATGTCCAGCATTAGTCAGAAATTCTGGGGTCGCGGCCTCCATTGAAGACCTTCGGGCGCGTGGGCGGACTGCGCTGCTCAGTTCGGGCCTGGACAAGCAACTTTAGGCGATCCAGCAGGCCAAGGAAGCTGCCGGGAGACACGGTCTCTCCGTTGGCCCCTAGGTGGGAGCCCATCCCAGCAATCTGCCGGAAATTAATAAAGTCTATCTCTCTCTCCACGTACAGTGGGAATCGATGATATGCCAAGCACGAATGAGAAAGAGTAGTAGGTCACTTTAAATTCAGCACAACGTTAAGAGGCAGGGGTAAATTATGCCGTACATGACTTCCATGACACGATTAACATGTTTGGACGTTTAATTTACCTTCGTCATTTATTAATGTCACCTAATACCAAATTTGGTATATGTTGAGCTACCAAAACGGCTGCGAGCGTGCTATGAGCGCAGCATGTAGTCGTGTTTTACATGACACGCATATCATGATTATCATGTTCGGACATGTCATTTAAATTTGTCGTCCCTTCACGTCCCGCAATACAAAATTTGGTGTATGTGCAACTAGTGAAACGGCCGTGAGAACGCTATGAGCGTAGCATGTAGCCATGTTTTACATGAAACGCATATTATGATTATCAGGTTTGGGCGTGCCGATTACCTTCGTCGCCTATTCACTTCCCGTGATACCAAATTATGTAGATGTGGAGCGAGCGTAATGGCGGTGAGCGCGTAATGAAGGCCCGATATACTCTGACGCAATGTTGACGCACGTGCAGGCTGGGCGCAGTGACGCCACACTAGAAAAACGTGAGCACTCTATTTAGTGTGACGCCAGGCGCGACCGGCGCAACCAGCGTCCGTCGACGCGGCCAGGTGGCCACCGTCGTAAAATGCGACATGCTGCATTACGCGCCGATGACGTTACATAGACAGCCCCGCGTCTGTCTCTCTTCGTGAAGGGGGGACGCCTTGTGCGCCCAAACGCGCAGCCGTCAAGGCAACGCAGCGCGGCGCGCGCCTGCCAGTAAATGGCATGCAGATCCACAATGAAGGTCAGTGGGCAGATCCACTGATCTCTGCAAGGAGGATATCGGCTCCTGGCGTGGCATCGCCGGTGTGACGCGATAAAAGGAACACCGGTGCGCACGCGCGCCGGCTCACGTCGAAGTGTGTTGGCGCATTGAGTGTGGCGTCTATTGATGTTGTTACATGACACTCATCCCACGATTAACATCTTCGCACCAGTCACATTCCTTTGTCATTCATTCACGTAACATAATACCATATTTTGGCATATGTGAAGGTAGCAAACGGCCGCGATGAGTGTGGGACATGGTCATGTTACATGACACGAATGTCATGATCATTTTTTTCGGACGTGTCATTTACCTATGTCGTCCGTTCGCGTCATGGTATATTGAATTTGGTACATGTGAAGCTGGCAAAACGGCCGTGAGCGCATCATGAGCGTGTAGTCATGTTTTTACATGACACGCATGAGATCATTATCGTGTTTGCACCAGTCACATACGTACATCATCTATTCCCGTTCCGTAATGTCCAATTTGGTTCATGAGAAGCCAGTAAAATGACCGCGAGTGCTTCATGAACATGGTATGTAGTCATGTTGTTGCATGACACGCATCTCATGATTATGAAGTTTGAACCAGTCCCATACATTCGCCACCAATCGCGTCCCGTATACCAAACTCGGTATGCAGAGCTAGCGAAACGGCCTCGAGCCCGCTATGAGCGTGGTTTGTTGTCATGTTCTTACATGACACGTACGCGTGTCAGGATTATCATGTTTGCACCAGTCATATATTTCATTATCCAACGACGTCACGTAACACCACATTTGGTATATGTGGAGCTAGCAAAACGAACACGAGCGCATCATGAAGGGCGCAATATACTCCATCGTAGCGTTGACGCGCGCGCACGCTGGGCACAGTGACTCAACATCAGCAAAACGCGAGCACTCTATACTCTGACGCCAGGAGCTACCAGCATCCGTCGGCACGGCCTGACGGCAAGTGGCGTGAAAAGTGACATACATGCTGCATTTCGCTGCTGCTGCTGAAAAACATTTACAGATGTTATTTACAGGGAGGGTGGGAACGGTCCTTAAGGGGCCGCCCCGTACAAACACTAGGTGAGCTCCCTCTTACGGGAGCCCATTGGCGTTGGCCGCGGCCCGGGCACGCTCGACCAGGGCCCGTTGGGCTGTCAGGTCAGAGCAGTCGAGCAGGGCTGCCTCCCAGTCCTCCCACGAAGAGTTGGGTAGTGGAGTGAGGTTTGGGGTTTTTTGGCATGCCCACACCATGTGGAAAATGTCAGAGGAATTTTCCTCACAATGCGGGCACTTCCCCGTGCAAGCGGGGTCAAAGTGTTTTACGATTGCCGGGCACAATAGTGTTTTAGTATAAAGGTGAAGGAGGATTCGCTCCTCCGCCTTCGTGAGGCCCTTACAGGGTTTCGGATAGACGTTATGGCCTGATTGATAAAATTGTGTGACCGCCTTAAAGGTGTAGGCGAGATTGGGTTCGAGTTCCGGATCGGTAGGGGACGAGGATGGTGCCCGGAGAGTGAGCGCGCGGGCGGCGGCATCGGCCGTCTCATTACCATCGAGGCCCGTGTGAGCCGGAGCCCATATGATCGTTCGGTGCGCGGGGGCACCTAGGTAGCTGCTGTTCTGCAAAATTTTATAAGCACGGTACGGAATGTATCCCTGTTCAATATTGCGACAGGCACCCCTTGAGTCGGTGATGATGACCCTCGAGTACTGATATGCGGCGGCTAGTGCGATGGCGATCTCCTCCGTGTGCGTATTGTTATGTGCACGGAATGTGAGTCCGTTTACAACGGTGTTTTGGTGGACGACCACAGCCGTGTACCAACCACCGTGGTGCGGGCCGGAGGCGTCCACGTAGAATACTCCGAATTTGTGGCCGTAGTGTCGAGCCAAGGCTTCCGCCCGCGCGAGGCGTCGGCCACTGTACTCGTCTCGGGTCATGTTAGCTGGAAGAGGGCGCACGTGCAAGGAGTATCGCCAAACTTCTGGAATCCATACGCGCTCTTCCGTGTGTATTGAATGATTGATGTGTAGCCGGGCAAGGAGGCGGCGACCCGACGGTGTTTTAGAGAGTCTAGTATATTGGTTTGTCAAGTGCGCCTCTCTCAGCTCCTTGAAGGTGTTCACCATTCCCAAGCCCAAAAGGCGCTGGTTAGAGGTGCTGACAGGAAGGTCGAGGGCGCGCTTGTAGATTTTGCGGGAATGACTTCGAGTGCATTCTCGTCGGATTTGCGTAGGTGGAGGTATGGAGCCGAGTACAGGACTAGGCTGGTTACGAATGCATGCACCAGCCGCAAGGTATCTTTGCATCGTAACCCCCCGCGCTTGTTGGAAACCCGGTGGACCATCCGGCCCACCTGGTCCCCCACCTTACGCAATTTGGCCAATGTTGTGTCTGCTCTGCGATTTTTGTGTATAAAAAGCCCCAGTACTCTAATCTCATCGCGTTCGGGTATTGGTCCGCTGTGAAGGGAGAGGTCGATTTTTGTGGTGCACTTTGGTGAGGGGCGTATGTGCACGAATTCCGATTTGGACGGGGAGCACTGAAGGCCGCAGTGACGGGCATAGTCATCCACGATGTCCACCGCTTGCTGCAGGCTTGCCTCCATGTCTCCTGCCGAGCCGTGTGACGCCCATATGGTGATGTCGTCGGCGTACAGCGCATGCTGTATGCCTTCGACTTTCGCCAGCTGAGCGGGGGGTCTCATCGTTGCCACATTGAATAGGAAGGGCGAGAGGACCGCTCCCTGCGGAGTCCCTCTCGTGCCTAATCGGTAAGGGCCGTGTTTAATGTCCTGAATCCGAATGTATGATTGTCGGTCAGTGAGGAATTGTTTAATATAGTTTAAAGTGTTTTGGCCGCAATCCACCTGTGAGAGATGTGTTAGAATAATTTCGTGGGTCACGTTATCAAAGGCCCCCTTCAGATCCAAAGCGAGCACAACTTTGTCATTCAGGGGATACTCGACTGGATCGACGATCTCATGGTCGAGCTGAAGCAAGACATCTTGCGTGGACCGGTGTGGGCGGAACCCAAACATGGTGTCTGCAAATGCATTTTTGGTCTCCAGGAACGTGGACAACCTGTCGCGCACCATCGTCTCCATTAATTTTCCCTCACAAGAAGTAAGGGAGATGGGGCGGAGGTTGTCCGTGTTAATAGCTTTGCCCGCTTCGGGTATGAAGGTGACCAGGGCGTTCTTCCACTCAATTTGTAGGCTTGTTTTCCCGATCCAAATTGAATTGATGTAGGCAAGGAGCATGGTGTAGGCCGAGTCGGGAAGATTGGCAAGTAATTTCACGGTAATTTTATCCCTTCCCGGCGCCGTTCCTCGCCTCATTTTTGCTAGGGCTGCCTTCAGGTCGTGTAACTGGAACAGTTGATCCAGCTCCGCGTTCTCGGTACCTGCATACGAGTACGCCGGTCCTCGGAAGTCCTGCTGTGTGCATAGATATTGGTCACGGAGTTTACATGCCAATTTGGCTGTGTCTCCGTCGAAGCTGTGAAATGCTCGTTGCAGATGTTTTTGTGTCTCTGTTCGAATTTGGGTCGGATCAATCAAGGCGCAGAAGAGGCGCCAGGTACTCCGGCTGGACATTTGTCGAGCGGCCGTGTTGCAACAGTCCACCCAGTTAGAGTCAGCGAGCTGGGCCGCGTACTCTGCTGCTCGCTGGGTGAGCTCAGTGATGCGAATTTTGAGCTTTCGGTTGTGTTTTTGCCGGCGCCATCAGCGGACGAGGCGGCGCCGGGCCTCCCAGAGGCGAAGGAGATGGTTATCCACCGCCGGAGTCGCCTCGGAGAGTTTAATTTGTGTTTCTGTGGAGCGTAATGAGGAAACCAGTTGCTGGGACCAAGCATGGTATCCTTACTCCTCAATGGGTGTCGAACTGGCGTATATTTGCCGAAACTTCGTGTAATCGGGTAATTTTGCCTCTCCGTAGGGTCTTGCCAAAGGATAGGTGCGAATGGTGGTGTTGAGTATGCAGTGGTCACTGCCGAGGGTCTCTTCAGTGTTGACCCAATCCGCATACTGGATGTTTTTTGTGACGGTAAGGTCCGGACATGTGTCCCGGGTCACGGAGTTACCCACGCGAGTTGGGTAAGCAGGGTCGGTGTGAAGAGTTAGGCCCAACATGGACATAAGTTCCGCCAATTTACGTCCACGTTTCTCTTCACGTGCATACCCCCAGAGTGTGCTGGGGGCATTAAAATCACCCACGATCACCAGAGGGCCCTTCCTGCAGCATTTAAGGCGCGGCTAAAAAGGTCTGCGAATGTAATGTTGCTTAGTTACGGTGAGCAATAAATGGTTAGCACGTGCAGTGGCGGGTCCTGTTTACGCAGCGGAAGGAGTGTCACCATCACGTACAAGAAAGCTGGCTTAAGGTTGAGATCAACTAGGTTGGCCGTATAATTTTTGTGCGCGCAGATACAAGATAAAGGGTCCTGCTGAAACGTAGTATAGTTTGTGAGTGTGGCAGCACTCCCTGGCACCTGGAGGGCTACCACAGCAGGAAGGTTTTGAAATGCTGCGAGGAAAAGCCGGAGGTTGGCGCGCTTAGTGTGAGCCTTAAAGCCCCGACAGTTCCACTGGGTGATTGGGATGGGAGTGGCCGTATTGGATCGTGGGGACTTCCGAATTCTAAGGGTGCCCGCCATGGTCAGTGGAGTTAACGAGCGATTGCGGTGGCGGTGCTCCCGAGCCAGCACTCGCGGGGAGGAGGGTGTCCTCAATTCTGGAGGCGGAGCAGCTGTCATCATCCTCAAATTCGATCTGTCGTCGAAGCGTTTTAAAGTACCGGCCAGACACGTCCTTAATTGGGCCGGCTCGTTTGGTGAAACGCGCAACTTGTTGGGCTATCAGGGTAGCGATGGTTTCTGTCATTTTAGCAATGGCGGCATTTACAGCCGCTGAGATTTGGGTTTCGAGGACAGTTATACGGCTGTCCATACGGACCTCAAGGGTGTTCACACGAGCCTCGAGTGCGGCAACCGTGTCCGCCGCCGCCGCCTTGGTCTCACTCTTCATTGCCTCTACTGCGGGGGGAGGAGGAGGGAGACTAGTTGGGTCTGTTTGGCCTCGGCTGCCGCTAGTCTTTCCTGTAACACTTCGATTTGTGCCTGAAGTTTGGCAATAATATTTTGGTCGGCGTTACGCGATGAAGAGGGAATGATAGGGGGGGATGAGGAGGCAGCTCTACCCGTACCACCCACCTGGTTTCCGTTTTTGACGGCGTTGGCCCATGGCCCGGCTTCGCTGCATGGTTGCGCCGTCGGCTGCTTTTCGGTTCCTCCAGTAGGGGAAGCAGGCTTCTCTGTCTTGGCGACTTCACAGCGTGGTGGATCACTGGGAGTCTGATCTTTGCGTCGTTTCTTGGACGCCCTTTTGGACTTTCCGCCCTGTTGGGCGGCCACCTTGGAATTACGGTACTTGGCCGTACATGCTCGAGAGTTTGTGGCGTGTGCTCCACCGCACACAGAACATACGGGTCCACATTCATGAGGCGCCCGCACCCCCTGCTCCACAAGCGAAACCTGCTGTCCACACAGGCCACACGTATCCGGTCGTGGGTTGGGACAAGTGTCCATCCGATAGCCGACGACACCGCACTTGCCGCAGGCCGGGATCGTCCGGTAGTAGGGTTTGACGGGGATCAGCATTGTGTCGTAGTGAACAAAGAGTGGCTTCTCCTTGCCGGCGAAGGTTACACGCGCCTTGTTCGATGTGCCAAATTTACGCACCTCGACGATGGTGCCTGACCTCCAGCGTACGCTCTCTCGGAGCGTCTCCATCGTATCTGAGTTGTGGACTACGATGACTCCGTGGCAGACATTGCTACCATCTTGTCGCAGGTACCCGTTGAGCAGAACCTGCCTGTGCTCGATGTTTACCGCGAAGTCCCCGATGATTTTGTCCGCCGTGTCAAGGTCCGGGGTGTAAATCACAATCAAATTTTGCTCTCTCGATAGAATAACTGTCAGCGTCTCAGCTCGCTTGGGCCCGAGGTATGCCTTAAACGCTGTCCCGTACGAGTTCTCTGAGAAAGCATCATGCAATGAGATGCACTCTCGTGGCTTTACGACTATTACATAGTCGTCCGGACTCGGTTTTGGAAACGGGCGATGCTTCCATTTGGTGAGAACCTTCCCCTTGCGTCCCACAGCGCGCGAATCGGGAGGCTGCGTCTTGTCAGCTGGCGTGCCGGATGCCGAAGCAGCGGCGGACGCCGGCTTCTTGGCGTTGGCTTGCGAGCGGCACTCCAGCGCGTCGTTGAGAGCTTGGCTCCGAAACCTCGGTGAAGAAGCAGAGTTTGGCGTTTCGGAAATCGTAATGAAGTGGTTCTTAAGAGAGAGGAAGAGAAAAGTGAGCCCCGTTATTGTCTGCTTCAGTGAGCGACACCGCCACAGAGCTCACAAAGGGATGGGGGTAAGGAGGGATAAAAGGGTAGAAGTAAAGGTATAGGAAAGAGGAAGAAGAAGCAACAACAAACTGAGGGGATAGGAGAGACAGGAAAGATGGAAGAACGGTCACTGGAGTCCGAGGACGGGGTACACTTGCGAGAGATGTTGTCGGCGTCTGTAGATGGCGTAGAGCAGGACCAGTAAATCAGAGCTGCGCTGTCGTCGAAGGTCGTCGGCGACAGGAGATGACGTAGGGCGAGCCCAGTCGGCCAGAGCTACGATGACACCGAAGGTCGCGAAATCGTAATCGTCTCCCACGTCATGGCATGCGGGTCGTATCCACGCTGCATGAGAGTAGCGTCCATGTTGCCTCGGAAAGCCGGCCCCACGCCGCCGGGCGTCGGCGTCGCCGTTTGGCTTAACGGCGTCGCCAACGTGGTCGGGTGATGATCGGTCGTAAAGTTGTCAAAAACCGGCCCACTTGGACGACACTGGTATCCACGTGTTGCCTGTGAGTTGCCGAAACGATTGATGCTGGTCTTGACGGGATACTGTGAAGTTGCCCATGGTTCCAGCCGAAAATCAGCGGAGCCGAAGCGCAGCACGTCCTACATCATCGCGCGCTTGCAGCGCCCCCCCCCCCCCCTGCATTTCGCGCCGATGCGTTACCCAGGCAACACTGTGTCTCCCTCTTTTCGTGACGGAGGGACGCCAAGCACGCTGAAATGCGCATGCGCCAAAGCGAAGCAGGACTGTGCCTGGCGTAGCAATGCCGGTGTGACGCGAGAAAATGAACGCCGGCGAGCACGTGAACCGCGCCACCTCGAAATGTATTGGCGCCTTGACTCTGGCATGTAGTCATGTTTTCACATGACAGGCATCTCACGATTATTATGTTTGCACCAGTCACATACTTTCGTCATTCATTGGCAGCACGCAGTATTCTGTAAATACCAAGTTTGGTATTTACAGAATACTGCGTTCGAAAAACCAAGCAGGGGGGGGGGGGGCATAATAATTGATTCACATTGTAACTTCAATAAAAAAAATTGAAGCAATAAAAACATGTTAAGGCAGTAGAACACAGGATAACGTTTGAACAAAGTAAAATGGCAGTAAGAAATTGCAAATTGCCACTAGAGAATGCAAATGAGATACAACGTGAGACAGTCTCAGATCCTGAGTTGTATGGTTAAAAACGGAAAGATACATAATTATCGAAGTCAGGATTTTCATTATTACAGAATGCTTCAAAAGATAACTTGTTCCACTCATTGATCGCCCGAGGAAAGAACGAGGTGAAAAGATTAGTACGTGTGAAGTAAGGTTCAAGAGTAACTGTGCGTATGTCGAGTTTGTCTTGAGATTCGATTTTTTATATAAGTTTCGGGACTAATGTTAAATTTACGGAAATAAAGTGAGTGTAGAAATTTTATCCGGGCAACAGCTCTTCGGTATTGTAAAGTCGGGAGATCATTAATGGCCATGATCGTTGTTGGCGAGTCATTTCTGTGGTAGGCATTAAAGATAAAGCAAACCACCTCTCGCTGCACCATCTCAAGCTTCTTAACTTCTTTCTTTATATGTGGGTCCCAAACAACACTAGCACAATCTAACTTTGGTTTTATAAAAGAATTGTAGCCCAAAATTTTGATTTTTGTGGGCGCTGTTTTTAATTTATGTCTAAAAAAACCGAGCTTTCTATAAGCAGATGAGCATGTTTTAACAATGTGGCTTGACCATGTAAGGTGGCTTTTAATTGTGACGCCCAAATATTTATATTCGTTAGCCTCAGTCAATGGATAGTTGTTGTGAAAAAACGTGCAATTAAAACGGTGTTTCTTATTTGTTAAATGCATGACAACCGAATTATCGCTATTTAATTTCATTGACCAATCTTCACACCACATAGAAATGACACAAAGGTTGAATTGCAGACATTTTTGGTCATTCGGAGCAGTAATCGTTTTAAAAAGTATGCAGTCATCTGCAAAAAGCTTTATGTGGACTTGTGATGTGTCTATTCATTTAACAATGTCATTTATATACACTAGAAAGAGAATAGTTCCCACAACACTACCTTGAGGAACTCCTGATGATACTGGTAGAATACCAGACATGCAGTC
Organism: Rhipicephalus microplus; assembly: GCF_043290135.1. NCBI lineage: Eukaryota > Metazoa > Arthropoda > Arachnida > Ixodida > Ixodidae > Rhipicephalus > Rhipicephalus microplus. The sequence continues at coordinate 2,909,597 of NW_027464595.1, read as the reverse complement.
ATTTACTTTAACATACTGCTTGCGATTGTGAAGGTAAGAACGAATCCAGTCAATGAGGTTAACAGGTAGACCTAAAATATGTAATTTAGAAATTAGTTTGCTATGCGTGACAAGATCGAAGGCTTAACTAAAATCTAAAAAAATAGCATCAATTTGATTCCCCGTATCAAGCGACAACGTGAACTTATGAATTGTTGTGACTTGCTGCGTTGCGGTCGATAATTTTTTTTTCTAAATTCGTGCGATAATGACGACAGCAGGTGGTTTTCTTCAAAAAATGATGTGATGTAATGTGTGACTATGTGTTATAATACCTTACATACATGAGGTACACGTTAAGGAAATAGGCCTGTAGTTTGCAATGTTGAGACAATCCCCTTTCTTAAACACCAGTACTACACGTGTCATGCGCCAGTCATCAGGAGTGAATGAATTTTCGAAGAAGAGGCGAAAAACGTTTGTTAAAACGTGCGCAAAGGGTTCGGCATATTTACGCAATAACGTGTTAAGGATATTATCTGGACCAGCTGGAGATTTATTTTTCGGGTTAAGCATCAAAGAAAATATACCCTCAAAAGTTATGAACACGGAAGACATTACTGAAAGAAAGTGGTCATGTGGTGATTCATGTTGGGGAGCAGAAAATACGGAGCAGAAGTATCTGTTGGACTGATCAGCGACAACGCACACATCATTTACGATGGAACCATCAACAGTTATTTGACTGGTCATAGCATCCATTTGTTCTAAATATCGCGAGAATTTTTCAGGGCTTTTTGTCAGGTAATGAGTGAGTGAAATACCTAATTTTCGCGTCGGAGAGTTTGGAAGCAAGGCTGACTTTTAATTGAGATATCTCACTAAATGTTTTTTATGTTTTTTTGGCTTGTTTTAGCCTACGGTGTAAATGAATGATTTCTCTTGTCATCCACGGGTTATTCTTGTTAGTGCAAACATATTTGGACGGGACAAACTTTTCAATGTATTAATAAATAGTGTCGTTCAGAGCATCCAAGAGGGTTGTGACGCAGCCCGGCATGTTATCACGAAATTCCCACGAACAGTCAAGTATTGCATAGTCATCGGCTTTGGCGAAATCTTTTATTAACTTTTCTCCTTGTTTTTGTGCGACTTCGCATCACCAAGCGGAAAGGAAAGGTGAAGCTAGCGAAACGTGAAACATATGAGAAGCTAGCGAAACGGCCGCGAGCGTATCAGCAATGTGGTATGTAGCCATGTTGTTAGATGACACACATGTCTTGATTATCATGTTTCGATGTGTGATTTACCTATGTCATCTGTTCGCGTCACGTAATACCCAATTCGGTACATGTTAAGCTAGCGAAATGGCCGCGAGCGCATCATGAGCGTAGCATGTAATCATGTTGTTACATGACATGCATCTCATGTTTATTATGTTTACACCAGTATCCTATCTTCGTCATGCATTCACGTACCGTAATACCAAATTTGGTATATGTGACGCTTGTGAAATGGCCGCGAGCGCCTCATGAGCGGGGCTTGTAGCCATGTTACACGACACGCATGTCATGATTTTCATGTTAGGGTCTGTTACTAGTGTTCGACATGCAATCATGTCATACCATGCCAGTTTTGCAACATGTCATGTGAATGAAAGCACCGCAAAACTATGAAATGTAAATCATGACATTCATGACTTACATGTCAAGCTTTTCATGTTCTGACTAGTCAAATATGCTAGCCATACAGTCATGTTACTCCATACCAAGTTTCGTATCAATAACAATATAGAAACGGCCAGGAGAGCTAAATGTCATAGGCGGCTAGATAGATAGATAGATAGATAGATAGATAGATAGATAGATAGATAGATAGATAGATAGATAGATAGATAGATAGATAGATAGATAGATAGATAGATAGATAGATAGATAGATAGATAGATAGATAGATAGATAGATAGATAGATAGATAGATAGATAGATAGATAGATACGCTCAATGTCGCCGAAGTTCGCTAAGAAATACTTCGCATTTAAAATGGCAGTATATCTACGGGGTGAATGATGGAGAGTGGGGCGAAGCTGGTGCCGCACGCCGCTGCCGCGCCTCATCGGCCTCCCGTTCTCGTACGCCGGAATCTTGTCGGCGCCACCGCGAAGCTTCGCGACACGCTTCTGCCTCGCGCGCTCGCACATCGGGGTTCTGTCTTCGAGCGCGAGCCGCCGCTGCCTTGCGCGCAAGCCACTCGGCAGCCTTGTCCATCCGCCGACCTTAAAGGGGCCCTGCAACACTTTCTGAGCATGGTCAAAAAATGCAGCCGATCGCAAGTAGGGGCTCCCGACAACATGCGATCCAAATAATATAGCTCAGCACGTGGTCTGGAACTCACAATAAATTACCAAAGTCAGCTAAAAATTCCTCTTTTTTCTCTCGACAAATGGCCGAATGTCCCTAAAAATTACACGTGAATTACCCATCTATCAGCCATTGGCTGATTTGAACATATCGCGCTCGTTCGTTACAGATATCGCCGCGAAAGGCCGCGACTTGTTCACGCGTGCGCGCGTGATCACACTGAAAAAGCGGCACATTCAAAGAAAAAACAAGAAAAAAGGGCTCTAAGGCCACGAGTCGCGTGTGATGTTTTTCTGGGGCCCTGCCATCCCTCCCTGCTTAGCTTCCAGCGCTTTCGTCAGGACCAGAGAAGAGAGAATGCCATTGCAGCATGCGACAAGCCTTTGTAACTCCACTCGCACTGAACAGATTCTTAAAATTTTTGTGGACTTGAATTCGTAAGGCAATAAGCTTTTCAAGCGCACGTCGCGGGTTCGAATCCCGGCTGCGGCGGCTGCATTTACGATGGAGGCGGAAATGGTGTAGGCCCGTGTACTCACATTTGGGTGCACGTTAAAGAGCCCCAGGTGGTCGAAATTTCCGTGGCCCTCCACTACGGCGTCTCTCATAATCATATGGTGGTTTTGGGACGTTAAACCCCACATATCAATCAATAAGCTTTTCCAGTGAATTATTTCCGCGGTTACTTCAAAAAGCGTTTCAGGGCCCATTTAAAGGGCGCGCGTGCCAAAACGGCCTATTTTACTACACCATGCACGCCCACTAGCGTACGGCACCGCCGACGAACGCACGATCGCTATCGTCTTCGTGTGACGTCATTCCTATTTTCTCGCGCGCTTACACTTCGGGGTTCCGTCTTCAAGCAAGCGCCTCCGCCGCCTTGCGCATATCATACTTTTTATCGGCAAACCGTGAATCATCCGCTGGCTTTGTCTGTCTGTCTGTCTGTCTGTCTGTCTGTCTGTCTGTCTGTCTGTCTGTCTGTCTGTCTGTCTGTCTGTCTGTCTGTCTGTCTGTCTGTCTGTCTGTCTGTCTGTCTTACTGATGCACGGACAGACAGATGCATGAACGAACGCAGGGATGGACGCATGCATGGTGTCCAAATATACACTAGAGAGAACTTTGGCGCTAGTGTCTGTGGGAGCTGCAACATACGGCGCTTCAGCGAGCATAGGAATGATGGGAAGCACACATATTTCTCTAATCTTCGTACTTTCGGGCCCCGCCGCGGTGGTCTAGTGGCTAAGGTACTCGGCTGCTGACCCGCAGGGCGCGGGTTCAAATCCCGGCTGCGGCGGCTGCATTTCCGATGGAGGCGGAAATGTTGTAGGCCCGTGTGCTCAGATTTGGGTGCACGTTAAAGAACCCCAGGTGGTCTAAATTTCCGGAGCCCTCCACTACGGCGTCTCTCATAACCATATGGTGGTTTTGGGACGTTAAACCCCACATATCAATCAATAGTACTTTCGGCCTGCTTCTGGCTCCGTGTGTGTTTGTGGGGCTTGAAGCTGTTTTCTCACGAAACAAAAATAAAAAAACAGCAGATCCCACGTAACTGGGAATCGACTTTACGCTAAGCATGCGGAAAGAATTAAGGTGACCGTGCTGCAGCTTTTTTATTGAGCGACACGTCGTGAAGTGACGCTAAATATATGTACAATTGTTGCACGCACAGACATATGTTGAACAGTTGCAGAAGTTTATACAACCAGTTGTTTGCACTTGCGCAACAATGCCAACTGGAACATGCGTATTAGCAACGCCCGAACCCAATATGAAGCGCTTATGCACGCGAGGATGCTGGCCCTGGACACTGCTACATAAGTCAACCTCATCGCATGGCAACTAACCCCAACTGATGTTAACCCGACGTGGCGCCTGTATGAAAGGATTACATATGTAATGTTTATAAAATTGGGTAGGCAGCACTGCAACCACCATTGACGTTTCACGTAGGTTAGCACCCATTTGAAAAGTAGTAGAGTATCAAGTATTGTCCATCGTTGCCCCTTTTTTCTAAACAAGTAGTTTCGAGACCTGGCGTAGCTCTGTGGTAAAATGCTTCATTGTCATGTAGAATGTTTGGGTTTGATTCCAGCTGGGACCCTGACATCTATTCTTTGCATTCGTCCGGTCGACGCTATTGATGTCGGGTATCTTTTAGCGCTCACGCGTTAAAATTGCCCATGTGTGTTCTCGTCGTTCCTGTGTAGATATAAGTGTCAATCACTTCTGGCATATACCCGCCCGTGGGTATGTGCCACTGTCTGGCGGGAAGCGTTTGACGACGTACGCGACGGGACTGTGGCATGGTCCATGTCTTGATCAGCGCGTCATATTCGTCAAATCATCTTACTTTCATATGCGAATTTTGGTTGACGCCAAGTTAAAGGGGTGACCACGGGAGCACCCAAACGTAAGCAGATAGATAGATAGATAGATAGATAGATAGATAGATAGATAGATAGATAGATAGATAGATAGATAGATAGATAGATAGATAGATAGATAGATAGATAGATAGATAGATAGATAGATAGATACGCTCAAAGTCGTCGCGAAGTTCGCGAAGAAATGCTTCGCATTAAAAAAATGTTCAGCGGTTGCACTTCACCTTATTTTTTTAGGCTTACCATCTTCAATCAGGTCACGAAATTAAAAAGAATTCGTTCTTTCTTTTAATGAAACCGAAACCAGCAATAAAGGAAGCTGCAAGTGCGATTCGCCGCCCACATATACGAAGACTAGGCAAATCTGTACTACTCATCATTCCCAGGGTCCCTGAACGATCGCAGTGCCAGAGTCCCCTCCACTTAATTTTAGGAAACTCTATGGACACCTGGACGGACGCAGGGACACACGGATGGATGCATGCGGGGACAAACGAACGCACGGATAGACGCACGGACAGGCGAATGGATGCATGGACGAATGCAGGGACGGATGGATGGAAGAAACGCATGAATGAACGCAGAAGCAAACGCACAGTTAGACACATAGATGGATACCCGAGAAGATGGACGGACGCACGTACGTATGGATGGGCGAATGGACATATGCACGAATGGACGGATCCACAGATGGACTCACAGATGAACGTATGGATGCACTCACGCTTGGATGGACGGAAGCAAGAACGAACGAACGGACGGAAGTGCAGACGAACTGACAGACGAGTCGCCCCACTCATCATTATTCACTCTATGTATACGCTGTGATTTTTATTATTCATCATATTACAAGTAATGTCCTCTAGTATCGTACCATTTGCATTTTACCGCGCATATGCATTTCGTTATATGTTCAAGTACCGCCCTCTACGGCCGGTTCAAGAAATAACGAGAGGTGGCAACATACGAATACGACGGGACACTCAGCCCACGCCTGAGCGTTCCGCTGAGGCGTAGGCTGGGAAAGGAAAAAAAATGAAGCTACACTCTAAAAAAAATATCGAGTAAAAAGGGCGTCTTTTTGTCCCACAACAATAATCGTCATCAGGCCTGCGTGCGCTTCCTTTCTTGAAAACTCGGCGCTGGCCACTTTCCTATCAAGAATGCAATGTAAACCCTGATAATGGCCATGTCGATCGTGACCGGAATGTACCGGGCATGGGGCAATTGCGCAAGGATGGAACGCAATATAAATGACGATTATTGTTGTTCGACAACAAGACGCGCCCTTTTTACTCGCTCTTTCTTTAGAGTGTAGAAGGGAGCGTCCAACGAAAATTTCTAAACTCAGTCATAAAAAAATTGACCCCGTATCTGCATGCTAATCTGCAACTGTCGTCGGAAGACAATAGTCTTGCGTGTGGAAAGAGTGAACAAAACAGTTATTTGATCTTCTGCGCAACAAAATTGGTGAATGGCATTCTGGAGGCACTGCGTTAGAGTGCCTCGAGCGTGCAGCGGAGGTAAACGAGCGAATCAAGTCACGTCACACGTGAGGCATGAGCGCTATCTGACAGTTTTCTTCAAAAACAAAGTGCACGGCTCATAGACGGGCGTGAGCGCCCGTTTAAGAAGGAAGAAAGGAAGGAAAAACTTTATTTGCAAGGGTTTGGGACAGGGGTCATGAGCTTGATGGGTGGGGCCCCAAGTCCAGGGCTCCACTGGCTGCCGCCGTCTGTCTGACGTGACGCAGAAGTGCAAGCTGCCCCTCTGGGTCAGAGCTGGTGAGCTGTGCCTCCCATTGCTCGAAAGTATTACAGAGAGAGAGAAATAACGTTTATTGCACCCCTCTAGAATGACGGGGGAGGAGGCTTCGGCCTCTGCCCGCAATCATCCCCCTAGCCATCGGCCGGAATCCCTTGGGACTCGGCGGCGGTCAGGGCGAGACCGATGACTTGACGCTGTTCTTCGGCGTCACGGCTGTGTAATAAGGCCTCCCAGGATTCTACGTTTCTACTTGGATCATTGTAGGATGGGCAGGTCCATACCATGTGCACTAAACCCGCAGTGCTGTTGCAGTGCGCACATCTGGAGTTGAACACTTCCGGGTGCCATTTACTGTACAGGTGAGGGTTCGGAAACACCCCGGTTTGCAATTTTCGCCGCATAATTTCCTCCTTTTGCTCAGCTGTTTAGCTGCCTCTGGATAAATTTTACGGTGGAGTTTATAGTGTGCGGTTATTTCCTAAAACGTGCGTAGTTCGTCTCTTGTGGAGAGGGGCTGCTCGCGCGAAGGCGGTGGGTCAGCGTCGATCGACCGGAAAGTGAGCCCTCGGGCGATCGCGTGCGCCTTCTCATTCCCCTTCAGACCTTGATGGGCCGGGGACCATACTAGTGAGATTAGCTCTGTGGGTACTGGTCCTTGTCTTAGAATTTTGGCGGCTGTAGCAGAGATCCTGCCCATATCGTAGTTTTTAATGGCTGACTTAGAGTCGCTAACAATCGCTCGTGTGCCTTTTTGAGCTATTGCCAAAGCAATCGCAAGTTCTTCTGCCTCTGTGGTGGTTGTGTTCTTAGAAGTTCAGCACGAGACCAGGTCCCCGTTCTCGCGAACCACTACCGCTGTGTGTGCTCCCTTTCGTATTCTGCAGCGTCCGTGTAAAGCACGCCAGATCGACCTTCAAGTTTCGCCTGCAGGGCTACAGCTCTAGCTTTCCGTCTGCCTTCATGAAACGCCGGATGCATGTTTTTCGGCAGCGGTATAATTTTCAGTGTTGCCCTAGTTGATTTAGGTATGCTAGCGGTCTGCCTGGAACACTCCGTGGGCTCGAACCCCAAGCACTCCATGATTTTCCTCCCTGTTCTACTTCTCAGAAGTCTTTGGTGCTGTGACATCATGGCGGCTTCTACTAGTTCATCTAAAGTGTTGGAGACACCCTGCCCAAGAAGTTTAACCGTAGAGGTGTTCGGGGGAAGCCCTATCGCAATCTTAATGCCTTTCCTTATAATGGCTTCAATTTTATCTTTTTCTGCTCTACTTATTTAAGATGAGGGCAACGTATAGTACACGGCTTATCACGAAAGCTTGAACTAATCTTAAAAGATTGGCTTCCTTCATCCCCGCATTCTTGTTAGAAATGCGCTTAAGCAGGCGGCACGTCTGGTTCGCACTAGCTTCGAGTCTCCGGATAGTTTCAGTGTTTTTTCCATTCGCTTGTATGCGCATTCCTAGAATTCTAATAATGTCTACGGTTGAAATAGCATTACCATTCACTCGTAAAGCGATGTCACAACCCCTTCCGAGGGGATTGTGTGTTTTCCTTTTTTGCGATGGTAGAAAAAGAGCCTCTGATTTTTCTGCCGAGCATTTTAACCCTAGTGGTTCGAGATATTGTTCGATGGTATCTATAGCCGCCTGAAGTGCGCTTTCAATATGTCCGTCACTACCCCTGTTTATCCACAGCGTCACATCGTCTGCGCATATTGTGTGATGCAGATTTTCGATTCCTTCCAACGTCTCAGGAAGTCCAATCATCGCTATATTAAAAAGGGTCGAAGAGAGTACAGACCCTTGTGGCGTCCCTTTGTTCCCCAATTTAATGTTTTCGAGCGACTGCCCTCCCATGCTGATAGTGGCTGCACGATTTGAAAGAAAGCCCCTCACGTAGTTGTATGTCTTGACGCCTACGCTTAGCGCACTAAGGTTCTTAAGCAAGGCTTCATGTTTGACATTGTCAAACGCCTTGGAGACGTCCAGACCCACAATTACTTTGGTGTCAACAGTCTTTTTGTCTATTATCTCGTCCTTTAGCTGTAGCATAATATCGCACGTCGATAGGTGGGATCTGAAGCCTATCATAGTATCAGGGTACATGTTTTCATCTTCCGTGAACCTAGTCAGTCTTGTTTGGATCACGTGCTCCATCAATTTTCCTACGCAAGATGTGATGGAAGTGGGTCTGAGATGTTCAAGACTGAGCTTTTTCCCTGGCTTAGGAATGAAGACTACATTGGCCGTTTTCCAAGCTTGCGGTATTTCTCCCTTGTCCCAGCATTCTTGCATATAAGCTGCAAGTTGACGAATGGAGCCGTCGTCGAGATTCCTGAGCATTCTGTTGTTGATTATGTCCGGACCGGCAGCCGTTTTTGTTTTAAGTCGGTTCATTTCAGCCCTGACTTCTCCAACCGTGATGGGCTGTCTAGGTCCGGGTTTTCTGAACCAGCGTAGTCAGGGAGCTTTTCAGATTCTGCGCAGCAGAGGTATCGATCCCTAACCTCCTTTAATAATTCCGTCGTCTGACCTTCATATTTATACACAAGCTCTTGAAGTTGCTGTCAGGCCTCCAACTTGGTTTTCTCTGGGTCTAATAGATGCTGTAGTAGCTGCCATGTTTTAGCACTGCCAATCTCTCTATCCATCTGATCACAGATACTACCCCACTTTTTCTTGGTAAGTTCCAATGCATAATCTTCGATATCTCTATTCAGTGCAGCAACTTCCTTTCGGAGATTCCTGTCTCCTCTTTTCTGACTGATTTTTCGCTCTAGTTTTTCGTTTTTCTTTTTCTTCCTCATGCTTACAAGATGTCTATCAACAACTTCCTCATCGCCAGCGTCAATCTCTTCGGTAGCATGCTGAACCGACTGGATCACCCCTTCACTCCAATCGTTAATATCATTTATGGGGACTTGTTTCGACCTGATATTTCTAAAGGTCACCTAATCTGTAGTTTTAACTTTGCTCTTATTGATCACCAGCGGGTCATTGGCAATGATAATCTCTAAAATTCTATGATCCCTACCTAGGCCTTCGCCGGTATTGCACCACGTAGAAGCGGTGGCACTGCTGACCAGGGTAAGATCTGGCTTCGTGTCTTGAGATACGCTATTTCCTTTCTTCGTTTGCTGCATTGGGTCTGTTATAAGTATGAGGTCGTGTTGTTGAATTTCGTTCCACAAATTTCTGCCCTTAACCTGGGTGAATTTATAACCCCTTAAGTCGCCCAAAATTAATAGTAGCTGAAATAACCTTTGTTTTCGTGAAAACATCACCAAAGTTGATTTTGCGTTGCCTGGGGGAACTATACACATTCAGGATAAAAAGACTCTTGTCTTTGCGCTTGCGAGGCACAAGTTCGACTAAAACATGATCGATCTACGAGTTCCCCGTCTCGTGCTGCAATGTCGTAGTGTTTTTCTTTACGAAGGTCGTAACTTGGGTATCATTACCCGACCCGGCAAAAGATTTGTAACCTGCTAATTTGGCATTTTTTCCACACTCGTGGATCGCAATAACCTCCGGTCGATCGGCGTTGGTAAGAAAAGATTGTAAAACCGCACGTTTGCGCGAGAAACCCCTACAGTTCCACTGCTAAATCGTATTACTGTAAGGGTGCAGAGCCATCATGGTTTAGCTTGAGCGCTTGGCATAGCCATTCTATCTGTCGGTCCCTGCTAGCAAATTCAGCCTTAATTTGCTCAGTAGCATTGCCTACTTGTTTCATCTGTTCTAGTACAGCTTGGAGCATACTTTGTAATGACTTTGTTTCCACCTCAAGCGCTTCAATTCTCGCTCCGTGAGTTTCTTCAATTTCGATTTCTTTAGCCCTCTTCTTCTTTAAAGGCGGTTGGTTTGCTACCTGGGGTGTTTCCAACGCCTTCCATGGTTTACTGGTTAGATGAGCCTTAATCTCATCAAGATGTTTGCGTAATTCCGCATTTTGCTCCTGTAATATCCTGTTTTGCTCTTAAAGAGCATTAATCATCTCTGTATTAGCATCCTGGGAGACCTTAGTTACCCAACCCACTTGTGGTCCTGTGGATTTTGACTTCTCCTGGGCACAATCACCACCATCATGGGATGCCTTGTGAAAAACTCCCGGCTGCTCCTGCGGTGGCAATCGGGGGAAGGATTCCGAGCGCCCTCTCGATCTACTTCGATGCTTAGATTTACGCCTCGAACGATCTCGAACCCCGTCTGTCCTGCTGTGCCGCTGCGTGCCCTCTTCGGCCTTGCGTCGTTCTTCTTGCTCCCGCGCTTCTTCAAGCTTCATTTCCCACTGTCGCTTCTTCACTATATAAGGTGTCCGAAAACGTTCTTTGCGCCTTTTGTTTCCGGTCACGTGCTCCTTGCCACACAGACGGCACCTCGGCGTACATTCATGGTCCTTGGGTGGTGAGGCCACCCCACAACCTCTGCATTTTTCGTGCGGGCTGTCACATACGTCGGATCGATGTCCCAGCTCACCACACTTGTAATACACTTCATATCTCTTCTTGTAGAGAAAACATTTCATCGGCGTCCCAAAGCAGATCATCCATCTTGGCACGTAGTCATCAACAAAGGTGATGATTACCGAAGTGGAGTTGCCCATCCTTCGCACACCAAGAATAGGACGATTCTCTTCGTGTGAGAAAGCCAGTTCCAATTCTCTCTCAGAGAGTCTGATATCAAGTCCACGTACCACACCTTTGCCACAGCTTTCAGGCGCAGCCATGTATGTATTCACCTCGTACTCCTTGCCGTCGAGCTTTATGACTTTCAGGTCCAACATTTTCTTGGCATCATCCTCCCTGGGCGTGCTGAATATCAATGTTCCTTGCTTGTCGTTGACAACGATCCTGTCCTCCTCCCGACCTTTCTGCCATGGAATGTCTGCTGCCATCCTTACTGCTCCACCAATCACAGGTGCCGAGTGTCTGGTGAGCGTCAGTCCTTCTTTGGGCCTGATAATAACCTTGTGATCCACGTTCGGAAGACTTGGTAGATGCGACACTACTGACCGCTCCGCGAGCTTTTTTTCCCGCCGCTTTATATGAGGGTCTCCCGCTTACACCATGCTTGTCGCCATTGAAGCCGGCCGGCATCGTCCTGCCTTCTTTTCCGCATTCACTGCTGGTAGACGCCGCCCTGGTGGCGCCATCGCGTTCCCGTTGTTGACTCTCCTGGAGCTCCGCCACACGTTTCGACACTTTCGTCACCCAGTCCGAGCTTTCCGATTCTTCTTGATCGGCATCTCTACCATTAACAGTCACTTCCATCGTCATAGTGTCTCTGCAGACGCTCTACGAGCCGACGCCTGGAGCCTCGAACGCCGATCCGACCGCCTCAGTGCTAGGCCGAACGGTGGAGTTGGCGAGACGCACAACGTAGCCGAACACCGAAGGCGCAATAAAATCCCTTAGAATCTACTGACAGTTTTTCGGAATGGTAGCCACAGGATCGTGAGCACGTCCGCAACCACACACAGCACTTTATCAGCTGGCTGTTGTCCTTTCCGCGTGAAAAAGAGGTCATTTCACGGAGCCGACGCGGAGCCGCGTCTCACGCCATTGCGAGCCTCGCGCATCTCCTCTGCACTAAAGTATTACAAAGCTTGTACTGACCTAAAAAGGTATCTAAATTTGGTGGTCGTTTTAGGCATCCCCACGAAATGTGGTAGAGCGATGGCGAGCCGCCACACCACGGATAAGCACGCCCATACAGCGTTGGAAAAATTTTGTGCAACCTTTGAAGATTGGGAAAGACTCCCGTTTGAATTCGGTGGAGGTCAATCGCCTCCCCTTCTAATGATTTGTGGGGGGGCGCTGTATTTTTGTCGCATGCCTCGCTGGTTAGCAAGAATTTCGCGAGGGGCCATTCTGGATGGGTCATTATCCTCCTCGATAGCTTCCTCCTGGAGTGTTTCAAAGGATTGAATGTGCTGTCGAAGCTCTGCTCAGTTCGTGAGCCCTCGAGCACAAGCGTCAGCACTTTCGTTTCCCTCCAGGCCTGCGTGTCCTGGACACCAGATCACTCTGTATTTGTTCGTCAAGCTCCCGCCTAAAAACTTGCTTATTTTTATCGGAAGGCGGCCTCTTAAAAAGAAACGGCACGCTTCCTGCGAGTCGGAAATGATAGTTGTCTGCGGTTCATCTCTTTGTTCCTGCGCTTTGATTGCAAGGGCAATGGCAAAGCATTCCGCCTGGGCAATCGAGGACGTGTACAGTGAGGCACATGTCACCATGCAGTTGTCGCTGCTAAGTACCGATGCAACTGACCGTTAAAAATTGTACCTCGAAGAATCCACATACGAAACACTTGATTCGTTTTGTAATGTTTTTCGGAGCCATCGCACTCTCTCCTCTCAGCGCTTTCTGTTTGTTTTTACGTCCATGTTCTTGGGCAGCGGTGAGATCGAGATCTTGCTGCGGACGGGATCCGGGATTTCTACAAGAAGCTCGTCCATGTTCCGGGGGTATGGCGGAAAGCTCACCCTAGAAAGTATCTCTCTCCCCGCTTTCGTTTGACTTAGAAGATTTCTCTGCGCAGTCAGTACCGCTGTCTTTAGCTCAGGGTATGTATTATATATACCGAGGTCCAAAAGCTTTTGGGTTGGTGTGCTTACCGGTAGCCCTATGGCCACTTTGTAGACGCCCCTAAATATAGACTCGATGGTTTCTTCTTCTGATTTGTTTAACACGTGGAAAGGTAGACTATACGTAATCTTACACAGTACAAGTGCCTGTACTAATCTAATTGTGTCTCTTTCCTTCATGCCCTGTTTGTGGTATGTTATTCTATGGATCATTCGTGCAACTTGTTTCGTAGCTGATTTTAATATGTTTATTGTATGATTCGCTCGTCCATTACTTTGAACCCAGTAACCCAGAATACGTGCAACGGTCACCTCACGTACTTTGACACCTTTAATGTTTATGTCAATGCTTCCGTTAGTTTTGTATCTTTTTCCATGTACCCTGATAATTTCAGATTTTTCTGGGGCACAGCCGAGCCCGCTTGCCTTCGCAGTTTTCAACTGCTGTTGCAACCTCTTGAAGTGTCTGCTCTTTGTTAGCTAGAGATCCACGCGTGGCCCATAGGGTGGTATCATCCGCATAGAGAGTGCATCCTAACTGCGGAACTCCATCCAGAGCTCGCGTGAGTCCTAACATAGTGATATTAAAGAGCAGGGGAGAGAGGATGGCTCCTTGAGGGGTACCTTTGTTTGGCATCTCAAAAGCGTGTGACGTGGCTTGTACTACGCTTATCGAAGCCCGCCTTTCTGTGAGGAATGTCTTGATGTAATTGTAGGTGTTTGTCCCACATCCCATGTTCTTTAATTCTGTTAGGATGGCCTTATGCGAGATATTGTCGAATGCTCCTAGTTAAGTTTTCCTTTTTGTTCGTTGATCTCCTTGATATGGATTGAAGTCCCGTCAAGGAGATGATCGGCGTCGATGAAGCAGGAGGCAGGTTGGAGGTAATGAAAACTTGAAGGTATATTACAGCGAAATATTTACAGTCATATGTACATCTTGCCGAAGCACACTCATGATAACACAGACATCAACAGCGTCTTACTCTTCTACTTAACTTTTCTTAAGTTAGAGCCTAGAACACTGTTACTACATACAACGTACTTAGTCTCACTGTTCGACCACCAAGTGGTTACAACCCAGACAAAAGTTGCGTCGTACGGAGTCGTACTGATCTATCAGTTAGGTGATTGCAGCCTCGACTGAAGAGAAACGGATTGCCTCCAGTCTTAAGCATCTTGCGGTAACAAAGAAAAAGGGGAGGGGGCCACTGCTGGTCCGCCTCAACATTCTCTCATCCAATCTGCTTCCACTAAGATTAAGTCACTCCCTACTGGGCTGACCTTACTCTCGACAGCAGCGCTTCTACAGTTTAAACAGGCGTTTTGATACTCTTTCCCATCATGTCTCTCTCTCTCCACCTCTCCCGCGCTCAGGAATTCTAACGCTCGGGAGATATCGGCATTGTAGACCCGGTACATTCATGCCCTTTCCCACACCCAGCGAGCCGAGACGAACCTCCAAAGCCGGAAATTGAATGATTGCGCGCGGAACGTAATTGCCCCCGCAGGTAGCAAGCGGCCTTTGACTTTCTCCGCTTTCCCTGTGCTCGGGTCGTGCATCGCTGCGACTTTTGGCCGATCGCCAGGGCAGAGCGTGTCGCCTACTTCCACTGAGCTCGCGCCCGGCAGGGGAGGCAGGACGGGGTCGCTTAATCCTATTGTGCGTTTGCCCCCGGCCGCGGCGACTTGTCTCTAAACCACAAACATTCCAAGCCGGTTAGCAGAGCGGGTTCGTTTCACATTGTGTATTTGTCCCCAGCAGCGGAGGAGACGGACGTAGTTTGCATTCCAGAGGATAAGTGGTGTATAGTTACCGAGAGAGATCCGAGAAAGAAACTTTGAATAACGAAGCTTCTGGTGCTGTCCCATCCGCACGATCAACTTATGAGCGGCAAAACATAACACGTCCCCCCTAAAGAGTATACTGGGCTGTCTTACGCTCAGTGATACGATAAAGCACTGCCGCGATTAAGTGACTGGATTTTCTAACCACACACAGTTGTACACAAGCATTAAACACAATTGCAAGTCAACACTACAGAAGAATACACTAAACGAAAACAAATACATGCTAAACAATCAAGTACAGCATTGCTGCTTCAAGCAGTGAGATCACTAGTGTCTGTTTCTTGAATTGTCAATCACACAGTCCACAATATACAGCAGCACGTGGGCAGGAACATTCACGTCCCCCCCAGTTGGCATGGCACTGTTATTTTGATGGCTTCCATGAACTATTCTGAAGCCTAGATAACGCATCCGCATTACCGTTAAATACTCCCTTCCGATGTTGTACCGACACATGATATCGCTGTAAAGCCAGCGCCCATCTTGTTAATTTCGCCCCGTGCGGAGTCGAAGTTGTAAGGTACGACAGCGGATTGTGGTCGGAAACGACGTTTATTATGGCACCGAAAAGCCAGTAGTCGAACTTCTTTAAGGCCCATATTATTGCGAACGCTTCCCTCTCAATTGTCGACCAACGCATCTGGGTCGGTGAGAAGCGGTGGCTTGCAAAGGCAATGGGCTTCTCTTCTCCCTCGGCTGACATTTGTGCCAAACATGCTCCCGCCGCCGTAGCTGATGCGTCTGTGAAAAGCCAGTAGGGCTGAGATGGCTCAGGGGTGTTTAGCGCCACAGCCTCGCACAAAGATCGTTTGAGAGTCTCAAATGCCGCCTGAGCTTCCTCCGGCCAGGGTATCTTATTAGGTACCGCTTTCTTTGTTAACAGCGTGAGCGGGCTCGTCACCTCTGCATAACCTCGGACGTACTCTCGATAGTAGCCGCAAAGTCCTAACCGGCTGCGTAGTTCCTTCTTGGTGCGCGGTGGTACCAAGTTCTTAACTGCTGCTATCTTTTCTGGGTCTGGTGCGTGTGTCCCTGAACCGACAATATGCCCCAGGTAATGTATGTGGGATTGCGCAATCTGACACTTCTCCGGGCTGGCTTTCAGTCCCGCCTTCTCTAAGACCTTGAGAATAATGTCGAGATGCCTTAAGTGCTCCTCCCAAGTGCTAGAAAAAATAGCAATGTCATCTAGGTATGCCGTAGCATACACTTGATGTTGCGACAAGAGTTTGTTTACCATTCTTTGAAAGGTTGCCGCGGAATTTTTCAGCCCGAAAGGCATTACTTTCCATGCGTACTGACCTTCATGCGTTACAAATGCGGTGAATTTCTGACTCTTTTCTTCCATCGGTACCTGCCAGTACCCGCGCCTAAGGTCCACTACCGTAATGAACTGCGCTCTGCCTACTCGGAAAATTAATTCCTGGGGATTCATCATCGGGAACGCATCCGATTTGGTGACGGCATTTAGCGCTCTGTAGTCCACACACATGCGGATAGTCCCATCTTTTTTTCCGACGCATACTACCGGGTGTGCAAACTCACTCTCCGTGGGGTAGATCAACTTCCAAGTCAAAAGTTCGTCCACTTGCCGGCTGACTTCTTTCTTTAATAGTTCCGGCACCCGATACGGAAACGCCTTTTTTGGCTGGTGACCCGGTTCTATTTCTATCTTATGTTCATCTACCTTTGCTATACCCGGAGTGCCGTCAAAGAGTGTGCAATGTTTTTGGAACACCGCCTGTATTTCCTCCTGCGCGTCAGCATCAAGGTGAGCAACCTTCTCGCTCGTTACCACTAGCTCTTCCCGCTTCACAGTGGTTGGCTGTGGGGCATATTCCACCTCCCCAAAATCATGGTCCTCATCGAAGACGACCCCAATATGACTGACTCTTGCATAGTAAGGTCGAATGTTGTTGGCGTGGACAGTTTTCACCTTTCCCTCAGATGTTTCTACGCGGTAAGAATGTTCGCGCTCACGTCCAACCACTGTGAATGGGCCTAGCCATTTAGGTGACAATTTACCACTCCGATCATTGTCGAAAACCACAACTTGGTCGCCAACATTAAAAGCTTTGAGCCTGCTGCTGCGATTATAAGCACCGGCGTAACTCTCCTGATGAGTTGCACTAGTTAGCTCAGCTATATTAGCGGCCGTCTCGAGCTGCTCTTTAAGCTGTTGTAAATACTTGGCGGGGTTTTCTCTCAATGTTGCGGGCACCGGCATTTCTCCCGTCCAAGTCTTCTGCAGTATTAGAAGCGGTCCCGTGGGATTCCTTCCATACAATAGACGAAACGGAGCTACTCCGGTTACCTCATGGGGGACTTCCCGATAAGCCCATAAAACCATTGGGATCAATTTGTCCCAATTCTTGGAGTCTCTTTGAATGACATGATACAACATGTTTTTGAGTACTCGGTTCCACCTTTCTACAACTCTATTACTCTCTGGGTGTTCTGGGGTTGAAAATCTTGGCATGCAACCTAATTTCTCCAGCATCGTTTGCGTGAGCTGCGATTTGAAATTAGTGCCCTGATCGGAACAGATCATCTCCGGAACGCCTGTGCGACTGAATATCTCAATCAGTGCATCACAAGTCGCCTTAGCTGTCAAAGAGCGCAGTGGGATCACCTCTGGCCACCTTGTGCAAAGATCCACTAAGCACAGTGCGTACTTATGCCCTCTCGCTGACGGTGTGTCTAGGGGTCCGATCACATCTACATTGACAACTTGGAAAGGGTGCTCGGGTCTAGTGAGCGGAGTTATAGGCACTTTATCCGTGCGACGCTTGTCTGAACGAATTTGACATTCATGGCACGAACGACAATGCTCTAATATCTCCTTCGCCATACCCGGCCAAAAAAAATTATACCTAATGCGAGCTCTTGTTTTCTTTGACCCTAGGTGCACCCCGCATAGCGACTCGTGTGCTAAGTGCATCACCTCAGTGCGCTTATCTTTGGGGACAACTAGCTGACTCACTCGAGTGCCTGCTATTGAGTCGCAGTGGTATAATAGTCCGTCTGAAATAAACATGCCGGATTTCCCACTACGCGCATCTTCCCAACATTTCTTTAGCGTAGTGTCACCCAACTGCACATTGCGGAACTCTACTCTTTGGCCTAATGACGCCTCCCTTTCTCCATCAGTTTGCGCCCCTTCCCCGGAATCATCTTTCTCCTCCAAAGTAAGATTGCAGGCAACTACCTTTTGTTTCTCTACTGCTCGTTCCGCCTCGTGAGCAGGCTCGGCCGGCGCTCGACCGGGTGCCAGAGGGCTGCTGGCCTTCAACAAAAGTTTCCAATCGTCCTTGGTCAACAAACAATCTGTGCCCTCGACGAGCTCATCAGTTAACGCGCAGAGTAGGTCGACGTTCTGAGGCTCCGTAACCTCTCGCGGGCTATTTAATTTGAGCGGTAACGTAGCTAGCCTTGCCTCGATAGTTTTACCGAAAGCGGACACCAATCTTACCGTGCCAGACGGCTCTACAACACTTCGCGGAAGCAGACTCTCCCGGATGACGGTTATCTCACTCCCCGTATCCAAAATCGCATCTGCGGATATGCCTGCACATGATACAGGAATTAACTGCAGTTTATCTGTGCCTTCACCCTCGTGTTTCAGAGACTTCACCTTTGCGCTAAGTACTCCAGTAGGTATTTTAGTATCCGTCTCGTGGGATAACGTTACCTTTTGAACCTTCCGCTTTGGCTCGGTAGCCTTCTTGGGGTTGTTCTCCTTATCACTAGCCTTCGGGCACTCTTTAGCGAAATGGCCTGAGCCGTGACATAAGTGGCATTTCAGAGCCCCTTTCTCAACTCGTGTCGCCGGCTTCTGCCCCATTTCTACAGTTGGTTGCTTTGAAGCACGCCCTTTCCCTTTCGCTTGCTCGAAAGTTTGGAGCACTTTCGCGATCTCAGTTGGCCTAAGCCATCCCTCGCCTTCCCTTAATCTCACATACTCAAGACCCTCCGTACTAAGGCCCGATTTTATGCGGTCAGCAACCATGAGTTCTGCCATCACTTCTACCGTGTCGGCTTCTCTCACTTGGAGGTAGTATGCGAAATAGGTTTTCACGCGGGACGCGAACTGTGCCCACGTCTCTTCCTTACGCTTTACGGCTCTTTCGAACCTCAGCAGGTACTCTGCCGGAGAAAGCTTCAGTTCCGTCAGCACTGCTGCTTTAACTGACTCATAATCTGCACTCTCTTCAGGGTTGAGGTTACGCAGTAGGTAACGGACTCGCTCAGTTAGCGCTGGCATAACCAAATGCACGCGGCTCTCGTGCGGTACCTGGTAAGTAGCAAAAAGTTTTTCTACCTCCTCAAACCATAATGGGACATCCGCGTCACTCGGCAGGCGGAACCCTTTTAGCACTTTTGCACATTGCTGAACAGAATCGAAACCCCGGCGCCTCTGATCACCCGTCTCCGACCCAGAGTTGAACAACGTGCCATTGAGACGTTCCGCGTTCATTCTAGCCTGCAATAGCTTTTCGTACTGAATCTGAAGATTGAGCTTTTGAATTTCAAGCTCGAGCGTTCTCGCTTCGCTTGATTTCGGCAAAACCTGAGATGCCTGCTGCATCGATTCTTGCCTCTGAGTAAGCACTGTCGCCTGATTTGACTGATCAGAATTTTGAATACCATCATTGGATGGTTCTCGACTCCGATTCACATCTGCCGCACTCGTACCCTCATCTTCATTAGACTCCATTGTTTTAGCACCCCCGCGTGTTCTCACCATGTGCTCTACACATAAACTGCCATGCCAACTACAGAAGCACGCAAGAAATCCTGCTCACCCTTTGCTGTATGCACTGTCGTTCCCGGATCACCTCCACGGTGCCGGAGTTGGCTGCTGTGGGAGCGTCTCGACTTTGCCGCTGGTGGCTGTTGGATGCCTTGCCCCTCAGTCCTCTCAGCGCTGGTCCAGTGTATGGTGCTGCAGAGCTCGCCGATCCCTGTCGACTGCGCCAGTTAAGTTTTCCTTTTTGTTCGTTGATCTCCTTGATATGGATTGAAGTCCCGTCAACGAGATGATCGGCGTCGATGAAGCAGGAGGCAGGTTGGAGGTAATGAAAACTTGAAGGTATATTACAGCGAAATATTTACAGTCATATGTACATCTTGCCGAAGCACACTCATGATAACACAGACATCAACAGCGTCTTACTCTTCTACTTAACTTTTCTTAAGTTAGAGCCTAGAACACTGTTACTACATACAACGTACTTAGTCTCACTGTTCGACCACCAAGTGGTTACAACCCAGACAAAAGTTGCATCGTACGGAGTCGTACTGATCTATCAGTTAGGTGATTGCAGCCTCGACTGAAGAGAAACGGATTGCCTCCAGTCTTAAGCATCTTGCGGTAACAAAGAAAAAGGGGAGGGGGCCACTGCTGGTCCGCCTCAACATTCTCTCATCCAATCTGCTTCCACTAAGATTAAGTCACTCCCTACTGGGCTGACCTTACTCTCGACAGAAGCGCTTCTACAGTTTAAACAGGCGTTTTGATACTCTTTCCCATCATGTCTCTCTCTCTCCATCTCCCCCGCGCTCAGGAATTCTAACGCTCGGGAGATATCGGCATTGTAGACCCGGTACATTCATGCCCTTTCCCACACCCAGCGAGCCGAGACGAACCTCCAAAGCCGGAAATTGAATGATTGCGCGCGGAACGTAATTGCCCCCGCAGGTAGCAAGCGGCCTTTGACTTTCTCCGCTTTCCCTGTGCTCGGGTCGTGCATCGCTGCGACTTTTGGCCGATCGCCAGGGCAGAGCGTGTCGCCTACTTCCACTGAGCTCGCGCCCGGCAGGGGAGGCAGGACGGGGTCGCTTAATCCTATTGTGCGTTTGCCCCCGGCCGCGGCGACTTGTCTCTAAACCACAAACATTCCAAGCCGGTTAGCAGAGCGGGTTCGTTTCACATTGTGTATTTGTCCCCAGCAGCGGAGGAGACGGACGTAGTTTGCATTCCAGAGGATAAGTGGTGTATAGTTACCGAGAGAGATCCGAGAAAGAAACTTTGAATAACGAAGCTTCTGGTGCTGTCCCATCCGCACGATCAACTTATGAGCGGCAAAACATAACACTCCTTTTAAATCAAGGGCTAGTATTAGATGTTCTCCTCCTGTAGGTATATAGCTCAAAACGTCCTCTTGTAATAGGAGAAATGCGTCTTGAGTGGAGAGCCCATTTCGGAAACCCAGCATAGTGGCTGGAAAAAGGCCGTTGTCCTCTATAAAGTTTTGAAGCCGATTATAAATAACCCTTTCGAAAAGCTTTGCCATGCATGACGTGAAAGATATGGCCCTGAGTGCCTGCAGGGATGGCTTCTTCCCGGGTTTCGGTATCGTAATAATTTTGGCTACTTTCCATTCCTCGGGTATCTTCCCTTTGAGGCAATAGTTGTCATTAAAATGGTTTGTCAGTGCCTCTATAACCTTATCGCTGAGGTTCCTTATCATTGCATTTGTGATTTGATCTGAACCAGGGGCAGAATTTCTCGCCCGTCTAAGAGGCGATAAGGTATAGAACGCAAGGCGACGGGTAGGTTCCACCACCGTGTCGTCTTAGCAAAGCGTTCGAAACACTTGCCTTTTCGTGCAAGCGTTGCATGGTCAGGGCAGCGTGATAAGCACTATGGTCCTTAGAATTACGTATGCCGTTTCTAGTAAGGACGCACATAAGAATATATACGTGTTGTTATGGTGCCTCAGATATACGCAATAATTGCTTTTTAATTCACAATCGCACAAGTATGAATGCTGAACCTCGAACAACATTAGCGTTCACTGCGGATAAGGTCGGCCGTTAGGGGTAATGGCTGGTGCTGTTTAGAGTACCCGAAACCATTAAGAGTGGACAAACAGATAAATGGCGGAGAGACAGACAGACAAAAATTTTTCCGTCGAAGGTCCCCAAGAAAGACTTTCGTCTCTAATAAATAGAACAAATTGGCAGATCACCCGTACAATGGGAATCGATGATATGCGAAACACGAATGAGGAAGATTGATATCTCACTTCAAAATCAGCACAACGGAGGTAAGTTATGTCGTACATAACTTCCATGTCAGGATTATCATGTTTGGACGTTTCATTTACCTTCGTCATCTACCAACTTTGGTATATATGAAGCAAGCGAAACGGCCGCGAGCGTGCTATGAGCGTAACATGTAGTCATGTTTTACACAACATCCATATCATAAATATTATGTTTGGACGAGCCATTTACATTAGTCGTCCATTCACGTTACGTAATACTAAATTTGGTATATGTGGAACTAATGAAACGGCTGCGAGAACGCTATGAGCGTAGTATGTAGCCATGTTTTACATGAAACGCAAAATATGATTATCAGGTTTGGACGTGTCATTTACCTTCATCGCCTACTCACTTCCCGCGAAACCAAATTCGCTACATGTAGAGCTAGCAAAATGGCAGCGGGCGCGTCATGAAGAGCCCGATATACTCCAACGCATAGTAGACGCGTGCGCAGGCTGGGCGCAGCAACGCCCCGCTAGCGAAACGCGACCGGCACGACCAGCGTCCGTCGGCGCGGCTCGGTGGGTACCGTCGTGATATGCGACATGCTGCATTTCGCGCCAACGAAGTTACTTAGCACCGCGTCTGCCTTTCTTCGTGACGGAGGGACGCCGTGTGCGCTCA
Organism: Rhipicephalus microplus; assembly: GCF_043290135.1. Taxonomy (NCBI): domain Eukaryota; kingdom Metazoa; phylum Arthropoda; class Arachnida; order Ixodida; family Ixodidae; genus Rhipicephalus; species Rhipicephalus microplus. The sequence goes on along the minus strand of NW_027464595.1, from coordinate 2,886,983 downwards.
AACGCGCATGCGTCAAAGCAACGCAAAGCGTGCCTGTGAGTATATGGCAGGCAGATCCACAATGGAGGTCAGTGGCTAGATCCACTGATCTCTACTAGGTGAATATCAGCACCTGGCGTGATATGATTGATATGTGGGGTTTAACGTCCTAAAACCACTACATGATTATGAGAGACGCCGTAGTGGAGGGCTCTGGAAATTTAGACCACCTGGTGTTCTTTAACGTGCACCCAAATCTGAGTACACGGGCCTACAACATTTCCGCCTCCATCGGAAATGCAGCCGCCGCAGCCGGGATTCGAACCCGCGCCCTGCGGGTCAGCAGCCGAGTACCTTAGCCACTAGACCACCGCGGCGGGACCTGGCGTGTTATTGCCGGCGTGACGCAATGAAACGAACGTTGGTGCACACCTGGTCAGGTCGAAGTGTATAGGCGCCTCGAGTGTGGCATGTAGTGGTGTTCTTACATGACACGCACCTCATGATTATCAGGTTTGTGCCAGTCACATACCGTCGTCATACATTCACTTCCCGTAATACCAAATGTGGTATAAGTGAAGCTAGCGAAATGACCGCCAGCGCATCATGAGCATGGCACGTAGTCATGTTATTACATGGCATGCGTCTCATTATTCTCATGTTTGCACAAGTCACATACCTTCGTCATTCATTCACGTGACGCTAGCGAAGCGGTCGCAATCGCATCATGAGCGTGGCACGTAATCATTTTGCCACATGACACGCATATCATAATTTTCATGTTAGGGTCTGTCGCTTGAGTTCACCATGCAATCATGTCATAGCATACCAGTTTTGCAGCATACCATGTGAACGAAACCCCCGCAAGAGCTGCAGGACTATGAAATGTAAATCATGACATTCATGACATACATGTCATGATTTTCATGTTATGACTAGTTAGTTATCTTCATCACACAGTCATGTTATGTCATACTAAGTTTGCTATTGATACCACTATCCAAACAGCCAAGAGAGATAAAAGTCGTAAGCTGCTTGATATATAGATAGGTAGATACGCTTAAAGTCGCCGAAGTTCGCAAGAAATGCTTCGCATATGATAATAATCACCACCCAAGCGCTCCGTACAAATGGTCACCCAGCGAATGCTGAAGCGTTCGGTCCCGGTGTTCATTAGTGGTTTCAACCCGACACTGCACTGATACCTTTCGAAACTTTGGTTACATGTTCGTGTTTCTTTTATTTAAATAGAAAATAAACGAAGGAGTCTTTGTCACCGTTACTTGGCGACGGCTACCCCTTTCCACTTAATTGGTACAAATAAAAATGTGAAAAAAAACAATAGCATATATACATATATACAGTCCTACATGGGTGAGGGCAAAAGTTCTTCTATATGGGCAACTTTTGCTCTCACACATGTAGGACTGCTTCTTACTGAAATTAGACACACGTTTGGCTTGCATGATCATGGTCATGTATGAGTGTAATGAGTGGTTAAATGTGTTTCGCAATGCCATAATCACAATGTTTGTTCTGGAAACCCAGGTGGTGACAGACGTCGCCGCCGAAGCCAAAGTGCCGCTAGAAAAAAATTGCCCGCAGCTTCCCTCGGGGGAACACTGAGGAGGATGCGGAGCATATAATTGGTTAACGGGGTGTTAAAGTGCGACTTACTTGGGTCGCTGGCTAAATTGGTTAACGTGGTTGTGAAATGGCGTGTTAAATTGCGACTTACTTGCGTCGCTGGCTAAATTGGTTAACGTAGTTGTAGGAGGGGTGTTAAATGAGTGAACACGTACGACACTTATGCGAAAGGGTGGTGTTTATTGCGACGAACTTTGAGCGCGATGGCTTTTTGGTCGGTAAAGTGAAGAGTGAGTGGATCGGGTTGCAGCGGTCGTAGGTCGAAATTTGCAAAGTTTCAAAGCGGCCGAATCCGGTGCTGCTGCTCGACGCTGACGTCTCTCAGCGGCTTCACGTTCTCTAAGTTGAGCATCTTCCGCTCGACGCCGACGTTTACGTTCGGCGTCGCGAGCTCTTCTCCGCGCTGCCTTGTCTTCGGACGACGATTGGTTGCGGTTCCGCCAACACTTTAGCCGGCGCTGGTCGAAGGGACGTCGATCATTGCGACCTCGGACGTCGACGTGCCGTACAAACCAACCGACGAGCGGCAACTGAGCGAGCGAGCACCGACCTTGAGTATATATACAGCGCGACGGCGCATGCACTGTCAGCTGTCGAATGTTCGAGAAGGGGGAGAAGCGCAACGGCGCATGCGCGCGCGTCAGCTGGCGATGTTCTCGAAGCGCGACGGCGCATGCGCGCGCGTCAGCTGCCGATGTTCTCGAAGCGTGACGGCGCATGCGCGCTACATTATACAGCTAGCGAATGTTCGTGTAGAGGAGAAGCGCACGCGGTGTGTAGAGGAGGAAGGGTGCACAGATGGAGGAGTGAAGCGCGCGCGGTGTGTAGAGGAGGAAGGAATGCACAGATGGTGGAAGAAAGAGGAGGAAGCTTGCGGACGGCGCCGCACTACAAGCCTCGAGTATTAGATGCTCCGCATCTAAAACTCCCGGTGAAAGCTGGCGTGCGCTCCCGCAATTATCACATTAGAAAGTTATATTACACCGGGCTCACCGGAATACCGGGCATGCAGTCATCCCGGAATCTAAGTGCGCTTGCACAGATACGTACGTTACCCCTACCGTTTACCGTATGCGCAGTATTTTTCAGATTCGACGTTACTGTGGCAGCGTAGGTAGGAGTACGTAGTGTACGTAAACATGACGACGCTCTCGGACGCCCACTTCAAAGCGATTTTGGCGTTTAGTTGTTGAAATATTCACCTTTTTCGCAGTAAACAACTGTTTGAAGTGGCTTCGCTTGCCTTCAGTTAGCCTCGATGACCAAGTATCACGATTAAGTTGGCGTAGTTTTTGAGATAGCTTCACATTTCGAACGCGTCTAGGCCTAACTACAAGATCGAAGTAAACAGGTCGGCAACATAATTTTTTTCGCGTTCGGTGCACGGTTTATAGTTATTTGCTTTTATTATTAGTAAAATAAACCTGTAACAATGTTTCGTGCGGTGGCATAGGCAAACATTCTCGTTTTCTTTTCCTTTTCACTGTCTTTAACTTAAGAACCATCCAATAGGTGGCGCCCCGTCCCAGCTGGGGCACGTAAACCACGTAAGTGCTATCCCGCTAAACTATAAGACGTGGTTCACAACGAACGTTGTTTGCTGCACGGTAACGCCATTCTCCTAACCTCTGCTTTCACGTTAACCGTAAACTATAACTGTCTAGTGACGCCGCAACGCCGCGTTGTTGCAAGCGTTTGGTATCGCGAGCTAACTCAGAACGCAGCCAATGGCGCGCGTGCTTAGGTATGGCGCTGCGGATAACTGATAACACAGCCATGGAGACCGCTCATAACAACGCTGCCGGACGGTTTCAGGGGTGAAGCTCCTCTAAGTCTACCCTTGTCAAGCGTGTCCGAAAAAAGAGATGGATTGATGATGGATGAAAAACTTTTACTGGGGTCCTGAAGGATTCCACCCCTGTTTTATAGGGGTATAATCGCGGGCCACTCCCACGTTGGGACGGGGAGGCTCAGCCTCACCGCCGCATCGTGGGCCTTCTGGACAGCCTTGAGTTGTTGTATGAGAACCGGACTCGTGAGCATTGAATGAAAGGAGTTCTCAGAAAATTCTTCACTTTTTGCTTTGTAAAGAGGGGCACCTCCAGAACATGTGGTTAAAATCACTGCGATTCTGGCAGTCCGGACAAAGTTCTGAAATGTCGGAGTAATGGCTATAGGTTACGAGGTTAGGGTATGTTCCCGTCTGAAGCATGCGAAGAGAGATTGCCTGTGGCCTAGACAACTTTTCGTGTGGCAATGAAAAGGACCTACGGCCTAATTGATAATGCTTCGTGATCTCGTTGAAGGTAGTCAAAATGTCCCTAAAATGAAGGCTGGGGGCTGACTCCTCTGTCTGAGAAGCACAAGTCTCGGCGCGGTAAGTGAAGCCTCGCGCCTTGGAGTGGGCTAGCTCGCTGACATTGGGAAGGCCTCCGACCCTCAAACCATGGTGAGCAGGGAACCAAATAATTGTGTGGTGGGTGAGTTCCTCTTGAACGAGAGTTCTCAAAACTTCCTTGCACAGGGAACCAGAAGCGAAGGCCCTAGTAGCGGATTTAGAGTCCGTATAAATATCTGTCCTTTGTGGATCCAGGAGTGCTAGTGAAATGGCCATTTGTTCTGCTTTTTAAGAAGTGGTTCGAACCGACGCCGAGGATAAAATCTGACCCTTAGTATCTACGGATACTACCGCAAAGTGAGCGGAAACGCGATACTGGGCGGCATCAACAAAGCATGAAACAGACGAGTGTTTGTGAGCTTGAGCTAAAAGAGAGGAGGCTCGAACGACACGCCTACCCGCGTTGTACTGTGGATGCATATTTCGTGGAAGGGGGCACACTTTCATGCGAGAGCGTATATAATCATCGAGTAACGTATTTTGCACTTCGAGCGTCAGGGGGTCGACTCCAGTGTCAACCAGAATCTTTCTTCCCACTGGTGTGATCGAAAGCCTGGAAACCTGTGCCGTTTGTTGAGACTCGATAACTTCTTCAAGCGTGTTGTAGACTCCAAGTTTCATAAGGTTCTCAGTGCTTGTGCGCATAGGAATGCCAAGAACTTTTTTTATGCTTTTCCTTATGAGGATGTTCAATTTATTTCTTTCATGGAGTTGCCACCTGTGCGATGCGACATAGCTTATGTGGCTCATCAAGAATGCATGGAATAGTCTGAGGAGGTTGTGCTCTCGAAGACCATCCCGACTGTTCGAAATGCGTGAGATTAGTAGGATGACCCATTCCGCCTTAGAAGTCAGACTGTCGATCGTGCGGCCGTTCTGTCCATTAGCCTCGATAATCTTGCCCAGAACGCGTATGAAGTCCACCCTTAGAATACGCTGCCCGATGCCGTGTGCAGCATAATGTCGATGTCGGCCAGTGGTTGCCAGTTTTTGGGTTTGGGTCCCCGTCTTGTGGGTCGATATAAAAGAAGTTCGGACTTTGCTGGCGAGAGCTTGAGGCCCATTTCATTTATGTAGACTTCAACACAGTCTACGGCCTCTTCAAGAGAGCTCTCCACAGAGCCCTCCGAGCCACCAACACTCCATATGGTGATGTCGTCTGCGTAGATGGCAAACTTGATGCCTTCTTGGTTTGAGAGATTTGCAGCAAGGCCGCACATTGCAATGTTAAAAAGCAGTGGGGAGACAACTGAGCCCTGCGGGGTGCCGAAGGAACCGAGATCGTAGGGCTCAGACTTGAGATCCCCAAGCTGTTTGGTGGCTTTTCTATTCTTGAGGAACGAGCTGGTGAACTTGTGAAAGTTGGCTCCTAAGTTGAGAGAAGAGATGGGGGCAAGTATGTGGGAGTGCGAGACATTGTCAAAGGCCTTTTCAAGATCCAGACCGAGAATAGCTCTAACGTTTTTGTCTCCTGATCTATGATGTGATGCTTCAGCATTTTCATGACGTCCTGAGTAGATAGGTGTGGTCTAAAACCTACCATGTTGTACGGGAACAGGTTAGTCTTCTCTATGTGCTTTGATATTCGATCGTTGATGACATGCTCGGCGATCTTGTCTATACAGGACGTCAGTGATATGGGTCGTAGGTTGCTAAAACTGGGACTCCGGCCAGGTTTAGGTATGAGAATAACCTACGCCCTTTTCCATTGCTCAGGGAAAGTCCCCATCTCCCAAATACGATTGATTTCTTTGGTGAGGTAGGTGACAGAGTCATCGTCTAAATTGCGTATTTTCTTGTTTGTAATGCCATCCGGGCCCGGGCTGGAGTTCCCATTAGGATTGTTTAAGATGGTCTGAACCTCTGCTTCCTGGAAGGCCTTGTCCGATTCGAAGGCTGGTGATCCAGTGTATTGCGCGTAGCCAGAAGGAGGGCGGGTTAAAAAAGAGACGATAAAGAAAATAAGGCAAATGAAATGGATGACTATTTCTCGTCTGATTTCCTAATGGCGTTACACTGCCGCTACTTTCCGAAGTGCCGCTACAATTCGACTGGCTGCGGCGCGCGTTTTGCCTGAGTGCGCGGAGAGAGAAATAGTGCCTCTCCTGGATAGTCGCCGTACGTGGCAGATCGTTAAAATGGGGAGGGGGGGGAGGGCATAGACAAAGGAGAGCTGCGGGCGTGTTGAAGACGCTTGCACTCTCGTCGGCGTTAGCTGTGTGCCGTCTGCATTTCCGAACGTGAGCGAATTCATGCACGGACGAATATGGTCGCTTCGCCCCACTCGTCATCATTCACTCCGTTGGTATGCTGTGATTTTTTTACGTTTCTCCTAGCCATATACAGCTTTTGTTGTAAAGAAACAGGAGTGGAACGGAAGGGGGGGGGGGGTGCGGCGTCCGAGAAGGTTGGTGCTCGTCAGTTTTGAAGTTGAAGTTGAAGTTGAAATTTTCTTTCATCACAACGATACACCGTGATTTACACAAACAAGAAACAATTGTGGCATGGAAAGTAGGAAAAAAGCTGCGCTATAGCAGCTTGACTAGCCCCACCTCCCATTTGTACAAGGCAACAGAAACAATGGCACACCAAACTCCATACGGTGCTCACGTATGATTGAAAGAAAAAAGAAAAGAAAATAACATTCTAGTGGTTGTTTATGAAGTACAGAATAGATGCACACTTGGTTGTTTACAAACAAACAATTATTGGGAAAAAAGGCAACCAAAATAAGACGCTATAACAGAAAGGGGTACACTTAAAATTTCATGCATTTACAAGTACTGGGTGCAATTTTTCTGGGTTTATAGCTCCTTATACAAATAGGTTTAATATATCACTACTTGAAAGGAGACGCAATTGCTGTTCTGTGAGCTTGAACTTATTTAGTATATGGGGAACAGAGTGCTTTAGCATTTGGAGTCCGTAATTTGTTCGCGGTCGGGGGATGTGCCAGTGTTCAGAACTCCGCATCGGACGCAACAAAATTTTCGGCTGTAAATGTGCTAAGCCTCTCAGGTTTGCGCAATTCTTTCGAATTTCAGAATTATTGTTCACGAGCCCACCAAAACAAGAAATGAAGCAGGAGCCTCATGGGAAATGAGCACGAACGCGAGCGGCTTCTGAGGGGGTGGGCTTGTAGAGGCTAGGGAGCCTACATGACAGGCGATCATGTAGGCTGCCTAGTAGAGGCTACGCGTGCTGCGTCGGCGCAGGCACGCTTAATGCTCACCCCTGCTTACAAGGCCTTCCTGCGAGCACCCCCAACGACTTCCTGTTCCATTCGCCTAACCATGCAAGCTCTCTGCAGCCTGTTTCTGGAGGCTACTGAAAGGGCAGTTTATCGTTAGGTGCCCGCAACCCTTCTGTTTGTACCATGGTCTTTCCTCTCTAATTCCCACTTCCCTGACGCTGCGCCATGCTCCCGATTGGGTCGAAGATCATTTGTACAATAAAGACTACCACTACTACTTTTTAGGGGCGGAACTCCTTATAGCAACACCCATTCGTCCCTCGTAGCTGTTCTAGTATGTAACAAGTATAACATTATGACCTCCAAGGTGGTTCCGGTGAGAGATTTCTTATGTGCGTTGTTGAACAATAAAAATAATTCTCAATGTACATGGCAATGGCTGTTAATGGGGAATGAGAAACAGGAGCATTCGGCTTTTAGTTAACGCGCACGCTGCGATCCCCATTAGCAGCCACTGGCATGTAGATTGAGCACTATCTGACAAGAAAGGGTTGCTACGTTATACTCACTGGGTGTAACCTCTTTAGTTTTAGAAAGGTTTAGCGATCGTTGAGCCGCAGTGCCATGAATACAATGAACTAGTATATACCTTGAATGAACTCGAGGTGGTTAAAGGTGGGAAGTAGATACGATGCGCAAGCCGTAAGAAAGTAAAAGCCGAATTCTTCTGTCTCTCATTTCCCATTAGCAGCCATTGGCATGTAAATTGAGCACGATCTGACAGGAAAAGGATGTTACGTTATACTCGCTGGGTGTAACCTCCTTGGTTTTAGAAAGGTTTAGCGAGCGTTGGACCGCGCAGTGCCATGAATACAGTGAACTAGAATATACCATGAACTCGAGGTGGTTAAAGGTGGGAAGTGGACCCGAAGCGCAGGCCGTAAGAAAGTGTGCGTGTGCCACCTCTCGTTTAGTCCTTGGAATGTGCGCTGGATGGCGGTACTTCTATATGGGGAATATATGATAAAAAGATGCGAGATGGTGGGACTTGGAGTGTTGAATGGATGGACGCAAGAACGGACGCAGGGGCGGATGCATGGACGAACGCAGGGATGGACGCATGAACTGACGCACGGACGGGTGGATGGAAGCATGGACGGTCACACAGACGGGCGTATGGATGGACGGAAGCAAGAACGAATGGACGGACGATTGTTTCGCCCCACTCTTTATCATTTACTCCGTGGATATGCTGCCAATTTTTGTTTCTTTCCTCCGTGGCCCTCTTCCTTTTCTACAGGATAATGTGAATGAATTGAATGCACGCGGTGCAAAAGAAATGTCAAAGGTGAACACTTTCTAAGAAGGTTTTGTTGAATGAAAAAGACAACTCAATGTCAGAAGCAAAAACCCGCTTCTTTAACACTACGTTAGCTTCGTTTATGGCGCACTGTCCCAAAAAATTCTGGCGATACTTATCAGATGAACGAGACTCAATCTCACAAATTAAAAATTCGGAACAAATCATTAAAGATCCCGAACACATTGCTAATGAGATGAACAAGTTTTTTCAGTCAGTTTTCACGAAACATACCAGTAATGCGCTACTACCTCCTTATACTGTGAAAATACCCATGGAAGAATTAATCGTAAATGAGGAGGGCATACTTTCTCTATTACAAAAGCTTGATCAAAAGAAATCTACGGGCCCCGATCAAATCACTAACTCATTTTTAAGCCGATACGTAATTGGACATCTAAGTATCTCTTTAAAATATACACGTTATCTCTTCAAACTTCACAGATACCAGACGACTGGTGCAATGCTGTAGTAGTTCCTATACATAAATCAGGCCCCAAACTAGAAATAAGCAACTACCGCCCAGTGTCACTTACGAGTTCGTGCTGCAAAATAATGGAACATGTAATTTTCAAGGCCATAATAACCCACCTAGAAACAAACGAACTTCTCTACAAACAACAGCATGGTTTCAGATCAGGCCTCTCAACTATAACCCAATTAGCTGAATTAACTCATGACATAGCCAACGCAATCAACGATAACGTCCAATTAGATGCTATATTTTTAGACTTTTCTAAGGCGTTCGACGTTGTCCCACATCTGGATTTAGTCAAAAAACTAACGGCTTTTGGTATTGATATCAAAATAATATCCTGGATCAACAACTTCTTAACTAAACGGAAACAAAGCGTTAAAATTGACAATCAGCTATCAGAACCACTTGATGTTTATTCTGGTGTACCTCAGGGATCGGTTCTTGCACCTCTGCTATTTTTAATGTTTATTAACGACATCCACTTTTCCGTTGAGAACCCTATTCAGATGCGTCTGTTTGCCGACGACTGTGTCGTGTACACAGTCGTGCGCAATTCAGACGACCAAACTAAACTTAACAATTCACTTCAGGCAATTTATTCCTGGTGCAATACTTGGGGCATGAAATTAAACACATCAAAAACGCATTGCATTTCTTTTACAAATAAGAAATCCCCCCTTAACTATACATATAGGATTGGAAACTCAATTATCGAAAAATGCAATCAAGTAAAATACCTAGGCATTACACTCACGCCGAATCTTAACTGGGAACCACACATCTTGGCCATGTGTCAGAAAGCGGAAAAGAAATTATCTTTCTTAAGAAGAAAACTGCGCAATGCACCACCACATATTAAAATAAATGCCTACAAAACACTAATTAGACCATGTTTAGAGTACGCCGATCTCATCTGGAGTCCACATCAAAAGTACCTGATTAGTAAAATAGAACGAATACAAAAATTGGCAGTAAGGTTCGTATATTCAGAATTCGCGAGGCAGTCCAGTACCGCAGATTTACTCGCAAGGGCAAACTTAAAACAACTTTTTCAACGCAGAATAATGTCACGATTAAAATTCCTTTACCAATTATATCATGGTCATTTCCACATATCACGCTCTCATTATCTGCAAGATCCACTTAAACAATCATTCCGACTAAATCATTCTAAAACAATACGCCAACCTTTAAGTCGTGTAAACGCTCACAAACATTCACTTTTTCCGTCAGCTATCTCCCTCTGGAACAGCCTACCCAACGACATTGTTTGTTGTAGTACGATTGACTCTTTCATCAACCGCATACAGTGTATTGAATTTGCACCATGATTTTTTTTTTCATTTTTTTTTCTTTTTTTTTTTCTCTGGCAATGTATGTATTTCGATGTATCTGTGTACCCACTCCTGCTTGGGCCGTGAAGGGCCTGCAGTATACTCAAATAAAAATAAAAAAACTTCCTGGACGCATAAAGCCGACATGAACGATTGTACTCATCAGTGAAATTCAAAGTGCGAAGTTTGGATACCCAACATTTCAATACAACTTAAAATTTGCCGAGATGATGCATAGTTTCGGGAATACTAGAGCGTAAAACCGGACGCTCACAATAAAGTCCTGTGTCCCTCGTTTCTGTGAATGCCCGCTATCGTGCTTATGTTCCGAAATTGATGTCAAGCATTCGGTAGTACTCGCCCCTCGTGGGACCGCTCTACAGTCCCATGTGAAAGAAAAAAAAAAAGATTATTTCAATGGCAATTGTTCCTTCCTGACTCCTGCGCTACCCTCCCATTTGTGTTGGTGGCGATCTTCTGCCTTGGCGGGTCCGTGAAGCCGCCAGTAGGAGAAGACAGGTAGGCCAGGTGAATGTGAGCCAGGTTTGGCCTGGGCACGTTGCTGAGAGGGCAGGATAGGCGGCCTGAACGCTCAGATACGGTGACGAAAGACGCCACTCGAAAAAAAAAAAAAAAACGCCCCGGAGAAGGCTGTGATCTACAAAATAAAATTATTCGCTTATACATCTTCAGCAACTCTGTGGATGCGTGGATTTCCTTAAATTGCTTTCAACGATTCTTTCGTGCTCCACGGCGAAGCGTTCCCTCTTGCATTGGTCTTAGTAGTGGTTGGTTTATTCTAGTTCACTATAGTGGTGACCCTCAAGCTCAATTATGCAGGCCGACAGTCGGCACTGCGTTCGTTCTACTATCTTTCCTGTGGTTTCGAGCGTGAGCGGCGACCAATAGGAACTCGCGTGCTTGCTACAACCAATGCCTCGTTTCCACAACGCAGTTGGTCGCTCGTGAGTTCGAAACGAGCGGCGTGTTTCTTGGCTGGCGGAGACGCTCGTGGTGTCTCGGTGCTCTTCGAAAGCGGCACGAAAGACAGCGACAAGAACCGTGAGTGTATTTCAGCCAGATGCTTCGACGAAGGCAGTCTCTATCACGATTATACACGATTATACGGTCGAGTAGCAGCTGGGAGCCATATTGCGTTGCTGGATGTCGTTCTGCACCAGTAACGCAGTTTCACGTTGTGCTGCGCATCAGATCTGCTAGAAAGGGAAATCCGCCGATTTCACCGGTGTAGCGGAAGCCTGTCTCATGCCAAGCCGTGGCTCAGCGGTCTACCATATGCGTGGCCGCTGCGAAACGACGGTAGTCGTGGCCGATCAGGCGCCTAGTCTTGCAACTACGTTTTTGGCAGCCGCTCTCGATTGAAGTGTTATCACGAAAGCAGCTGTGTGTTTGGGCACATTTTGCCTGGCTTATTTAGGACACTGTACAGCTTCGTCAAAAATCCCCCACACTGTTTAGAAATTGTTTGATGTACAGCCGGTCATTTTTAAAACTTGAATGCGCGTGCGTCAATCGGCCATATAAGCGCCCTAAGAAGGCTGTTTCACATGCCGCGATTGCAGAGAAAAACAATTTTTCCGTTCGCTCTTTTCGCGGCCGCCGCCAATGGAAGTTTCGTTTCACATGAACTGCCAATGCTCCGCGATTTTCACTCTGCGACTGTCGCGACGAGCAACATTTCTGCCGCAGGTCTTTGATGAATGACACTGCAGAATTTTTCCTATGTAGCGATCTGTGTGAAGAGCACACATGTTTCGTCATTTAATAACACTTTCCGCAGTCTAAATTCATTTTGAAATGCGGTGAAATCGGGCATTATCCAAACAAACAAGGAATATCGATGGCTTGGCCGGCGCGGCATTAGCTATTTCGCGGGTCCCGATCAAAAAATTGCTCCGCTGCTGCGATGAGAGCGAAAGTTTTCCAACATGTTTGTAGCTAGGCCGCTGACCGCTGCGGTAGGAGCGAACTGCCCCCCCCCCCCCCCTTTTTTTTTTTTTTGCTGCGAGCCAATTCAGAGTCTCGAAATCGCTACTTCGTGTGTCCTGTGAAACGGCCGTAACGAAGCACAGCGGCTAAATGAACCAGAATGTTCCTGATGAATAGGCCTGTGTGGCTGCCTCCTGCCAGGCTGTTGCGGCATGCGGTGCGTGTTCACTCAGCGATCGATGCTCGCGCGTTCGAAAATGCTTGAGGCCCGCCCGTGGGCTCAGATTTGGGTGCACGTTAGAAGAACCCCTGGTGGTCGAAATTTCCGGAGCTTTCCAGTTCGGCGTCTCTCCTGATCTTATGGAGGTTTTGGAACGTTAATCCCCAACTATTATTATTATAGATGCTCGTGTGTTCTGATTAAAAATATGGGCGGTTGTTCAACAAATGATTCATCTGTGAACATTGCTCCAACTGTACGCAGGAGAAACGATTGTGCTTTTGCTGTGTAAATAATGCAATGTTATTCCCGAAATCGGCAGATGTATTCCATTTGTCATAACACATGTCTATACCAATGCCTAATCATTGTTTTCTTTTGGGGCAAATAGCAATGAATGTTTAGTGCAAAAACAACTGCAGGACACAGAAAGAAAAGAGGGACGCGTCAGTACTGCTTTTTCAGTGCAAAAACAACTGCAAGACAGAGAAAAAAAAAGAGGGATGCAACATTACTGCTTTTTCAATCTTGTTTCATCCTTGTGCTGGTTCTGTGCTGAAAATTCATGCATTACTTGAAATGTTGGCTTGTGAGGTAAATAACCGTTCATTTGGTCCTCGCCCCGCCTTGTGCGGTTGCTTAGAGTGTTTTCACTGTCAAAGTTCTTGAAGAGGCTGCTGTGTCGTGTTGATGCTTGAAATACGTTAATGTGCACTGCATAATTATGACAGAGTTCACAAAATCTACTTGTGCCAGTGCACCTCTCCATCAGCATAACTGATCTCAGTTTTGCATGTGTGCAGGCACCCAAGAACATACATAGGTTTAACTAGCCTAAAAAAAATATCTCGCCCTGCACTCGCCAGAAAAGACATCCCACATCACTCTGCTGTTCTCCATGCATACGCATGCCTCCCACTGATTGTATTTTCTCGATGCACACAGCTATGATTCAGGGCCTTTGGTGCACCTCCAACTTCTTTGGGCATTGTCAGTGGCATAGACTGCTCACACTTATGTCAAACAAAAAAAATTTCATAGTCTGGGGCGACCAAGTTTCTTTTCTGTGTTCATATAATAAAGAGACCTTGGCTGTGCATGGTCATGAAGAAGCAGGAGAGTCCGTCTTGTGGTCCTTCATACTGTGGTATACAGCTAGACTTGTTGGATACTGACTGTCGCTCAGGGTTTTCTTTGCTTGATTGATGCCTCATGTTTAGCTGGAAATGATCAGGCTATGTTTAGTATTCACTTTATTGGTGTTTCCTGTGTGTGTGTGTGTGTGCATAGCGGAGGTAGTCTTTCTCAGCATGTATGTCGCCCACGAACTCGCTTACGAGTCGACTCACTCGAACTTGCTCAGACTCAGATCCAGCAGTTAGTCTGGCTGACAGAAATATTTGTATGTGTGTGGCTGGGAACTTTTTGATGAGTTCAAGTGAGTTCTACTTTATTTTGCCGATCTACTATATCTACCCATATTCAGCATTACTACTATCAGCCTTACTTTCATTTTATTCACGTTCAATCATGGACATTCAAAAGCGTTAACGTTTAATCACCATATTGATATTTATTGACCAGAGGTGTCAATTACGTGGGTACATAGAATAGCACAACAACTCTCTGAAAAAAATTCTTGTTAAAGATCTCTTGAAAAAAATGTTCTTATTGGATTGCAGCCACTCATAACCTGTAATAGAAAGCACCATATCGAAAGCGGCCAAGAATAGCACCGCGATTACGCGAGATCAAAAACATTGACACCATAATCGGAAAAATTAATTCTAGGCTAACACCGGACTTTCAAGTCGACTCATTGGGACCGAGCCGCGAGTTCCAGTGTAAGAAAATTTTCGGGAGTGCAAGTGAGTCTGTCTCCAGAAAGCTTCGGAGTCCAAAGGGCGAGGTATATTTCTACCACATTCTCGTTCATTTTCTTATGATGCTTAGTGGCTGGCTCCTTCCACGAGGTGTTTGTATAGAATGACTTCGTCACTCGCACATTTTCCTTGACAGTTGCATTGCATTAAAACACGATATGTGTGCCACCTTCAGTGTGTCAGCTAGCACTAGCTGTCGTCTATCTCCCATCAAGCTTCTTGTATTCTGTAAAGTTGCTACTGAATGAAAACAAGGGCCTGGAGTGAGAAAATTGTTACATTCGGCGCTTTCCTAACGAGAGTGGCAGCTGTGATGCATATTTAAAAACAAAATTTCTGGTCCCCTGACACAGCGTTTGATAACTCGAGATGCTTGTGTTGTATCATAGTCCTGCATGCATGGGCACTGCTGACCAATTATGACTAATGAATGTTGCCATTAACCCATTGGGGACCACAAAGGAAGTACTGAGTGAATTTTATTAAGATTTAGCACATTTAAATAAATGCAATAGACAACAATACGTGCAAACTTTCATAGACGTTTATGAGTTTTTACAGAAGGGATAACACTTGCTTTAGAAAGTACGCTGGTCCGTCGAGATAGCGATAGAAAGCTGGTGAGATGCAAGAATGTAGGGTACGCTAAGTCCTTGCCAAACGAATACCGAAGTCATCGTGGCACATACAGCTTAATGTAGTACCGACCCTTTATGGAAAGCGTAACGTCATGCTTCCTGCAACACTATTCCAGTGTATTGTGGAATACCTGCGTTGTTTTGCAGGATTTGTGAAAATGTCTGTATATATGGATTAAGTGTAATAGCAAGCTCAGCGGACGCTGTAGATCTCTTGAAACTTCCGTTAGGTACAACAACGCCAAGTGATGTGTATTATGCAAGTGAAGGGCAATTGTCATCTTGTAAGCTAGGGATCTGCTTAAAATAGAGTGTAGTTGCAGACCCCATATGTGTTGTCTACAGCCATTTTTATCATGTGGGTAAATGTAGACCTGTACCACTGTGTCTCAGCCATGAAATGTTTGTAGTTATTCGCAGCATGATCGTAGAGCTCAGCCCCTTTCATGACATTGTTACAGATGCTGAGGAGAGTTGCTAGGGGACGACGTTTTTTTTTTTTTTTTTTTTCACTGTTTGGCCACCCAGTTACAGAACATATAAGCTACTGTGTGGTCGTTCGGCAGCATAGAAACTATCCCTTTGTCTTTGATCGTTACGAAACAGAATTGTTTTCAGGATCAAAAGAGAATCTATACTCTCTATGTTTCTTTGGTTCCATATTTTTTATTGTCGACACACATCACCCTTTGTACCGTCGTCATTCTCCTCCTCCTAAGTGTCTATACAAGGGTCAGATGCGACAATGAAACCTGAATGGGCTCATTCATATTCATAGCGGTATCTGTCCCAGCCTCGTGGGTATCAGATAACATAAAATAAACAGCATTACTTCAAGGAAATTGGCTAGTGCAATTTTAAAGGCACTGCACAAGATTAAATATGTGTTTGTTCTTAAGAAGTCCCATTGTACTATAAAAAGTACACCCAGATTTGATCACACCTCTGAGCAAAGCTATGCAGTCTGAGCAAAGCTATGCACTTCTCGGGTTGTGCAGGAATTACTTTGTTCTTGTTGATGCACAAGCAGTCCGTTTTTTCAACACATAAATTGTAAAATCTGAAAGAAATTCAGAAAGGCTTGTGTTTTTTTAAAGTTGAATGACTCATAGAGCACAAAAAATAGGACAAATTCGATATGCTTACTTTACATTATCTCGCTACAACCCTTTGCATCTAACATTTCAATGAGCAAAATCAGAATATAGTGTTACATACTTTTATTCCAGAATAAGAAAGGGTACTTCGTAAAGTACACTCGTCCCTAATGGGTTTAGATACATTATTTGGTTTCAAAGAAACCGTGAGTGCTCGTCTTGATTTTCAGTCGCCGGTGACATTGCCACAAGTGTGGAGTATACTCCTACTGATATTCCACAGAAGCGAGTATTATCGACATTGCAGAATCCTCATGGGGTGCATACAAAACCACGACTGTTCCTCGCCCCTATTGCTTTGTTGTCTGGCTGGGTTTCTAGCTGCTTACACCAGGAATGCTTTTCTTATCGCTCCAGGTGACCCGCATTGTTTCATTTTTGGCAGGAAGTGGGTTCCCAGACTGCTGGTTCAGCCTCACACTTAGCCTCAAACATTCGCCTGCGGTGGGGCGCTGATTTCCTATGGGGCACTTTGAAGTCGTACTAAAATTGGGACGTAGCTATGATGCTAGCATTGATTAAATGACAGATCAGAGCTCTTGCAACTCAATTTCAGCATTACGATATGCAAGGCTACAGATTATAGTAAAAAAAAGTCTCAATAGTGTTGCTTTCAGGGGTCTTTCAAGCAGCCCATTGTAAATCTTGCATTGGGGGATTTTTTCGATAGAACAATTGGTTGCTTGTACTAATATTTTTGTGTGGCTGTTATACATTAATCAGCATAAACGAGGTACCAACATCTTTCTTGCAGCCATTGACGCTTTACTAGCCAGTGTTCTAAAATTAGGACACATGATATGTGATTTTTTATTTCCATTCCGAGGATACCACACTTCTTAAATTCTTTTTTTTTTTTGTTTCATGTACTTATCATGCAGTGAATAATTTCCCCTTGAACTCGGGTGCACCCCACATATTTTGCACACAATGCTTCTTTTATAAGAATAGCGTGCATATTAAAGTAAGTGGATGTGCTGGATGTGAACAATGCTTGTGTAAGTACAGTGAATTGCACCCCTTTTTCTGGCATCACTATTTCTTATTATCAACAGCCTCTGCGCAGGCTGGCATTCCAAAATATGCATCCAAGGATCTTTTTTTTGCATCTTCCCCTGTGCAATGAAGTAAAGAAAAAAAAAATGAAAAACGAGAATCTGTGCTAAGTGCTGCTTCTGATGTGAGTGGCCTTGTTGGCATGAAGAGAAGCTGGTGGCAGCACAAGAACTAGTAAATATGGGGAAAAAGAAGGATGTCCAAGTGAGAAGATGGCCATTTCTTCTATTACGTGATGCCCTGTAATAATTCAAGTACGACAAGCCCTATTGTGTCGGCAGCGTGCCCGAGGAAGATTGTGTAAAAAAGTTTACAGCTTTGCGTACACTGCTGAGGAGGTCAAAGCCAACCACTGAGTTGCAGATGTTCATGCAAGCTGAGGGACTGTCGCCTGTGCCCTCACTCAATTTAGGGGTGCGGTCGCTAAACAGTTTGAAAAGGTGTGCGTATCGTTTCCACCATTCAAGTGAAACTGGATGCAGTCCTCTAAATGAGAATTGATTGAGTGAAGTGATAGCAGAACTGTTAAAACTGGCTAAAAAGGCCAGCTCAATGGTGTTATACATGCGGTGTGCCTTGAGTTCTGGCCATACAAACCTTCCTAGACTTCAAACAGCAGCTCTCCAGTGAATAGCTGGCATAAGTTCTGAGCACTTACACCAATCAACAATATCTGATTACGAAGCTGACGTCATCATTTGTATTTGGCTTGGGTTTATTGTTGAAATAGAATGAACGCCAGGCATTTCTCTCAAGTGCATCAGCCGTGCCTACTTTCTTAACAACACACGCTTATTGGTTCGTATGAGTCTCTAAACAATCGCCAAGTTTCTACGGCAGCAAAATTCAAACTTAATCTGAAAGCCTCGACTAACTAATAGGAGGTGCTGACACAAGGAGCAAATCAATAATTCGAAGCGTGAATCACCAATGATCAATTTGATTAGGCAAGTTAACAAAAAAGTGAATCGACATTGATGTTTTTTGTTGATTAATCAATTGAGATATTTGGCAGCTGCTTTCAAAGAAATGCATGGGCCATTTGTCTGTCATACTCCTTTATTTAAGGGCACAAGGTATGTTCCATGCATTTAAGACTGAAAGGGGACCCACATACGGTATTTATTCTAATCTAGACTGATAGTTGTGGAATTCAGACAATAGTGTTGGAGCAGAAACTGTAAGCTCAGCTTGAAATTACTGAGGACTGGACCTTACTAGAAGAGAACTGGCAAACATTTCATAAATGCTTTGTTTTTGAGTTTGCATATGAAAAAAAAAAAAAGGAGCGAGGAGGGGGAAGGAAGGTACCAATCTCAAGTTGTACCGCAGTAAATCTCTAGGGAAGTATTGACCACCCGGTTATCGTCAGTCAAAATGCAATCACCATGGCTGAGAACGAACACTCTTCATAAAACCGTGCCACCGTGGTACGTGGCTGTGATCAATGTGTGTTTATTGCTTCCAGAAATGTGCAGTGCTTTTTTTTTTGTGCCTATACTGTGTTTGCATATGTTTCACAGGATTCATGGTGGTAAGCGGCTAGCATATCGTTTGAAAGAGTGACAAACCCAGCCTTGAAGGATGCCGATACACAACCCCGAGCGAAAATGTGCAACAGGGAATCCTACTGGCTTCAGCTGGTAGTAACTCGTGTCGACTGATCTCAGTTGGGAACTAATTGGTCCCAGTTGATACCAGCTGCAACTGGTTCTACTTAGCAGCTAATTGGTACCAATTATAACTCGACTGATCACCAACGGTAACCACGACCAGTTCAGCTAGAAGCAGTTGGCCCGGTTGAAAACCATAATTAGTTAAATTGGAAGCAAGGGGTGCCAGTTGTGCCCTAACTGGAAATGCTACCAGTAGTTCTGATTGTAAAGAAAATTGACAACTACAACATGTGTAATGCAGCAGTGCTGTACTTGAGCGAAGAGGCTTTATCCAAGAGCTTTTTGTGCATTGCTCACGAGAGTCTACTAGATTTCTGGCCTAGTAAGGGGTCTATTGAAACAGTGGACAATGAGAAATTAAGAAAATGATGCCTCTTAGATTTCAAATGAAATATCTTTTTTCGTTTAGACATCAACCTCTTGGCACTTATTTATAATCTTACCTGAACTGTATTTATTATCGTGGATTATTCCGTTGCACAAGTTCATAACACAATGTATTACAGGATTCCTGAACTAGCAATGAAGCAACAGGGTTGGAAAGGAATATCACACAGACGTGATGCAACTGGTACAGATGAAAACACTGTGCATAAGACCATCCGATTAATTACTAACACGCTGAAGCTCTGCAAGTACCATAAAGATAACGCAGAGCATGATACATTTCTCTAAACAGGTGATCAGCCTCTTTTCGTGATAACTCTGTGGACGGTATACAATCAGAACCATGTTTTTTTTTCTTTGCATTTTATATGCTTCGATCACTTCGCTCTCATAGTTATTTCATGGCTGAGTATCATTAAAGACGGGTGAGCCCTCCTTGTGCACGCTCTACCACAAGGAACGGCTAACCTCTCTGTCTTCCCTTTTATCTTTCTTTTACAACAAAAAACGAAATGTGATACGTGTGACATATAACAAAACAATGAGCCCTTAAATTTACACTTGTTTTTTGATTTTTCAAATAATTTGGTTAATCTGTTATATGGCCAGTAGTGCAACTGCTTCTTGATTTGTGGTTTTCGATCTCAGAAAATAGCGAAAGCGTTGCATGGCACCGAAAATTTGGCAACTTTTTTTCACGCTGTGAGAAATTATGTACTTCCCCTCGTCTACTCTATACCCACTTACACGGGCACCTAGACAGACTATTTATCAGTCAGACCTACAAGGTAACATTGCTGCGATTTACCCACATACTGACTCTGTGTAAAATACTGGCAGTGAATTAGCGACTCCCAGGATTGTTTTTTTTTTTTTTCAACAAAAACAGCGATACGAGGGAGAAAACATAAAATAAGTTATTGTAGTTGAATGAAATGCTGAAAGATCTCGCTTTGTGGCAGCTGTCAACAGCATTGAGTTTCCTGTAAATCCACTAGACGGAAATGTGGTGCTAGTGTCCATGGAAGCTTTTTTCTGTTTCACTTGAGCAAATGAGTTTCATTGCCATTATTGATGAATCAGTAGCCGCTGAATAAAATTGGAGGTTAACAAAATTTTTGTGACTTAAGTTTCTTTTATTATTTTGGTTAGTGGAACAAAGTCGGGAAAGCACAAGTGCTCCTCAGTTCGATAAGTTATAATATTCATTTTGTTTAATTCTAAATTCAGTGGTGGGAATGCTGCTACAATTGCTCAAAAAAACATTTCATTGAATCTGTGGCATCTCTGCTACAAAATAGAAAGACTGCTCCGAAAGGTTGGCTTTCGAGATTGCTGGAATGGCAAAATCATCCAACACTGCCATATAGACTATAACCAAGAGAAGTTACGGTCAACTTGAAGTAGCAGTTGGGACTACCTAATATGAAGTCTCTCTCCTGAGACATCCTATATGCACCCATTCACAATTATGTCTGTATTCCTTGGCCACAGATGTGCATGCTTGGGCAGCTTCACCATTTGATTGGGCCTTGCATTTGGGAGAGTTACATATATGGCTCCATTTGCAGAAACTGTGTGCAGAAACACTGACACTAGGATTGCCTTTGTAGAAGCAGAGCTTGCACCTTAGCAACTTTCTCATGCCCATCCCAGTTTCTGTTTTGCAACAAGGCATGTTTATTAAGTGAATCGAGCAACTTATTCAGTGATAGTACTGACCATCATTGTTTAGGTAAACGGAGATCTTGTGAATAGGTTTTTTTCAAAGAGCATCCACATGGCTTCTTTTACAGAAGCGCGCTTACCGAAGCTTTCATTTGTAGTAAAGCGTGTCATGTTTGACTAGTGCAATTGAATGTGGACAGAGAAAAATGTGCATGCACACACACACAGCCCTTTAATGTGTCGGCATGCCGTCCTTGTCTAAGAAGCTAATGAAATTTCTCGATCCCTAGTTTGGTTGCAACAGGTTGTGGTGGCAGCAAAATGCGTGCATCTTTTTTGCTTCTCTTTGCACCTTTTATCATTTATTTGCATGTACTGCCATTTTGCATAGTATGATATGGCAGGAGTTACACTAAAAATGCAGTATGAGAACGAGGCTGTGCGTCGCAGAAAAAGAAAGACATCTGGAAAGTGTATGCAGCTCATCGTTGAGTCAAGTTCGGAAATCGTTCCTGGAAATCATCATCAGACGACTTCCGCATGTAGCCCTTGGCCATTCCAAATGTAAAAAGCAATCAATGGATGATTTAAAAGGAAGTACAATAAAGCGGCAACTTCTGCTTGTTTATCTACATACATTAAAGGTTTGTTAACTCGAAGTCTCTGGGGCCATGAAAAATCTTTGAATTACGTGGGTTTTTGAATTAACAAATGATGCAAAAAGGGGGGGGGGGGGGGGTGCAAGGAAGTTAAAGTTCTTCGAAGTAATCAGGGCTGGTTGTTTGCTGGGCCGGCTCATTTGCGGTTCCAAGGGTTGTGCTTTCCAGCAATACCTGGTTGCAATTTCGCAGCAAACATAGGGAAAGAGCGGGTCTCACTGCTGCCACCGAAAAAAAAAAAAAAAAAAAATTGTGATCAATTGAAACGCTCGCCTGTTTTATAAGACATGTTCTCTGCAACACAGTAGTGTTATTTGGGCACCATGTTGCCGGCTCAAGGAGGTACCCTCGTTATACTTCCATCGTGCAGGGATGAAAGTGCTGCTTTAATTGCTCCAAACTACCCCAAAACAGAAATGCTGCAAAGCTGTCCTGAAATGGCGCTGAAAAAACGAGAGTGACAAACTTTTACTCTTTAATCAACTCATAATTCTTTAGGAAGAATCAGTGCTCTTTAATTTCAGTGTGCTACTAATGTGCAGCATTATCGGCTCTGTTCCCACTTGTACCACAGAACTGTCATATTGACCATATAGGCCATTTGGCTGCTTTTTTTTCTCAGCTGGATAGGTAGGCTAGTGTGGTAAAATGTGAAAATGAGCCGTATTTGCTTTTATCTCATACCTATTATCTATCATTCAGCAACACTTATATGGGATCCTGGTTACTTTTAAAATGTGGCACTTATCTTTTCTGGTTTAATTTGATATCTGCCCCAAATACTAGTATTTCAAATTGTAGCTCATATTGCAGCACATTTCTGACAACTTTCCATTGTCCGCGTCATCAAATTTATTTCAATTGTTGTCTGGTAAATACATTTCATAACAAAGAATATTTACTAGTTGCTTCAACACTGCTCTGAACTCTTAATAATGCATGGCAAATTTATTATCTGCTCCTAAGACACTAGTAGCTGTTGTAAGCTAGCATTTTTTCCTGCTCCGAAAGTTCTTATTGCTGCTCCAAAGTAGTACTTTCCCTGCTCCAAAGTATGCTCTAATAAGTAAAAAGTCGCTTCTGTCATTGAGTACGTCATGCTGAGACCATTTGCCTGTTGTTCCTGGTAAAATAAAGATTTAATAATGGCCAGCCCAAAAATAATTATTTGCTGGCTTTTATTAAGACTTTATAGATAACCCGCCAAGCTTCCCAGCTTTCACTCACAATTCTAGCCGTCTCTCTACCATGCAAGCCACAGTACTTTGTTGTAGTTCGAGTAGACTTGTGTTATTACGTTATGGAAATAAAACTTTGAAGGAAAGCGATGTGAAAGTAATAAATTACATTTCTGTAATTGCTGAGTTGATTTTCTGTAGTTGTACTCGACAGCTGTAATCAATTACTTAATACACAAAGCAGTAACAACCGTTACTTATTTTCTGTAACATGACGATTCTCATTGTGGCGCAAGTGTTCTGGCAGCAAAACATTTTGTGGTGTGAAAAAGCGTGCGACCTAGTGAAGTAGCGGTTACGGGGCTCGGATGCGGGTCGAGGGTTAGATTCTGGCTGCAGTGATCACATTTTCTATTGAGATGAAATGGTGGATGGTCAGTGATGGTCAATATTTCCAGAGCTCTCTCTCATAATTATCGTCATTTTTTTATGTGAACTCTCGGATAACACTCAGTAGAGATACCTACAGTGTTTTGCGATGATGTACGTTCCCTGCTGCTGACTGTAACTTCCAAGTCATATCAGACTGGAAATATCTCGGATCGGTTCGTTCCATATTTTTTCACTCCTTTCTTTTGATGCCTTAGTGCTTTTCAAGATATTCTGATGCATTGCTGGTGTAATTTTTGTGCAGCTGTAATTACAATTCAGCACTGACTCAGTCTATTTGTTGTTTCTTGTCTTTGCAACAACACTCTGGGCAGCTGCTACAAAATTTAACTTATTATGTGACAAAGATTGATTTAAAAACCATTTCCATAGCTTTTACTGAAGCTGGGGCTAATGGCTACATCAAGGATAAGCAACATATGGTATTAAATGTAACAGCACAGAATACCAGGGTCATTTTACAGATTGTATTGATTCGAAAACAAGGAGTAGTGTTCCTGGAATGTAAGGTAATCTTCCACACTAAGGTGATCCTTCTAGAATGTTGATTATGAATGCAAACAAACAAGTCATGGTGGCAGAAAATATGAGTACTTTATCATTTTTGCATCACTTTTGCGTCGCCCCGCCGCGGTGGTCTAGTGGCTAAGGTACTCGGCTGCTGACCCGCAGGGCGCGGGTTCAAATCCCGGCTGCGGCGGCTGCATTCCCGATGGAGGCGGAAATGCTGTAGGCCCGTGTGCTCAGATTTGGGTGCACGTTAAAGAACCCCAGGTGGTCTAAATTTCGGGAGCCCTCCACTACGGCGTCTCTCATAATCATATAGTGGTTTTGGGACGTTAAACACCAGATATCAATCAATCAATCACTTTTGCGTCTTCTATAGTCCTTTGATAAGCCCCATGAAACAGAGTACCGGCTAGCCCAGCGGTCCTTTTAGTGGTTAAGTGAAGCTAAAGGAAAACTGATTTTGTGAGAAATCGATGCAGTGAAACTTTTGTATGGTAAAGTGAGACAGGCAATGTTTGGTATTCGAACAACAGGCTTTCTTCGACAAATGTCGAGTGGCTGAGACCATATGGTATGAAACTGTGATTGTATTGTTCGGGTGACAGTCAATACATGCAGCTCTTGCAACCACCCTTTTCCATCCCTTTTCATCAGTATGCCAAGGGATGCAAGCAACTTGAATGGCCAATGATCGACTGCTCTGCTTGGTAAAAACAATAAACGGGGCTCGTTTTAAGTTGCCATTGTAATGCATAGACCGAACCCAAGCTATGTGCCAGGAAGGAAAACGGACAATCTTGTCACATTGACGATGCACGTTCGAAAAGCACCAACTGAGTGCATTGGACCTGTCTATTCTGTATACATACTTTTGTGGTATTGATGCGCAGTGTGCGGCGCATGCCTCCTGTACTGTGTACTCGCCCCAAGATCAGAGTACAAGCGGCAGCACCAGCATCACACTAGTGTGGATAGGTGGTGTGCATTTTGTGAGCGGTGCAAGCTGACTGTTGGAGAACAAAATGCGTTGACTGCAGCCTACTTGTAATATGTATGTTGCCCATTACCGAATGAATGCACAAAGCTTGCCAAGTGTTAGGAGCACAATATGTCATTGAAAGGGATATTCGCACGTGACCACTGTAATGCGACTGAATTCGTCATTTGTTTCATTCTTGGTCAATGAGGTAAAGTAACCACGAATATGACAATACAAAAAGGTAACAACATACAGCTTTGTTCAATCGATTATCTACACACAGTGATACAACAATGTTTGGTTATTTGATAAGACAAAGGTTTTTTTTCAAGGGAGTCAACCTATAACAATGCCACAAAAGCGCTCAAAATAATGTAAAAAAAGACTGTGTTTTGCGGGACATTATATGATATAACCTAGGCATGCCATCTGGATCAATTTTTTTTACCATCTTGATTCTTTAAAGTGAACTCAAATCTAAGCAGACGAGTGGTCTCGCACAATGTTCAAAATGCGCCTAGTGACTCATGTTGAGCAATGGCCATGTACTTCTATTCTTTTTAAAGGAGAATGTAAGTACTGAAGTGGCAGAATTTACTTGACGCAAATATTTCATTGTAATGGGACCGTGCAATGCAAAAAGTATCTGTAGTAAAATCAAAGCTTATGGCATCATCAAATTGCACAACAGCGCTGCACTTACAATAAGCAAGATTTGGTCAACCTGCCTTCTTCGTCCTTGTTAATACTGACTCACTTATATGTTATCTAATATTCCTTATGTTTAAGATGACGCCAAGGGCACTTCAGTACAAAGTGCTTCAATGACAGAGTGGTATGTAAATCATCATAATATAACATGAATAAAGAAAACTTACACACAGAATAGACATCGCATGTGTGGTTCTGCAGCTCCATTTTGTCTTTTCGCGTAAATACTATGATTGTTAGGAAGCACCAACTCCCTCAAGACATTCGACAAAGCGAGACCTTTACCGACATGACCCTGGCAAATGGAAGGTACGACAACTCCCAGTACTCGGCGAGGGCACATACTGATCTTACTGCAGTGCATATACAGGCGAGCAAGTCGAAATGCTGGCGTATATAGTGCTAGGCAAACGTGCAAGCAGTTGAGCTTGTGCTAACATAGCGGGATGAGCCGCCCTTTGAGGATGAACATATTGTGCACACATATGCTAGCCTTACATGGCTAGCAGACAATGCAAAGACCAATCCACACAAGGCACGCTTTAACCAGTGGCCACCTGATGTTGACACATTTCGATCTTGGGGCAAATACATCTAGGAAAACTGTTGCACAATGAAGAATTGCCAGTTAGCACTTGTCCTGTCAGTGTGTTTGTCTGTTTCATACCAAATTACATATGCTGAAGTTTATCGCTGTGTAAAGATTAACTGGTACAGCCAGTACAGTTGGGAAGCATGTGTGCTTGATCATTGTGGCTAATGTTGATGTGAAATTCATAATGCTATTTGGGTACTTTTTCTGCTTGTGAAGTGTGTATTACAGGCAGTTTCTGTGTCTTGCACTCAGTCCTTGGAACACCACAAGTTCCCTGACGATGCCATCATACCGCAAGCCACCTACGAACAACGATTCTAGCATTGGAGGTGAAGAGCAGAAAGCGGAGGCTAGCGAGGGGCCCCAGAGATCTGGAATTTCTGGGCTCTTGCACCCAGTGCCCGGATGTCACAGCTTTGGTGAATGCCACCCCTTGCAACAGCCAAAACAAGACGTGCCACTGAACCCTCCCTTGCGACGGCCAAGGGAAGACCGGTCACTGAACCCTTTACTTGTGCTCGGGACCACTGCACCCTTGATGTTGTTCCAAGATGCATTTGCAGTCCTGAATGACTTCTGGTAAGCTTCTTTTTTACCGTCAGGAATATGTCCTGCATGACATGTGGTCCGCCGTCTTTTCAGCAACTAGGCCTGTATCGCTGGTGTTGTATGTGTCTCAGTTTTGTTATAGTTGCATCCACAACAAAGCTAACAGGGTGTGCAAAAAAAGTTTGTTGTAGTGAAATTTCATGTATAGACCACAAGTTTTGGGAATGACTTGTTCTCTGGGTCTAGAAAGCGACTGCATTATTTTTTACATCACTCTCACTGACTTATGCTTATTTGGTTGCACGTAAGGTGCCGTATTTTATCGCCTATAAGTTTGAACAAAGTATACAGACAATGGGTAGCCAAAGTTGGTTTGCAGCTTATGCGCTGATTTCAGTGCATAAGTTGGCTTCACTGCACAGGTTCACGGTAGTGTAAAGCCTTCATGTCGATTTGCAGGCATCATTTTTCTATCATTTTTGTTCTATGGTTTGTAGGGGAAGGTAATACGAAAAAAAGATACAGCAATGAGACGACTCCCAAGTGAATGCCTGCTTTAAAGCTTCGAGGGTGGCAGGAAGCTACAAAAGCTACGAGCTGAAGTATGAAGCACCATAGTTTGAAGTGAAGGACAGGAAAGCACTTTGTGCCTTTTTACAACTTTCGATACCTTAAGAGCTGTGTGGTAGGTATAGATGATCATGATAGTAGCAATGATGGAAGTGCTGCTCCAACTGCTCTAAACTGCTCTAAAAGAGAAATGCTGCTTCATGCAGGGTCAAAGTGCAATAATTGCTAGTAACTGCTCCAAACCTGCTTTGAAAGGATGTTGGCAAACTAAAAAGAATGATAAAGTTTAACCATGGGACCATCCCGTGAGCCTAAGCGAAACCATAGGCAAGCTGTATACACTATCATCCTAGTATGTTACTCGGTGGCGTAAACCCAGAAAAACCTCAAGGGGTGACACATATCAGGCCATGGTGTCCATTTCATATTTTTAATATGCGTTGTATTTATATATATATATAGGAATTAAATCCTGCTTTCAAATAAAATTAAAAGAAAACTGAGCATGGGGTTCGAGCTCGAGCAATTGCATTTTTCAATGCAGTCTCTTTTTTTTTTCACCTTTTTTTCGATTTCCATAGTTCACACAGTTAAGGGGCACTTAACACAGGCACGCACTAAAAGATAAAAAGCCATTTAAAAAGCCTATTGTGCTATACTTAACTGTTAACTCGGTTATATCACGTGCTAAAGCTAAATCTCAAGTGGAACACTTGCTAGGCGTGTCCTCCTTAGCCTGAACATCAAAAAAGTCCGGACTCTCTTGACCCCATTTTCTCCGCCTATGGTTTACGCCAACTATACTGCTTGTATACTAGCTGCATACCAGCATACTGCATGTTTATTTATACAGTTAAACCGCTTTATAAGAGACATGCTCTGGGCAGCAATTCTTGTCTCTTATATGAGATGTGTCTTATAAGCAGGGCACCTGGTATTCGTTTTCTTCTCAGAATCAGAAATGATTTTATTAAGTCATCAGGAGCATTACAAATTGTTAGTATAACAATCTGTATTTTATTGTAGGCACACTTGTGTCGCTCATGCTTGTTTGTTTCTTGTATCAGTGTCTCTTTTAAAGGGGTCCAGCTGTAAATATGAATATTTATTAGATGCTTAAGGGATGTTTTAGACTTGAGGAGTTGTCAGGAACATGCATCTGCTCCAAAAACACCAATAGAAACCCTAATCTGTAGCATTTTTTTTGCTCAAGACACTTGAGGCTGCTCCAAAGCACCATTTTTTCTGCTCCAGAATCTTCTCCAAAAAAGAAAATGTCGCTTTCATCACTGTAGTAAGGAACCATGGTTTTGTTCGCAGTCGTCAGTTAGTTCAATCTTGGTGCGCTGGCCACACATGTGCCATCAGAACAGCTTCTATGACTGTGTCTACTGCAGTTTTGTTGGCAGAGGTCATGGCAGAATATAGTTTTGTTTGGTTCTCATGCCTCTTTCAAAGGCCTTGGTTGTTATGCCCAGTGGCAGAAACGTAGTCGAAGTGTGCCAGATGGATGTTGCAATGCGCTGCTTGAGAAGTTTTTGTGAGGATATACAGCAATCACAGGCCTTTTATTCACAAGATAGCACTTGCAAAATTTTCCAAGGTGGTAGGTAGCAACGTTACTGAAAGTTTTTTTTTTCCAACTTGGCTTTAGATCTTCCATTTTCACTGCTTCACAAGCCTGTTCGAAGGCCCGCAGTTGGTCACTGACATTAGTTTGAAAAATCAATGATATTCCTTGAGTGAGCCTCACTTAGCAGGGTGTCTACTACCAACCTGGAAAAGCCACGGAATTTCTGAAAAACTTGGTCAGGTCATGGAAACTGATTGCAGTCTGTGGGTTTGTTACAAAAATAAGCATTACAATTGATCAAAGCTTAAAAAGTCGCTCCTTCTAGAAGAGGTGGGAAATAAAGGCAGTGTATAACTGTCACCTCTTAGTGCAAACTCAAAAGGATACACCACTAAAAAAAAAGTTTACTGACATTTCGGCACCTCATGTGAGAGGCTTGTTCACAATAAAAGCCATAAGAAAGGCACAGCGTATTTAAAAAGATATTAAAGAGCAAAACTGTTTTTTGCATGTTAGGATAGTACAATTTCACAATCTCTAAAACACCATTCTTACCGTGGCAGAACGTTTGGTAAGCGAGAATGTGCACCACAAAAAATGCGGGGGAAGATGCCACCTTAAGATTCCTATCCCAAGCACGCTGTGATGTCATAGATTTTGAAGACGTACTGGGTCCTACATAACTGCTACTCAATAAAAATTAAGCACATTATCATCTGTAGGTGCCATATATCTAGCATACGAAGTTGCAGAAAATTTCCTCAGGCCAATGTCATGAAAAGACAAACAGTGCATTCTGAAATAGGTCTTCATGTGCAGATATTTATGAACAAAATTTAAGAATGAAACTTCAACTTTTATTTTCTTTTTATGATAGTGAAAAAAAAAGGCATCAAAGTTCCCAGAATGTAGTTTGTTAATCTAAACCACGTCATTGTTTCTAGCTTTTTAGTGTCCCTTTAAGTACGCCTAAGTACATGACATAAGCCTTGAGAGTACATTGTCAAAAGTGTCCCATCACTCCTGTTCAGCATGTGGGAAGTTGTCTGTATGTGCAGGGATTCCACGGGCAGGCATGTTGCTGGCTTAACTTTTTTTTTTACTACAGCATGTGCGCGTGACCAGTCAGTTTGATGGCTTGTAGATTCTACATGTTCAGCAAGGGCGTTTGAGCCCCTGTGTCATTTGGTGACATCATGTTCATGTTGTTTAACTCTTCTTGAACTTGCCAATTTCACCGTTACACAAGTTTTCATAATCGTGGGAGCCTATGGTGTGAAGAAGAACGAGGACATTTTTTTCCTTCACATTGACTACAGCATATTTTAGCTTCCATGTTGGTACATGAACTATTTGAATGTCGGCTGCATACACAGCATATCTGAATTTGGAACCTGTACATTACTCATGTAGGTAAATTTGTGCATGCTTCGTTTAGTCGCGATTTCGGCCTGGCTTGAAGGTCTGGTTAGGCTAGAACTGCCATCAGCAGAAGCTTGCCGGGGTATGTCGTGCCTCTTATTATTGTTATTATATAAGGATTGTTATTATTGGCGATGCAATGGCAAACGTTCTCACCTATGCACTCATTGCTGGTATCTGTGTATTTTCGACTAAATTTCTCATTTAAGTTTTTTGAGATTGTGTCCTTAAATCTGTGATCATTCTTTAGCGTCACGTTCATATAAGAGTACATAAACGAAAGTTCTTTTACCTTCCTCTTACCTTCCAAAGTTGCAGCGCTCCGGGGTGTTCTATTTTTTTACCTGGATATCTTTGACGTCGACAACCGTCCCCTGGGCCGCACAAGTGCTGTAACCTACCGCATCGGCACTTGCGATGCCAGTCCACTCCACAAACGCCCTTGTCGCCTGTCACATGCTGAGCACCAAGTTATACAGACGAAGGTCGCGAAAATGCTGAGTGAAGACGTCATTGAGCATTCATCGAGTCCTTGGGCATCCCCTGTGGTCTTAGTTAAAAAGAAGGACAACACTTGGCGGTTTTGCGTCGACTATCGCTACCTGAATCGAATCACGAAGAAGGACGTTTATCCTTTACCCCGAATCGATGATGCGCTCCACTGCCTCCACGGCACCAACTATTTCTCGTCCCTTGACCTTTGATCCGGATAATGGCAAATTTGGGTCGACGACCGCGACCGCGAGAAGACAGCATTCATCACACCCCACGGCCTTTACCAATTCAAGGTCATGCCTTTTGTATTGTGCAATGCCCCGGCTGCTTTTGAACGTATGGTGGACTCTCTTCTTCGCGGTTCCAAATAGTCGACCTGCCTTTGCTATCTGGATGATGTAATCATTTTCTCGCCCTCCTTCGAAAGCCATCTGTCTCGTCTCTCGGCAATTCTTGACGTTTTTCGTTCCGTTGGTCTCCAACTGAATTGGTCGAAATGCTCATTTGGATGCCGGTAGATTAAACTACTCGGCCACCCTGTTGACGCCACTGGTGTTCAACCCGACCCCGACAAAGTCCGTGCAGTCTGAGAATTCCTGGTTCCGTGTTCTACTCAAGAAATTTGCAGTTTTATTGGGCTCTGCTCATACTTCCGCCGCTTTGTCTTCAACTTTGCAGATATTGCTAGGCCCCTCACGGATCTCCTCAAAAAGAATGTGGCCTTTTCTTGGGGAAGGGACCAAGAACATTTTTTTGCGTCGCTAATTACCACCCTCATATCACCACCTGCTCTGGCTCATTTTGATCCAGCGGCTCGAACAGAGCTTCGCACCGATGCAAGCGGCCATGGCATTGGTGCTATACTCACTCAGATACAGAATGGCACCAACCGTGTGATAGCCTACGCTAGCCGCCTTTTGTCGCAAGCGGAACAAAATTATTCCATCACTGAGTGGGAATGCTTAGCCCTCGTTTGGGCTGTTGCGAAATTCCGTCCGTACTTATACGAACGTCCGTTCGCAGTCATCACGGAGCATCATGCGCTTTGCTGGCTGTCGACGCTTAAGGACCCCACAGGAAGACTCGGCCGATGGGCACTTCGATTACAGGAGTACACGTTCTCGGTTGTTTACAGATCTGGAAAGCTGCACAGCGATGCTGACTGCTTATGCTGGCACCCGGTTGATCCACCCAGCTCCACTGATTTGGAATCCCATGCCTGCGCTTTAGCCATCACTGATTTTCTGAACGTGGCCGATGAACAGTGCCGAGATCCATCGCTGCTCACCATCATTGACCGCCTTCAATCGCATTATGCTGACCCTTCTCTTAGCGGATACCTGCTTCAAGACAACGTTTTGTACCGCCGCAACTTACACCCTGACGGCGCGGAACTTTTACTCGTCGTACCGCATCACCTGCGAAAGAATGTTCTGCAACAATTCCACGATGCTCCAACATCTGGACATCTAGGAGTCTCCAGAACTTACGACCGCATTCGACGGCTATTCTGGAAGTGTCTCTACTGCTCTGTTCGATGTTACGTCGCATCTTGCGACTTCTGCCAACGCCGAAAGAAGCGTACGACTCCCCCTGCCGGTCTTCTTCAACTTAGTGAAGTTCCAACAGAGCCATTTTATCGAGTGGGGTTGGACTTGCAAGATCCCTTTCCTACTTCTACAACTGGAAATAAATGGATTGCAGTGGCCACAGACTATGCCACTCGGTATGCAACCACTCGAGCGCTTCCAACCAGCTGCGCAACCGACGTTGCCGACTTCCTGCTGTACGACATTATTTTCCAGCATGGCGCTCCGTCTCACCTGCTTATAGACCGTGGTCGCTACTTTCTATCTTGTGTGGTTGATGATCTACTCCGATCTTGTGCTACCCGTCACAACTTCACCACATCTTACCACCCGCCTTATGGAGCGCCTAAACTGCACATTGACAGACATGCTTTCCATGTACATATCTACCAACCACACTGATTGGGACATAGCTCTTTCGTTTGTAACCTTCGCCTATAACTCGTCGCGTCATGAAACAGCGGGCTGCTCCCTTTTTTATCTACTCTTCGGACATCTCTTACTGCCCTTTGACACACTGCTTTTATCAGACCACCCATCGTCCTACGAGGGCGCGCGGTAATTGTTGTCGCAGACAGCACAGAAGTCCCTTTATGACCGTCGACATAGAGATGCCGTTTTTTCTGTGGGATCTCTTGTTCTCCTGTGGCTCCCATCTCAACGTGTTGGCCTCAGCGAGAAACTACTATTGCGATACGCTGGGCCCTACCGAGTCATTCGTCAGGTCACACCTGTGATCTACGAAATTGCCGCTACCACAAACTCATCAGCTGCTGCACCCAGACCGGAAATAGTCCACGTTTCTCGTCTCGAGCCCTACAACGGCGACTCACTCATTTAACAGGCACCGACACGGTGCCTCATGGGCCGGAGTGATGATACGTGTATGGAACTGTCGCCCCGACACAGCTGAATTGGCACCCAAATGAAGAAGACGACAACGTGGTTGTTGTGGGTTGGACTCTCGAGCTTCTCCCGTTGGCCTGCATGACTGTGCGCTCTTTAAGCCGTTGGCAAGACCAGCTCTTGGTGAATAAAGCTTCTTCGTAACAATATTTTTCAAATGTCAGTTCTTTAAACGTTACTCCCAGTTTTTTCTTGCAGGCATTTGAGAACTTCCATCGGGATCCAAGCGCCAAAGTCCAAAGAATTAAAACACCAACATGCATGTGCTCGTTGGGGGAAAAAAAAGATAGATTTTGCAGTACCCCGAGACATGCTTGTAAACTTTCTGTGCTACTATAACCTCTGCTTCGCGTTTAGATAACTGACAGTGTAAAAACCGCTTCAGCGATTGGAGTGGTGTTTGTCTCTTTAGCCAGCGTTCATCTGAGTTATACGACGTAGTGTCCAAAAGATACCATTTGTTAGTTTCACTAGGCTCTTTGCAAGGAATGCTATACCCAACAGTCTGTTCGCATTGAGAGTACCCGATAGAAGGATATAACAGATGTCTTTAATGCCTGCCGAATTAGCACGAGTGCCAGTAATCACACCCAAAGTTCTTAATTAACAAAGCCCCCCTCTCCTTGTGTTCCTAGTTCCTTCTTGCTTTTTGAAGATGGTTTGCGCGTTCCTCTCTGCTTTAGTAACAATCGATGGCACGCCTGGCACACGGGGTGATGCTATCACATCTGCACTCCGTGCAAAGGTGGAAGGTCGGCTCTTTTATTCAATTGTATGGGCAGTCTTCGCTTGTGTTTTGCCGTCACCGCTGCTGTAAGTCTCTGTATATATATACAGATCTACCGCCGGCGCTCGGCGCCCAGCTTGTCACGATGCGCCAACGAGCGCTTATCTCCTACTAGATGCTTCTGTGAGTGTGCTTATCCTTCGGTAGGAAAAATTGTGTGCCTTCGGCTTTCACCGGAACAATTGGGTTAGTTGCTGGGCCCAACACAAAGGTCACTTCGCTGGCTGCACATGCCCCGTTTGTGAAAAGAGCATGCTTTTCATACACAGTGAAGTATAACAAGTGGGACATTTGTTAGTTTGCACTCGTCTGTACTTGTGACTACATTTCGAGCACTGTTTTTGTTTCAAACAGCGTTTTAAGTGTCGTGAGGTAAACGGTTTGCTATCATTCTGTGTATGTTGTTTTCGTGCTTTGTTTGTGCATGAGGAGCACGCTGCACGTTCTGATCTGCTTGCCGTTTTCAGCGTAACATTCCAAGTTGTTGCTATCGCATTGATTGCTTTGTCCTTGTGAAGAAGAACATAAACTTTATTTGTCGAATTCAGGTGATTCGAGTCCGGCGTTTTTTAGTGGGCCTGGGCAACCACCGCGGATGCGGTTCCGAGACCTTGTCTCGAAGCGGCTTCCTCGGCACGCTGGACGGCCCAGAGTTGTGCTGTCAGGTTCGAGCTGAGCAGTGCGGCCTTCCAACGCGAGCGGAGGCTGGCGGTGGAATAGTGAGATGAATCGGCACTGTTGGAATTGTTTATTAGGCCCTGACACTCCCACAGCATGTGACTAAGGGTGGCAACCTTGCCACATGACGTGCATCTGTTTGTAGTGTATATGTCTGGATACATGGCGTGCATGAGTCTAGGGTTTCTGTATGAATCTGTTTGTAATTGTCTGAAGTGTACCGCTTGCGTTCTGTTTAGCCTTTCGTGAGGAGATGGGTATTTGCGTCTTTGTCACTGGTAATGTGTGGTGATGTCGTGAAACCTGGTCATACGATCCTCCCATGCCCAGATGTCTGCAGTTCTCCGCGGGGGAACAGTTTCGTCCTTGTGACGAAACTGACTTTTTTATCTTTGCTTTATCTGCGTTCATTACCCCTGCTCCCTCACTTATCGGATGTAATCGATTGGGATATTACACAAAACATGAGAGCAACGGGGCCAGTGGCATAGCCAGGCGGGGCGTGGGGAGCTAACCGGTGATGTGCCCCCCCCCCCCCCCTTGAAATATTTTTTTGGCATGGCATATATATAGCCCAATATTACCATTTACATGCCCACCCTTCAGATCAAGGTGCACTCCACCCTTCCCCTCCCAAAAATTTACCTAGGCCCCTGGCGATGGCAAATACCGGTGGAAAATGTTCTTGTAATTGCTATCGCAATAAAAACTAAGAGACTCTCGCCTTCTAGTCGTCTTACGCGTATGCATATGGTACACTGTGAGGTTCTTTTTTTTATGCACTGCTTTCTAGAACACTGCAGGGGGATTTCGGAGTATTGACGGAATGCCTCAGACACGAAAACGTTGTTTCAAAAGGAAAACAAAGTTTTTTGAATCGTGTAATTACAGCACAGAGAGATGGAGGCCGGAGGAGGTTGGCTTTGTGAGACTAGACAAATGATGCAATGTTAAGCCCATCCGTATAATTGGTTCTGAAAAATAATAAATATATATCCTTGGAGTCGTCTAAGGGAAATGCAGTTGCGACTATGTATGTCTAGTGTTGTACCTCATAGCGCTTGTCTACCATATATACTGATAACCACATAGGTGCATAGAATGTTATTTGATGAAGTACAGTTTCATTCAACCAGTACTTTGTTTATTTTCTTCGATAATAATCACTGAACTAGTTTTTTCAGAGTGGCCAACATAATTATGCCATTATTTTAGCATGATCAACTGAAATAGGGAGTGCTCCTAAAATGACTGGCTTCATGAGATTTGAAGTGAAGGGAAATATTTCAAGCTCTTCATAGGAAACAACTGCACCAAAATAATTATTCATGCCCTCGAATGTAAACTCAACTTGCTTCTTCTCCTGGACGTGAAGTTAGCTGCTCCAAATTGCTCCAAATTGCTCCAAAATGAAAATTTTACTGTTCCAATGTGCTCCAAAATAGAAACTTTTGCTTCTCCCAAGTGCTCCAACATGAAAATTTCGCTGCTCCATAAAGTGATCCAAATCAAAAGACCTAGGTGGCATTACAGAACTACGCCTACAGTTTTCCAGCTCCCAAGTTCAACAAAATATTGGTTTCATCGTGATTGAGAGGTCATTATTGTGGAAGTATTTTGGTGCCTCAATGCTGTCATGATGCACTCATCATTTCGTGCTGCTGCGGCGTCAGCTTCTCTGATGATGCTTCCGTCGTCAGCTACTGCTCAGAATATGCAACTTGCAAAAACATGATGGGTATGATGGGTTGTACCATTGTCTTTCGTCTCGCACCTTTTTTGAAAGAGTGCCTTCAGTTAAAAATGAGTCAAGCGTGCTACCTCAATGATATTTCTTTAGGGATTCTCAGTCTGAGCGTGAAGAAAAGTTGCTATGCATTCAAACGAAAAACAAACGACATTATGAGCGCTCACACTCTCATCTGTTTTTTCCCCTTCTTGACTGAATAGCATCTTTTCTTCATGCTCAGACTGAGCTGTGCTAAAGCGGTATCGTTTTGTGGTTTAAAGTAAAAAACTCTGAGGTACTGTGCTGATCACAGTAAAAGTTTAAAAAACAAAAAAAAAACACTGACAAAAGACGTTTCATTTTTTATCATGCAATAACTCGCCCAGTCAGCAGTATGTGCTATCTTGTTCGTCATAGCATTTGATAAATCATTGAATAAGGTTGCACAAAAGGAACGACTGGACGTGTTAGTTCGCATTTAGGCAGATGCATAGGAATGCGTGAAAACGCGCTACATGACATGATTTTTTAGGCGCACTCTTGCTGAAGAATTGGTGTCTGCATTTAAAAGCTCCACAGAAGGACTCTCACGATCGAAAATCATAGATATCAATGGAAAGGCCAAATGTCGACATGAAGTTTCTACGCGAGATCAAGCAAGAGGTTCGTAAAGCGAAAAACTGCTGCTGAATCCTCGACATTTGTAGCTGTGGCCTTCACGTTGTAAACGGCGCATGCAAAATAGGACACATGGCAACAGGGTGGCAAGTCGTGGAATTTCTGCGGGCCATTTACAATATGTTCAATTGTGTACTTGCCCGACGCACTGAATATGCACACATCACTGGGAGCAACATTTCTTCTTTACTCGCTGAAGTTTTGCGTGTCCGGTATCTTTTTCGACCCTGCATTTGAAGTTTCGCGCCATAATCATGGATGCTTACTAGGAGGTTCTATTACCTCCTAGGAACCACAAGAGGTGTTCCGAGTTGTGCTATATTCTTGCGAAAATAAGCAGAACTGCGGAAGTAATACAGTTTATTGATTGCTGATTGGCTTACCACAGTGATAACCAGTTCTCATTGCTGCTGCCCTGCCCACGCTTTGCTAAACATATTTTTATGCACTTCTGTTATAAACTTATTCGTATCTGATGACATTGAGTTGAATCCCGGTCCGTCTGGTAAAGATCTTCTGGTGCAGCTATTAGTTGGCCAAAATAAAATTAGTGCTACCGTAGAAAAAATATCCAAGCCAACCAAAAGAAATTTGAAAGTAAGCTTAATTACTACCTTAGCTGAAAAGATTAACTGGATAGGTCAGCAGCTTTCCAGTCTCAGGAAATAATAACTGAAGTAAATGACATGGAGAAGGTTATTTCACAACAGCATGCTCAGTCAAGAAGTAGAGGACGTAGAGAACAGATTTCGCAGAAATAACTTCTAGTGGGGAGCTATAAAAGCAAGTTGTAGAAGGTATCTTCTTGGAAAGACTGGAAATACCAACTCCAGCTATAGAAAGAATTCATAGGCTCGGCCTCAAAGGTGAAAAAACTCTCCCTGTAATCCTGAGATTTTTGAATTATTGTGAACAGTAAACCACTCTGAGAAAATGCTATAAACTAAAACGCAGATCACTCTCTCTTTCTCAGGATTTCTCCAAGCGAGTGTGAGAGACACGAGAAAATTTTCGGCACAGTGCAACATAAGATAGAGCAAGGGGTGCTAAACTCATTCATGACAAACTTGTGTCGATGGTACTTTTTACACGTGGAATGACTAGAAAATTAACACTGTCATGAAAATAAAGCACCTCGTAGGTGACTAGTAATGCGCCCTTGGCCCCCCATTTCAATTTTAAACATGAACTGCCGCAGTATATTAAATGTATTGAGCTGGAAGGTATTATATTTGCTCACAACCCCTGTGCGATCCCTGTACTTTTTAAAAAAACTTCGGCGGCTTCGAGGGTGTCCGTCCGTCCGTCTAGCCGCTTGTTTTGATGCTCTCGTTGTCACCCACTTAACTTGGCGTGAACCAAAATTTGCATGGGAGGGTAAAATGGTTTGACGAATATTGAATATTGTCACAATCCTGGTAAGGCATCAGACAGTGGCACATACCCATGGGCGGGTATGTGTTGCTGGTATGTGGGTATGTGCCACAGATGATTGACACCCAGGAATGACTAGGACACACATGGGCTATTTTAACGTTGCAGAGTTATGAAATACCAGACATTGGTGGCGTCGACCCAACAAATGGAAAGAATAAATGTCAGGGTCCCAGCTGGAATCGAACCCAAGCATTGTGCATGGCAATGAAGCATTTTACCATAAAGCTACGCTAGGTCTCCGAACTACTTTTCAAATAGACGCTAATTTTCATTAAACTTTTATAGTGGTCACAGAACTGCCTATTCAATTTTATAAACATTACATATGAACTTCTTGGACACAGCCATCACGTCGGGTTAACATCAATTGTGGTTAGTTGCCATGCGCTGAAGTTCATTAATGTAGCGGTGTCGCGGGCCAGCATCCCCGGGAGCATCAGCGCTTCATAGCAGCATCTGGTGTCGCTAATATGCATGCTACAGTTGGCATCGTTGCGCAAGGGCAAACAATTAATTAGATAAACATCGGCAACTCTTCAACTTACGTTTGTACGTGCAATATTTGTACATATATTTAGCCTCATTTCATGGCGCGTCGCCCAATAAAAAAAAATTTGCCACATGGTAGCCTTCCCTCCGCATGCTTTGCATAACGTCGATTCCCAGGTACGCGGGATCTGTCAAATTTTCTTCTATTCACTGAAGCTTGGCTAAATGATTCGATCTTCGACAGCAAATTTGTCCCAGCTGATTACAATGTGTTCAGGAAAGATCGCAGAGCAAGAAAAAGGAGAAGGTGGCTCTTCGAAAATTCCTTGAACATTATGATACACCTAACGTTAAAGCTCTTTTCTGTTAAACTTATATCACGGAAATGTTAAGTACGTTATTGGCATTATTTACAGGCCACTCTCCTCTGAATGCAACAATTTAATTGAATTACAGTTTCATGACCATTCACATAAAACAAGAAGATAGAGGTATTTTGGCTGCCGAGTTTAAAGCACCAAACATTGATTGGAACTTGCTGACTACCAGGAAGCAAAACAACAAAATAGGTGAAGCAATTATAGAGTTCATATTTGCATTTGAGTTATTGCAAATTGTTGATGATTTCACTAGGATACAAGGTCAAACTAGATCCATGCATCACTTGTTTTTCATTCGTGGCTGTCCTGCATCTTGTGTTGCATCTGAAATTCATCCTGGCATTTCTTATCACGAATTGGTATTACTAACTCTCTCCGGTGTATCAATGAACAAACATTGATCAATTCGTAACTTTCCAAATTTTTTCAGAGCAAATGATGTTTCAATAATGTATCCATTGTCTTTTCGCTTCAACACCTCTGCAAGCAGTGATGCTAGCGTAAACAACCTCTGGCACCGCAGAAAAGGTATTATTATAGAATGCATGGACCGTTTTGCACCACGTATTGTCAAGAAACCAAAAAATAGAAACCCCGGGATTACTCGGCTTACTCTAGAGCTCAAAAGAAAGCTTTAAAGATTGAAGAAGGGCTCTTCAACAGATAGTCAAAATCAAGAAATGTCTCTTGTAATTTTTTAACTTCAAAGTAAGGTTTCAATACATAAACAAAACTACCATAATGTACTACTGCCATGCTTTATCTCCACATCCTCAGACAAATTCTGCCGATCGATTTACCCTTCGTCTCGTTCTTCCACGTCTCTTGAAGTTAATAGTTTCATTACTCATGGGATCTTGAAGACAGCGAACGCATTCAATGATCAATTTCAATTTGTTTTCATCTATGATAACAATTTATTGCCCAATTTAATCTGCCAGTACCAGAAATTGTCATTAGCCAAAAGGGAATACTCAACTTGCTCTTATATATATATATATATATATATATATATATATATATATATATATATATATATATGTGTAGATATATATGTAGATATAAAAAAATCGTGCGGTCCCGATGACATTCCCAACGAATTTTTAAGGCTATTTTCAGAATGGATGACTAAGTACCTTCATGTATTCTTTTCAAAATTTTTGCAGGAGGGCGAGGTCACTCTGGATTGGAAAATAGCTAAGATTATACTGCTACACAAAAACAGGATCAAATCTCCTGTTGAAAATTACTGTCCCATATGACTAACTTCAACAGCTTGCAAACTGATGGAACATATAATGCATAACACATTTCAGTATTTCTCAAAGAACAAAACTTCTTCGACGAGGTTCAACAGAGTTCTTTGAGAGGCTTCTACACAAACTCAACTAGTAGAAAATATACACGATGTGCAACATCTATTTGGTCATCAAACTGACGCTATTGTTCTAGACTTTTGCAAAGCATTTCATATGATTTCTCATAAAAAGCTGCTTTATTAATTAAACTTAGTACTTCAAAACCTTGGGCTAACATCTTGGATTTCACGATACATAACTGGTCGTCTACAACTGGCTTCATTTAATCGACGCTGCTTGGCTAGAGATTCAGCATCGTCTGGTGTCCCGCAGTGTTTGATACTTGGACCACTTTTCTTCCATATTTTCATAAATGATCATCATCATCATATATTAACCCTTAAGGGCCCTTGATGGGGCATTACATAAGGGGGAGGGAAGTTGCGAAATATATGTAAAAGGTCACATTTACCAAGAAAAAAGGGCATGTCGGCTCTGTACACTGCTACGAAACCGGAAGGTAAAAAAAAAAAAAGACACATTTAAAGTGTTTCTGCAAGTGTTCATAAAGTATTTTCGTTGTGGTTTCAGAAGCATGAAACAAAAAAAAATATAATAAACATCATAGTACTAAGTGTTAACATTCTTATGGAGGCCCCGACCATGAAATCGTAATACTTTGGCGGTACTATATTAAAAGAAAAAGAATGAAAATTAAGAGGTACAGGGCAAAATAGTTATACACTAGGAAAAGGAGCAGCTCATAGAGAGCTTCCAGTTTCATGTCCGAGTTGAAACCTGAAATAATGCATTTGAATATTCTTTTTTCCCCAGAACGGTGAATGATTAGAATTTATTAACAAATGAGCAAGTGTCGTAGTCTTCACTGGCAAATTTTGCTTCTTGTGTCAGTGTTCATGAACCTGGTCCTTATTTATATTTAGTTTATATTTACTCATGTGTAGTTAGTACATGTGCACATTTATTCTTGACACGTCTGTTATTTTATTTACCTGCACTCGGTACTTTGTTCCTATGTGCCAATAACTCCGTGTGCTGAGATTTGGGTTCACGTTAAGGTACCCCAGGTGGTCGAAATTTTTGGCGCCCTCCACTACGGCTGCGGTGTGTCTCATAATCATATGGTGGTTTTCGGACGTTAAACCCCACATATCAATCAATCAATCATGTGTGCATAACTGCATTGAGGATTGCTATATATGTATTTGCATACATGTGCACGTGTAAGTTCGAATGTGTAACTGCGTTTTATTTGTTAAGTCACTTTCTGTTTTAGGTCATGCGAATTATGGGACATGTTATGAAGTCACTTTCAGTTTTAGGTCATGCGAATTATGGGACATGGTTATGCCTACCACTTGTTTCACACATTTTGTTGTACCAGAACATGCACTCTTCATCTTTCTGCCCTACCAAGGTCCCAACTAGGGATTGTTGTATAAATAAATAAATAAATAAGTAAATAAGTAAATAAATAAATAAAAACTGATTCCTAGCATCACCATGTCGCGCGGTCGGCCGATGGCCCTGTCATGGTTTTGGTTTCCCCGCGTGATCGCAACGGATAAGTGCGCGACACTTGGTTTTTATCTTTATCGTACGCTTTTGCAGGGGTGGTGGAAGCCGATTTTCATCTTTATTGGGGCAGCTTTTAGCGCATTTATCATCGGCGCTCACGAGGTATTCTCTTTCTCCTTGATTATTGAGGTTACTCTGCCTAAGGCAGCCACACGCAGAGGTGCCCATGTGTGCCAATGCAACTCGTT
Organism: Rhipicephalus microplus; assembly: GCF_043290135.1. Classification (NCBI taxonomy): domain Eukaryota; kingdom Metazoa; phylum Arthropoda; class Arachnida; order Ixodida; family Ixodidae; genus Rhipicephalus; species Rhipicephalus microplus. The sequence goes on along the minus strand of NW_027464595.1, from coordinate 2,844,510 downwards.
GCTCCAAAAGAACAAACACATTTTATTTGTGTGGACTGTGAGGAGGCGCTCTGCGTTGACCCATGTTTCAAGCAATATCAAGTTCTGAAACACTATAGGTTCACATGAGATCATCCGCAGGGGGTGCTGGTGCGGCAGCCGCTGTAGTGTAGTCGCACACGCTGGTCATTGTATGACGACCGAGGTGCTTGGCTGCGTGGCGCCACCCCTGGCGCTAGTTGTTGTGATACCTTTTCTCATCTCTTCATATGAAATCAGAACATCATGCAATCAATCGCTGAAGAACCACAGCAGTGTTGGTCGAAGATAGGTACCCAGTCAAAAAAGTTCAAGTGGTTCAATTGGAAAAATACCAATTGACATCAATTGGTTTTCAACCCATTGGAATTTGGCCACCAGTTGGAAACATGCCAATTATATATTATTGGTGAACCAATTCATATTCAATTAGTTATAATCATTTAGACAGAACTGGTGGATAATTGGTTGACCAATTGATGTAGGGGGGGATTAATTGGTGATCCAATTAAAGCTAACTGGGATCCAAATGGCTAACCAGTTAAAGTGAACTGGTGTGCAACTGGTAATCCAGTTAATCCTAAATGGTCCTCCAGTTGAAACTAGGTGGTGTTCAATTGGTTGATCAATTCAAATAGATGTAGTCATCCAATTGAAACTAGCTGGCTTCTAAAGGGTTTGTGGGTTGAAGAGAATTTGTGTCCAACTAGAAGGTCAGTCGAAGGTATGTGGTACTCAATTGGTTAAGCGATTGAATAGATGTGGTCATTCAATTAAAGGTAACAGCTGCTCAACTGGTCACCCTGTTAAAATAGACTGGTTTCCAACTGGTTAACCAGCTATGTGCAAATGGTCATCAAATTAAAGCAAACTGGTGCTCAACACGAAGAGGCTTTATTAGACGACAATAGTTCGGCAAAAATGTCTTGTACAGAGCGAGATTTATAGTACAACTCCCAATTCCTGCTAGCAAGGGTATATGTAGTTGAACTGCTGCTCGTTCTGCTGCAGTTTTTGGAAAGGGGGTCGTTGATATATTGTTGTTGCTCAGAGTTATTTCTTTGTTCCGCATTGCATCAGCAATCATGCAGCCAGGCTACATGAAAGAAAAATATGATGAGACATAGATAAAATAGACTACATGGCTGCAGTAAAGAGGTTAACACACCAGTCTAAAACTCTGTAACTGCACGCTCTGGCACTTTCCAGATTGGGTAGTTTGAGATAGTCCACAGGTGAGCATTTGCTTAAGCAGCCATGCATTCCAACATCGATGTTGCGATTCAGAGTGCGTCATTAGAGTGTTCCAGACCAGTGTGGTTACCTCTGCACAAAGTATGGAAATGTTACCGATGTAACTAGACTTACCGTGTACAGTAGCTCCCACACTTCATGCTAGCTACGCCCGTGCACCGTGTCCGCTGCAGTCGCGAGCCAACACTAGTTAGTGTAACGAACAAAATGTTCAAAAGATAACAATACAGGTGTTAAGGTGGTTCAAAAGTAAAATACTTGCCTTGATTGTAAATAAAAAGGGCTGAATCAATGGATCATGCCAGCATAATTACTGCAAAGAGGCTGGGTATAAAACACGTCGGTGAACATTGCGACTTGTGCCCGCTGCGGCGGTCCATTAGTGATGACGATCCTGATGGCACGTGCTGCAGCGCTTTCACTGTGAGTGCATGCTCTTTTATGAAAATCTAAACTACACAAAGATTGCTTTCGTCGAAAAGCAATACAAAATTTTGTAATGAGAAATTAATTTATAAAGTTCATTTTGGCCTCACTTTATCGCTTCAAATGCAGTGGTTGTGGAAGGGTTGTTAGTACTAAACCAATGCTTGCTCAACCGCTTTCTTAATGTGTTCTTGTATGATTGAACTGGGGTGGCTACTCGTGTCATGAAGATGTGAAGTGGAAAGAAACATTTGTAGCAGATATAGTACTATAGTAAGGTGTTTTATGATTTTGGGAAAAAAATATTGCAAAATTTTACCACCTCACTCATTGCCAACTCCACAGAACTTGCACAAGGCACTCCATAGGGTTGACCAGTCAAAGAGAACTGGTCTTCAGTTGGTCAGCCAGTTGTAATTAAATGGTTTCTACCAGGTCAACCAGTTGAACACTTACAACACTCTTTACAACTAGAATATTTCCAATAAAGGGTCTCCTCCGATTGGAAAGTATTTTCCCATGCGGGTGTGCGCATTCAATTGAACTAACAAGCATTCCAATTGGGAGGCCAATGGGAATTCACTGTTCCAATGGTTTACCAATTGGACTGACAAGCATTTCAATTGGGAGACCAATCGGAAAGTGGTGTACCTATATGAATGATCAATCGCAACTGCGTGGTCCAATTGGTCATCCGCATTGAAGCACCACGTCCCAGTTGCTTTTCAATTCATTCCATTTAGGACCAATTGCTATGAACTGGTATGACCAATTGAACCAATTCACTTTTTTTTGACTGGGTAAAGATGTAAACCTATGGTGCAGTTTGCAGTCATAAATGATGCCGACACCAAAATACTGTTGCTGATGTTTTTAATAAAATTTTTCTATTGTACACATTTGGCACATTCAAAATCTGCATTGAAGTAATTTGAAATTTTGGAAAGCTTAGAAAAATGTTGCACGAAATGTTACACATGCTTACTAGACAGTGACAGCATTGGGTGGCATGGTACCTTCTTGTATTGACGTGGCAGAAAGTTGTGTGCCACTCAGGGAATTTTGCAAAAATACTCTGGGAAAACCCGGAAATCTCGGGGAATTTCAAAATGCTGACTTGGTAGACACCCTGTCATAGTGTGTGATATTACGACTGGTTTGGGTGTGTGTGCGGCTACAGTTGTCTGAGGGCCAACAGCTGTGCCTTTTTCATCCATCATCTTCCTAGGCCTAGGGAAGGGTAGGTAGGTCCGTTAGCGGGCCTTGGTGAATTCGTTGCAGCTTGGCAAGTGTTCTTTGAGCTTTAGTGCTGTCCCATGGGCGATAGTCACCAGCGTGAGCTAGCGCACCTTGGTATGCGCCATATGATTTAGGTTGTCTCTGATACTGCTCTCATGAGAGCGGCAAACAAACAGATTTTGGTTTGAAATCTTTCTCCCATTGGACCTGGCTGTTGTGCAGGACTTGGACCGAATCAGGAAAATTATTGGTTTTAATGAGATGTTTTCTGTAAGCCATGGCACAAATCTCGTAGCAGTGTTCGACTTGTTCGCAGTCAGCTCAACAATTATTCATCTGTGCTTGTCTTCTTTGCAGTGTCGTGATTATCTTGCAAGGATTAAAATATATTTCAAACGTACTTGTGATAGAAAATGTTGGGCCATCCTCTTTCGTTTTGCAGTGGAAATCTTTGCACCAAGATACCGTCCGGCCACCGTCATATGTACCCCTACTACAAGAGAGCTGTATGCAACTCTGAGGACTTGCTTGCGACGTTCGAAACCGTCGTTCGTCTGGCGGATTACATGGCTGTGTAAGTGCTTTTACATGACACCTTAAGCTTCCTTCCCGATTTCGGAAAAAGCTTTTAGGGTAACGGGATCTTGCAAAGGATTGCTTATGGTTGAGGAGATGTATATTGGCTGGCCTTGTATATTGGCTGGCCTCCAGAAGACGTAGACAACTTGCGCATTTTCTGCGACAGATAGTGTGATACGTTTTAGGCCATGCAGTTGGGTGTTGCTGGCTTGCTTTGGACTTATGAGGAAAGGGTAATTCAAGTATATTACAAGTGATAAAATGGACTCTAGAGCTTTTTTTTTTAAGGCACAGGTGATCGACTTGACTGCTCATGCTGTGAAAAACGAAGTGAATGTGGGTTTGTATATACAAGAGCACTGCACAGGCTACGATTCTCGGCCTGGGTTCAGAAATTGTTTAAGTTTACCAACCCAAACCTGGCCTAGTGACCGAAATGTGAAACATGTCGAGAAAGAATTTAGCCTGCTGGGTCCAGCCCGGCTTGACCCAACTGCTGTTGAGGCCCGGCAGGAACCCTAGCCTATAATCTAGGTGTTGTTGTTTGAACAGGGAATTGACAGTAAGTTGTTTTAAATGCCAAATATCTATGCTGTGTTGGTGTGTGCTTTGCATATGAGGATGCTTTAACCTTATTGTAAATAGTGGCTCACGGTGGGAAAAGTTGAGCAGACACACTGGGCACGATGAACGTTTGTGCAGGGCACTGCATCTATTTTTGTCTGCAAATAGAAGGAGGGTCATCAATGATATTTTGCAGCAGATATTGTAGCTCTGAAAGTAGTTTGCATCATGAGTTCTGTTTCATTAGGCAACAGAAAGAGAGGAGCCAAAGAACATAATTCTGTCTTTATTTTGATTGAACTAATGCTCTAATGATCAAGTCAGTCATATACCCTTTAGATATGTAGCACCAGTCTTCAGCAGTGCCTTGCCAACACAAGATAAACAGAAGAAAATAAGCCAAATTTGTGACTTTTGTTAATGAACTAACCTGACGGAATGCACTATGTGCAGTTTTTAGGAATACATATAAGCAGGAATAAGAAAGAAAAAACTGTTTTACTGTAGTTTTACTGTATTTTTAAAGTTAATAAACCAGCCTTATCTGCAATAAGTGTGTATAGACAGTTCGGTGAGGAGACGACATGGGGCAGATGATTACATGTGGAGGGGCTAATCGACCTTTCTATTGGCTGAGGGGCCCTGTAGCCTCCACAGTGCTGAAGGATAATTTTGAAACAGAGTGTAGAGTGGCCTGTACCTAAGCAGACTTCTGGCACCACAAGTAAGGCTGCTCAGTTTCCAGGCATTTGCACACTGCCATAATGACTGTGAGAAAAAAAAAAATTGAAAAGGCAGCTTGAAGCCAGAATTGCTGTCAGCTTTCGAAGAGCAACCAAAAAGTGCTGTCATGTGCGAGAAGCCATCAATGCAACAAGCAGTGATTGATATAACATTTCGTTGCATAAATTTTAAGTACAGTAGGCTCATTGAACAGAACATGAAAGGACCAGGTAAACGTGTTTCGCTTAACAAGAGTCTCATTTACTGAGAGATGAACAGGAGTGTAGAATGCTTGTGTGAAACCAATCACACCGAGAGCAATTGTTCGTTTAACAGGTGTTCATTTACTGAGAGCCTGCTTCATGTCAGAAAAGTCTTCTGTTTTTTCGGTAACTGGCAACAAGTCGGTCAATGATTTCGACGCGTGCAATTGCCGTGATGCCTTCGCAGGTATTAAAAAAAAAGCTAAGGCAAGGTTGGCGGCCAGTGCTGAATGCACCATTATGCCTCATTGTCGACAGCCTTGTCATGATCATCACCAGCTGTGTGCCTTGAACGCAACACAAGAGCACAATGCTGCCGTTTGCTGGTGTTAGGTTGCTTTCCAGGGTGCTCCACTTTGTGGACAAAAGCTGGCTGGCGCCCAACTGAGTAGCATGGGCACTGAGAAACTTCAATCCAGCGACCATACTGCATGCTTTATAGGTGACAATCGAAGTGAGTCACACCTTATTGTGTAAAGCTCGTCTTGCTGCTTGCTGATTCCCGAAGTGTGGATGCAACGTGCAATGACTTTATCAAAGGATAGTTTAATATAACTATGGATACATGGAATACAGTTCATCAGCCCTAAGCACTTGTGGAATCCTAAAATTTTCTTCTTCGGTGGAACCTTCGTTTTAGAACACTTGCTGGCCTCTTGTGCCATGACCAGCATCGAACTGACATATTGTGTATGTTTTGCAGCCATAATGAAAATCTATTGCAGTTAAGCCTGCCAATAGGGTTGCAATGCATGATGTTCATTTTTTGTGCATTTGCACTTGCTACTTGTGTTTCGCAATCATTATACTATTATTTGTACAGCTCTTCATGTTTATTAATGGGTCATTGGTCACACAAGATTGGCTGGTGACTGTGTACTGTGCAATTGCCTTTGCAAACTGGGGGTTCTCGTTTGCAACCATTTTTAATGGCTATATTGCGGGCTTTCTGAATACTTGGCCATTGTTGACATCTTCAACCTCACGAGGTGCAACAGAGATGTCGGTCTCAATGGATGATGTCAACATTTTGGAATGACCAAAACTCACTTCTGTAAGCAGGCTGTTGTGCGGGCACAACAACCATTGCCAGAGTGAAGCAGGGGAAGCTGCCACCCAGCATGTGTCAATAGCAGCATCCTGTGTAGGTGTTCGAGCTGATGATGCCTCGCTCATGAAGTGCATTCATTCATGCTCAAGTTGCTGTGCCCAGGGAGAACTTCTCCTTTTGCTCCAACATATTCCTCTGAAAGCTTTCCTGCTGTCATCCAAGCCATTGCATTACTTCCATATGGAGTCGGGCACCTTTCTTTAAAGCACCCTGGGTTCGCATACCGGCAAGCAGTGGAAGTTCTTGGCTTCCTCTTGCATTAATGCTTCAGAGGCAACCTAAAAGTTTCCTTTGCATGCTTCCCACAAGCATTGTCTTTGCCTTTCGAAACAAGCGCTCTGTTAAACAGTACTTTGCAAAAGAGTGTCGACTTGTGTACGTTTGTAGTTTAGAGCTTTCTGGTAGGATTTTCCTTTCTAATTGTGAGCACGAGCACGCGCGCAATGCGGATGAGAGGGCACATTCGTGCTGTTTACCTTTTTTTTTTTGCTCAAAAGACATTAGTTCAGTTAAGGGGGGCTTTGCTGATTCGATAGACTTGGCGGCTTGAACATGACTGGTCATTCAACAGGTTATCATTCATAACTCCTTCCAAATGTCTCATGTGACAATTACCCCTGGCAGCCAGTATTGTGGATTGGGCGCCTTCGTTCTGTTCCAATCACATTCCGGGGAATTGAAACTTGTAATTCTATTCTCTCAATAGAGTGAAAAAAACCCTAGTTCATTCTGACCCTGGGAATGACCGGGCAGATCAACTCCATTCCTACATTTTCTCAACGTAGGAAAGGCATGCTTTGATTTTGATAGCTCTGTCGAGCTAAGAATGATTGTAACAACATAAAGCTGCTGTTATCAAATTCATTAGGAATTGCAGAAGTATACAAAACACTGGTGGAGGGACAGTAGCTCGGTGACTTATCTCGGGTAGTACAACCACACTACTACTTCTGATGGGGCAGTTCTCTCGCTACCTATAGTATTTGCATGGTCAGCACAATCTTGGAAAGAAAAGTAAGTAAACAGTTGGCAACGCATCTATTGACTTTTTTCGAGCGTATTTTACTACCTTCGTGGCATTTCTTTACTCTAGCCAGCAGCTAGTAAAGCTTCAAACTTTTGTCGTTACTAACCAGGGATGCTTTCTCAGTCTCAACGAAGTAACTACCAAGCCACATATGTTGCTCGATCCTTGCAGTAATTGTGGCACTCTTTTATTTTGTCGATTACTTTGAAATAAAAATTTTGTGCTAAGTGATGACATACATATGTGCAAATAGAAGCCAGATGATCATGTGTACAAATTGTCTGTTATTTTTCTAAATTCTATGAATGTTAACCAGTACACAGTGTGCTATTCCAAACTATATAGTAGCGTAAATATTCTCAAACGGCTTCTACAGTACGTACCGGCTAATCTTGACATTCTATATGCGCGTTTTCTTGTATTTCCTAGTCTGTGATTCATTCATGCCCAATGTATGTTGCTGTGATGCATACTTGTCATGGTAATTGCATGAAGTAATTATTGGTCACTAATTAATCTATGTGAACAATTTCACTTCATTTATTCTCTTACATATTCTTCTGTAATATAAGTATCTTAATGTGGTATTCTAAATGCATGTATCATCAACATCATCAGCCTGACTACGTCCACTGCAGGACAAAGGCCTCTCCCATGTTCCGCCAGTTAACCCGGTCCTGTGCTTGCTGCTGCTAATTTATACCCGCAAGCTTCTTAATCTCATCTGCCCACCTGACCTTCTGTCTCCCCCTAACCCGCTTGCCTTCTCTGGGAATCCAGTTAGTTACCCTTAACGACCAGCGGTTATCCTGTCTACGTGCTACATGCCCCGCCCATGTCCATTTCTTCTTCTTGATTTCAGCTATGATATCCTTAACCCCCGTTTGTTCTCTAATCCACTCAGCTCTCTTCTTGTCTCTTAAGTTTACACCTACCATTTTTCTTTCCGTTGCTCGCTGCGTCGTCCTCAATTTAAGCTGAACCCTCTTTGTAAGTCTCCAGGTTTCTGCTCCGTAGCTAAGTACCGGCAATATACAGCTGTTATATACCTTTCTCTTGAGGGATAGTGGCAATTTACCTGTCATAATTTGCGAGTGCTTGCCAAATGTGCTCCACCCCATTCTTATTCTTCTAGTTACTTCAATCTCGTGGTTCGGCTCCGCGGTTATGACCTACCCTAAGTAGACATAGTCTTTTACAGCTTGAAGTGCACCATTACCTATCTCGATTTTCACAGGTTGTTGTACGTTACTTTCGTTTTCTGCAGATTCATTTTAAGACCCACCTTTCTGCTCTCCTTGTCTAACTCCGTAATCATGAGTTGCAATTCGTCCCCTGAGTTACTCAGCAATGCAATGTCATCGGCGAAGCGCAGGTTACTAAGGTACTCTCCATTAACTCTTATCCCTAGCTGTTCCCATCCTAGGCTTCTGAAAACCTCCTGTTAGCACACGGTAAATAGCATTGGGGAGATTGTGTCCCCCTGCCTTACACCCTTCTTGATTGGTATTCTGTTGCTTTCTTTATGAAGCACTATGGTAGCAGTTGATCCCCTGTAGATTTCTTACAGGATGTTTATATATACTTCATCGACGCCCTGATTCCGCAGTGTCTGTATGACTGCTGATATTTCTACTGAATCAAACGCCTTCTCGTAATCTATGAAGGATAGGTATAGTGGTTGGTTATATTCTGAGCATTTCTCTATTACCTGATTGATAGTATGAATGTGGTCGATTGTTGAGTAGCCTGTTCGAAATCCTGCTTGTTCCTTTGGTTGATTGAATTCTAATGTTTTCTTTACTCTGTTAGCAATTACTTTTGTAAATAGCTTGTATACTACAGAGAGCAAGCTAATGGGCCTGTAATTCTTCAAGTCCTTGTCATCTCCTTTCTTATGTATTAAGATGATGTTAGCGTTCTTCCAAGACTCTGGTACTCTTCCCGTCAGGAGACACCTCGTAAACAGGGTGGCTAGTTTTTCTAACACAATCTGTCCTCCATCTTTCAGCAGATCTGATGTTACCTGATTCTCACCAGCAGCTTTGCCTCTTTGCATGCTCTCCAAAGCTTTTCTGACTTCTTCTATCATTACTGGTGGGGTATCTGGATTACTGATAGTTCTTATAGTGTTAAAGTCGTGGTTGTCCCTGCTATTGTACAGATCTCTGTAAAACTCCTCCGCTACTTCAACTATCCTATCCATATTGGTAGTTATTTGGCCCTCCTTGTCCCTTAGTGCATACATCTGATTTTTGCCTATCCCAAGTTTCCTCTTCACTGCTTTGACGCTTCCTCCGTTTTTCAGAGCGTGTTCAATTCTCTCCATGTTATACCTTCTTACATCGGATACCTTACGCCTATTAATCAACTTCGAAAGCTCTGCCAGTTCTATTTTGCCTGTTGTACTTGAGACTTTCATGATTTGGCACTTCTTAATGAGATTCTTCGTTTCCTGGGAAAGCTTGCCAGTGTCTTGTCTAACTACCCTGCCTCCAACTTCCACTGCGCACTCCGTAATGATACTCCTCAGATTATTATTCATTGTATCTATGCTAAGGTTGGTTTCCTCACTAAGATCCAAGTACCTGTTCTGAAGCGAGACTCTGAATTCTTGTACTTTCCCTCTCAGTACTAGCTCATTTATTGGCTTCTTGCGTATTAGTTTCTGTCGTTCCTTTCTCAAGTCTAGGGGAATTCGAGACCGTACCATTCTATGGTCACTGCATCGTACCTTGCCAACCACTTCCACATCCTGCACGATGCCTGGGTGTGCACTCATTATAAAGTCTATTTCGTTCTTATTTTCGCCATTAGGGCTCCTTCATGTCCACTTGCGGTTTCCGGGTTTTCGGTAGAAGGTATTTAAAATCCGTGAATTATTGCGTTCTGCGAATTCTACTAGTAGCTCTCCTCTGGCGTTTCTAGTACCGATACGATAATCTCCTACTGCCTGGTCTCCAGCCTGCTTCTTCCCTACCTTTGCATTAAAGTCTCCCATCAGTATTGTATATTGTGTTTTTACCTTACTGATTGCCAATTCCACATCTTCATAGAAGCTTTCAACTGGAGCGTCATCATGGCTGGATGTAGGCACGTAGGCCTGTACCACCTTCATCTTGTATCTCTTATTCAGTTTAATTACGATACCTACCACCCTTTCATTAATGCTATAGTATTCCTCTATGTTTCCAGCTATGTTTCTGTGAATTAGGAACCCCACTCCCAGTTCTCTTCTGTTAGCCAAGCCCCGATAGCAAAAGACATGCCCATTCTGTAGCACCATATAGGCCTCATTTGCCCTCCTAACCTCACTGAGCCCTATTATATCCCATTTAACACCCTCTAGCTCCTCGAATAGTACAGCTAGACTTCCCTCACTAGATAAGGTTCTAGCGTTAAACGTTGCCAAGTTCAGGTTCCAATGGCGGCCTGTCCGGATCCAGAGATTCTTAACACCCTTTGCTGCGTTGCAGATCTGACCGCCGCCGTGGTCAGTTGCTTCGCAGCTGCTGGGGACTGAGGGCCGTGAGTTATTTGACGTATGCATGTGGGAGGTAGCGGCCAGATACTGCACCAGGGTGGCCAATCCTTCTCTGGTGAGGGAGTGCGTTCCCGGCGGTGGTTACCGGTGAGGCCGCACCCCAGGCCTCGTTATGCAGTTCCATCACCATGCGGATTTTTTATCCGGTTGGGAACTGCGCGGCACCGGGATTTGAACCACGGACCTTTTGCATGCGAGGCGGATGCTCTAATCACTACGCCATCGCTGCTAAATGCATGTATAGGCAAGGGTAATTAAAAATTTAGTAGCGTTAATAATTGTTCCAGTCAGCATTATTCAGGAACTACTTAGCCGACTAGCAAGTTTCACTAATCTGCATTTTACTATTTACACTTACTAGGAGATTAGTGTTTTTTGTGATAAGTTAATGGTTAGTATTTAGTTAGTGAACATGCAAACCTTTTTTTTCAAGAGTGCATGTTTGAACAAATGGTGATGTCTCGATATTGTTTAAGCTTGAATGTGTTAATGCTAAAACGACGACATGTTGTAGTCTTTTGTAAGGATTTGGGGAGGTGCCGCCTTGGTTACGTGTGATTGCCTGTTTTGGCTACTCGCACCACTGCTTTCAAAAGTCTATTCTGTACTGTATCTCTCTGTATGGTTAATCTTGTTGTAGCAGTTCGTGTACGAATGTGTGCTGTGCTAACCTGCAGACCTTTGCGATAGAATTCCTGGCAAAGGCGCTCATGTGTGTAGTTAGGGGGGAAAATATTGCAAAAAAAAAAGAGAGCGGTGGATAATATGGGATGAGACGGTGCGCAAGCTGGTATAGGAAAGCTTCCAGTAAACACAAGCATCGCACCAGTGTCAATACACATTATAACTTAGAGAAGCGGAAGGGTTTTTTGAAGGGCCAATCGGTACATGATTCTGAGGGGAACAGTGCAAAAGCGGGACGGAGAAAGATTGAACACACGACACAAGCGCTGATGGACAACTGTGTCTAAATTTATTACACCTGGAAATATGTAGCTGGAAACAAGAACAAAAATCATCACGTGCACGTATGAGTGAAAGGCAAAAAAGAGATAATGTTTTTGAGTAGTTAACTTGTTCTTTTCGACTCGTGGCAGATTCTTTTTTGCCTTTGGTTTTTCTTTTTTGTGTGACATTTTTTGTTCTTGTTTTCAGCTGTATGTTTCCAGGTATAATAAATTTACCCACAGTTATTCGTCAGCGCTTGTGTCAGGTGTTCAATCTTTCTTCGTCCCGTTTTTTGCGCTGTTCCCTTCAGTGTTAGATAAGCGCTTTTTCCAATCTGTATCCAAGTCACCGATGGTGGCTGAAGCAAAAACAAAGTGAAGGATGGGGAGACAGCAGGCAGCTGTTGGCCACCGAGGGGGAAAGAATCTCATAGTGTAATGTGAGTATGCTGCCGCCGTTGTTCCGCATGACGAATACCATGGCATAGAGCCATGGTTATGCGAGGTATAATGGGAAACATCAGAGCAACACAGTCTCTATAAGGACAGAATTACAGTAGGTGTGTTGCTTTACTATGCTTGTAATAGGCCAAGATATTTCAAATTACTATTTTGTTGTTCAATTGAAGGGTCTTGCTTACTAATGTTTGAAGTTTGAAAATCAGCTCGTCGTCAAAAATGGGCTATTTTTTGAAAAACATAATTTCATTCCCATTCTATTCCGAGCAAAATGTGCTTAGTTCCATTCTCATTTCATTCCTCGAAGCTTTATCGCCATTCCATTCTCATGCCACTTTGGGGTCGCAAAAATGTGGAACAATTCTGGATTAATTCCGATTGAGGAGTGGCAACTTCGCAAGACTGCTGGCAGCACGCTGTTTACTCGACCTACCCTGGCATATAGAGTTGCGTAGGTTTGGCACTGGCACTTATAATAGCCAGTGTATGATGCCTTATCTGCCCATCTATTGTAAATAATAAATGACAGCAGAATGGAACAAACAGACAGCAGATACTTTAGAAGAGGAGGAGCTGGGCAGCAGTCGACAGCCGGCTCAGCTGGAGCTGTCGCCTGGGTTCAAAAAGAGGGAAGTGCAACTGGGCCAGATAGACAATTTAGTTGGGTGATGATGAACTGGAATGTGCTTGTGTAGGGTTGGGTGCAGCGGAGATCATCGGAGAGGCCTTCTTCACTGCATAAAGAAAAAATACCTAGAAGGGGTGACGACTAGCGTACAAGCGTGTACATGGAGTTTGTGCTTTGGACTCGTGTCTGAAAGTTCTTAAGTGCATTCTAAACTGGTTCGAGGGGGCATGTGACTATAAATGTCTGATTGTGCATTTGAGAGTTTATAATCATGTTCTCTCTGCAGTGTGGAGAAGATGTTTGATTGCAGCCGGGACGACATGGTGGACCTTGCTGAAGCATTGATTGTGGCACTGATGAAGATCCTAGAGAAACTGCGCCATGAGGTATGGCTGATATCTGCCACTTGAACATTGTCTCATTGTACAGGGCTGAGCTCATGCACAGTAAATACTGTATCTATTCGCATAATAAACACACCCCCTATATTCATCCGCTACAGTCCTTCTAACCGACATCTGGCATCTCCTTGATCGTTGGATCTCTTCCGTTTTTTATTATTATGCCAACCCCTCTCGGCAACCGCGGCTTGCTCCCTTTGCCCGCTGCCGCCGCCATATTGTTCCTTCTGCGCGTCGCACGTCCAGTCTTTTTTTTTTTTATTATTCATGCGCCACAGCGGCGTTCACGAATTGGGCGAGTGTAGAGACATAGCAGCTGATAAGCCCACAGCAAGCGAAGGTCACGAAACTTAACGCGCAAACTGACGGCCGCTTTCTGCAAGTACGAAACTTTAAGGCCTACCTACATACCCGTGATTTCTAAGCGATAATGACAAAGTTTGCTGTCGCCATGGCTAGCCATGACTTAGGTGAAGGGCCATTCGTCGCCATCGCGTAGCAGGTTTCTGGTCAAGCAGGAAAAATTCCAGAAAAGATCGCGATGATTTTCGCAAGCTAATAGAACTCCCAATTTCCGCTTCAATTGTAATACCGTATTTACTCGATTCTACCGCGCCCTCGATTGTAACGCGCACCCGATTTCCACCGCGAAAAAAAAACCCAAAAAAACGTAAGACATCGATTGCAACGCGCACCCATTTTTCTCGCTGGCCCGCACGATCACACCACTCGAAAAAACGACTCCTTTCGGGAGCGTCTTCCATTTAAATATGAGGTACGGGCGAAGCTTGTGCCCATCTGACGTGTAACAGAGCATTGCAGTCACTGTAGTTTTACCGTGGACCGATGTCAGCACGCGAACTTGCTTCGCCCCCTTCTCGACGGTTGTGGTGCCAGGCATGTCGAAGTAAAGAGGCGTCTGATCGGCATTCCCGATTTGCCCAAACAGGTAGCCGTTGTTGCGCCGCAAGTTTAGGACGAACCTCTGAAAACTGTGAAGCTTTTCATCGTACTCCTCTGCAAAACTTTTCGCATATGCATGTTCCCTTTCGGAGGGAAAAGCCTTTCCTCTTCATAAAGTTAGTTAGCCAGCACCTGCTCGCTTTAAACTGGCTCCGCATTAGACCTTTTTCTAAGACTAATTGCATAGCCTGCACTTGGAGCAGTTCTGTCGTCACGGGCCGCTGTGCCGCTCGCTGCTCAAGCACATACTCGCCGAGCAGCTCTTTAATTTGCGGAAACCGACCCTGCTGTGGTTCACTGAAACCTTTGCATGAAGCTTTGCTGTCGACAATCTTCTGCTTTTGTTTCCGCCGGTCCCGCACGCACATTTCGGGAACTCCGAACGACCGCGCTGCGGCCCGATTTCCGTCCGCTTCTGCACACGCGATGACTTTTCTTTTAAAAGCGGCATCGTGGTGCACTCGAGTTTTTGGAGTCTGCCCTTCCACGCCGTTGATGCTAATGCACTACTAGATGACGAACTCCTCAGCACACGTACGAAGTGCCGTACGTGGGAAACACGTAGGCAGAAATGGCCGACGCGCCATGCCGACGCACGTAGGGGGCGGCCATTTTGGATTTGCCAATGGCAATAGATTGACCTAATGTTTTTGTTCGTACTCAATTCTAACGCGCATGCGATTTATGAACTCGCTTAACCGGAAAAAAGGTGCGCGTTAGATTCGAGTAATTACGGTAGGTGGATGGCTAAATTGTGGCTCACGCAGAGGATTGTGGGCTACGGGGCTCGTCTGTATCGACTTCCGGTTCGAGATGCCGTTCCGCCGTATGGTACATCTTGCCAGGACTGTCGCTTTCTGTGGGTTCCACCAAGCAGCTGCGGTGCCTTTTTCTCACAAATTGTTTCATAATACCTTGTAGAGCTATGCAGATTAATTGAATCATGAGTATAATGAAAAAGACTATAATGAAAAAAAAAGTAATACGTTCTTTTACTCACAAAATCCTCGCACTCTCATAATTCTCGCACCACTCCACATTGCCCAACAAAACTAAGATTTTTTTTCCTCGAGTAATTATTGCACCCCCGAAAATTGCCGCAATAATGTAGTCTGCTATTTCAGCCTTGATGATGATAGCGTGTGCTATCTGGGGCCCTCTCTTGAGCAGCAAGCGTACTAATATTGCATAGAGATTCAATCAAATTCAAGCCAAACCAAAGGGGTAAGTGCGCGTTGCAGTGTGTTTTGTATGTTGTGTCGGTAATCTTGTCACGTAACAGGGCGATACTGAAGCTACACAGCTGCTTTCAAGTTGGAAGTGATTGATCATGCACTAATCAAGGACAACAGGGCCGCCGGTAGGTCTTTCGGAGTCGACGAGTTTTGTGTTCGCTACTGGTGACGGCAGCTGAAAGCCACCAAGACGCGTTGGGCCTGCGTTGTGCCTAAGACTGGGATTGATGGTAAACTTTATTTCTTCAGAAGGAAACTGCGGACCATTCTGTTAAATTGGCATCAGCCTTATACTTGCATCCCACACTTACCTTTTGAGGGCTCCTTTGAGCAACAAATGCTACCGCTACGCCCGCAACGTCCACAAGCTTTGCGTATGGTATTCTAAGTCATGACTATTTGCTTTCACTTTTCGTGTCTCAAATAATTATTGCCTTGTGTTGAGCCTCTGCTTTTAGG
Organism: Rhipicephalus microplus; assembly: GCF_043290135.1. Lineage (NCBI taxonomy): Eukaryota > Metazoa > Arthropoda > Arachnida > Ixodida > Ixodidae > Rhipicephalus > Rhipicephalus microplus. The sequence continues at coordinate 2,828,670 of NW_027464595.1, read as the reverse complement.
TTGAGGTAAATTTTTATTAGTACTTCTCAAAGCTTGCTGTTAGTTGCTGGTGTGGGAACCTCAATTTGCGGCCGTTTTGTTTTCTTTTTCGCCCTGTATGCTTTCATGAAAAGTTTTCCCCGCGTAATTCTCGCACCCTCCATCTTTGCATCGGTTTTCTGCTGAAAAAAATGGGAGAATTGTGCAAGTAAATACGGTGCTGCCTTAGATGAATTGATAACTCCTTACAATTACCTATCAGGAAAATGCAGTAGTTGCTATGCTTTTCGTAGCAAATCGGACCAACAAAGAAATTTCATGACACTTTTTCACGCATCCCCTGAATTTTGTTGTGGGATTCATCATACGACTCAAAAAGGCTCCCTTTTGCAGTTGCAGGCAGTAAGATCATGCACTCATACCACTTTGTAGAAGCTTTGTTGGACCTAAAGGTCTGCCGTCTACCAGGCTGTTATGCAGGACAAGAGACGGCCCGTGTGAAAGAATGAAATAATGAAAACAAACAGATGGCTTTGTGCCACTCTAGCAAGCAGCAGCTTGAGAGGAGCACTGGCAATAATGATGAACGGCGTCTGCTTCGTTGGTGAACAACAGAAGCGAAGCAACAACACCAACTTTCTTCATGACATTTAATTTTGCTGTTGGCAACAAAAATTGTGTGTGGTAGTCATCAGTGTGGATTGATTAAACAGAAGTCTTGCAAGTGAGTTTTATTCGGCCCATCTACATGACCTTATGAAGTGATGCCTCAGGGGAATCAGTAGGCTGCTCAAATGCAATATTTTGTGGCATGAACAAGCAGTGCATCTGCGGTCATTTTCTTGAGCAAGTCATGGATAGCTTCTTTCTATTGTGTGATATCCCAAAACAAGTGACAATGCCCTATTTCTTCCTTAGGGTGATCACTTGCAAAAAGCTAGGCTTGTTGATGAGGTGGCATTTATTTTTTCTCAAGGCTGCTTTCGAGATAACCATGAAGGCCTTCTATTTCAGACTACCACACTTGTCCTCCCCTGTCACGCAATTTTAAAGGTGTGCGTACACAAACGAAAACAAAACTGCATACGCAGTAGTTTGACATCTAATGCTTATAGTAGATTAACTTCTTTTCATTAAGAAGTAAACTGAAGTGTTTGTGATTAGTTTAGAGCATGGATAAGTGTGTTTGCTTATAGTGAGACGATTTTATATGCTAATTTATGTGCACAAAAGTATTTTTTATGTGCACAAAATTATTATAAGTTCTGTATTTCCTTATGTACTGAGGTCTAACTGTAACTGTACTGTATTTTGGTATATATTGAGGTCTAACTGTGCTTTTTCTGGAAGCAATACTCTTTGTGCTATGAACAGGCATTCAATTCGGTAGATATATTTAGGGGTAATAGTGACGCGAGGTAGTTTAATTACTATATTGGCCAGCCTATATTTAATCACCTCTCTTTCATTTGGGGACACATGATGTAGATGTTGGCAGCGGGGCTGTGCCGACTCCTTGGTAAGAATGCAGAGTTTCATAACGGCATAGTTCTGACCTTTCTATGCTATGGAGAAGCCCGAAGTTTCTGTGGCTTGGCAGCCACAGGATTTGTGGGTCTTTTGTGGTTCTTGCAAGTCATGATTAACGTGAATGCGGTTGCCCAAGTCAGCACAAGTTTTTGTATCCAGTGAAGTCATCTGCAATCTGCTGATGTCAAAAAAGTCTGCGATCTCGCTGAGAAAATCGACAGTGGTTCCTCTAGGGATGTGCTGAAACTTATTGCTGAAGTTGGTCAGCAGAACTTGGGAGCATTTATTCTGTAACAGAACAAAGCCTTCAGCTATGCAGATCTTTCTTTTGAATAAAAGCGGGCAGGCTATTTGCCTCTGCAATGCCCTCATAGTCATCGAATTCATCAAAATGTTGCAGGTTACTAATGTGAACACACCACTCTTCCGTAGTAACAGTCGGCTGGATGTGGCGTGTGCAGTGAAAAATGTCACCTGCAACTCTCGCAAGTTTATCACTACTCAGTAATCCTGGAGAAAGTCCCGTTCGAGAATTAGGTCTTTTGATGAACTTTGGAGTATTATGAAATCTTCGGGATATATAAACACTTGAATGCTAACTCGTGTCGTGCATTGTTCCACCGGAGTTAAAAATTACCTCCTGCTGTGCGGGTCTTGGACCTAGTCCACTGGGTAGAAACCTTAATCGGTTTTTCTAGAAAGATCCGCTCACACCGGTCATTCGAAGCACTCGCTTTTAAACAAGGGACAGATTTGCAAACCCATGCAGAGGATTTCGCAGACGTGTACACATCTGGCAGATTAGCAGGAGCGGCGATTCCTCTGTCACCCCAGTTTTTCACACGATGGATACGCCATTCACTTTTCGAGAGCTGGATATGGCACTTAGCAAATTAAGAAGACGCTGTGCCGTGGGTCCGGATTTGATCAGCAATCAAATGCTGACAAATCTGCCATATGAGCAAAAAAGGGCCCTTTTGGACATATTTATTCATGTCTGGAGCACGGGAGAGATCCCACTTGTTTGGAAAACAGCATGGGTGGTGCCAGTCCTAAAGTCCGGAAAGGACCCTGCGCGCTTTGCATCATATTGACCGGTATCTCTTACATCATGCGTATCTAAGTTGATGGAAAGATTAATGTGTACAAGATTAACTTGGTACGTTGAACAAGGAAGGCGATGGCCATCGTGTATGATGGGATTTCGCCCATGACCGAGTGCCCAGGATAGTGTTTTGGACCTATTAAGCCACATCGACCACTACTACATCAGTGGACTATCGACACTCACCGTCTTCATGGACATTGCCAAGGCGTATGATTGTGTGCTTAAGGCAGGCATCGTGAATGAGCTCCAAGCCATGGGTGTGTCGGGAAATGCTCTTCGGTTCCTACATGAATTTCTCAGAGATTGCTGTGTCCGGGTTAAGCTTGGAAATGTAACGAGCGAAGAGGGACGCGTTTCTCTTGGTGTCCCACAAGGAAGTGTTCTATCTCTCTTGCTTTTTAACGCTGCCATGGCCAGCCTTCCTGACACTCTGCACTTAGCTCTGAAAGAAGTTAATATATCCATCTACGCCGATGACATCTGCATTTCGATCTCAGGGTACCAGCACAAACGTTTGGCCTGGATAGCACAGAGCGCTATTTCAATCATTGAGCGACACTTGTTGACACTTGGCCTGTCTTTATCAGCGGAAAAATTGGCCTTCATGCTCTTCCTGGGAGTGAGACGGAAGTCAACACGTCTGTCGCTGAATATTTGAGGCCACTTTATTCGTTGTGCAACAAGTTTCCGTTTCTTGGGCATTACCATCGACAACAAGGTATTATGGCGACATGCGGTTGATGGTATAGTCACTGCATCAGTGCAAAGGATCAACGCTCTTCGTAGCATGGCAGGGGTACGTCGGGGAACAATCCTATGTCCATGCTTAAATTGAATGCTGCGCTTATAACAAGCCGCTTTCTTTATCTGCTGCCACTGATATCTCCATCACCGAGCCAGTTCAAATGCCTAGAGGCAGTGCACAGAAAGGGTCTTCGCTTGGCGATGAGAGTTCCTCAGGCGGCTTCAAACATGAAGGTCACCAGTGAAGCCGAGTCTCTTCCACTTCGCATTTTGGTGTCTCAGGCCTTATTGACGCAGCTGTCAAGACTGGGCCAGTTCTTCGCAGGCATGGCGCTTCTCCGGCGGCTAAGAGCAAGGACTGGCTCACATTTCAATGGGGCACTGAACACATTTCGATATTTAGGCTTGAAACTGCCGAAACGGCGCCCTATGGACCCGCCATGGTCTTTTGTGGATGTTGCGTGTAACTTCGGCGTACCCAAGCTACCAGCGAAGCACACCATTCCAGCCGCAGAAGCAAAATTTCTTATGCTGAACCACTTGAGTACGATGTACCGCAGCCACCTACAAGTGTACACCGACGGATCAGTGTGCACGGATAGCTGTGCAGCGGCTTTCTGCATACCCTGCCTTGGCGTGTCATGGTCGGACCGCCTGGATCGCGTGGTTTCATCCACAATAGTAGAAAGCACTGCAATCACGGCGGCTTAGGGAAAATTGTGATCCTTTTCTGCACGAGATGTTGTAGTGCTGGCGGACTCCCAATCGGCGTTACAAAGACTGCATGGTGGCCTACCTCAAGGAAAGTTCACCAAGCAATGTCTGGCACAAATTAAACACCTAATTGGCAAGAGGTTTAATATAAAGTTTCAGTGGATCCTATCCACGTTGGCATTGAAGACAATGAAAAGGTTGATGCTCTTGCATGCGAAGCATGGACATCTGTTACAAAAGTAATAACTCCCAAGACTTACCAGAACAACAAAGATGTGATACGCAAATATTTCAAGGCGATCTACAAGTTTCCACACCAAGCATGTGTAATTCATGAACTTTCTCGTGAACAAGCGACGCTGTTGTACCACATAAGAACCGACTCCGCATACACCCCGGACGGGTCATTCAAGACTGGGAGATAGGCTTCCTCATTCTGTGCCTTTTGCGGTGACATCAGGGATATTGAACATTTCATTTGGCTTTGCCCACAGTTTGATGTGCAAAGAACAGCAATGATCCGCACCTTGCAAAAAGGCTGTCATAGGCACTGGACAGTTGATGACGTCATTTTTACTGAAGGACCCGCGGCAACTAGGAGCAACATGCAACGAATTTTGTTGGTATTCCTGCGAGACACTGGGCTGTCTGACACGTGGTCACAATTTCGAAATTCAGAATATGCTCAGGTGAAACAATTGCTGGCCATGCAGGCCAGGATAATCCTGCCTGCTGCAACACCACCATCACCACCACCTTCGTCAGCTTGCAGGCGAGGCCCGTGCTCATAATGGAGGTGTCTGCTTTATTGTCAATTAGTGCCAATACTCTGTCATGCAAAACGTTTGACGTCACCACCCTTCGTATCAATTTTGACTGCGTCTGTATATTTCCCTGCTGTCCTCACTGTTGCAGGGATGGAAGTGCTGCTCCAATTGGTCCAAAGTGCTCCAAAGGAAAAATGCCGCTCCATGCTGCTCCAAAGTGCAATATTTCCTAGTCACTGCTTCAAACCTTCTCCGAAAGGGTGTTGGCAAACTAAAAAGAATAAAGTTCAACCATGGGACCATCCTGTGAGCCTCAGCGAAACCAAAAGCAATCTGTATACACTATCATCCTAGTATGCTACACAGCGGTGGGAATCCAGAAAAATCTCAAGGAGGGACGCATATCAGGCCGTGGTGTCTAACTCGTATTTCTAATTTGGGTTGTATTTTTTATATATCGGGAATAAATCATGCTTTCAAATAAAATTAAAAAAAAACGAGCATGGGGTTCGAGCTCGAGAAGTTGCATAGTTCTATACCGTCTCTTTTTTTAACCTTTTTTCGATTTTCATAGTTCACACAGCTGAGGGGCATTTAGCACGGGTAATAAAAAGCCTTTGATTGCACTATACTTCACTCTTTCATTACCAAGCCTACGATCGACGCTTTTGAATCGTCGATATTGGCATGTTAGTTTTGTTTTCCGTGCACCCAGCATTTTCTAGTAGTGCTTAGTCCAGCCACTCAACCTTCAGAATCAATTTGAATTCGCCCGTTTTGTCAACATAGTAATTTTTGACGGACCTTTGAGCAAACCAATGTGCGTGTATTGTTGGAAAAGTGCAGTTAGCTGGCGAACTTGACAGAAGTGCGTGCCCCTCGTGATTATGCTACAGTAACATCAAATTTATGTAATCAAAAGAACTTTTGCAAGCCAAATATTCAATAAAGTGTCAGCTTCGCAATTTCACAACATTAAGCATTTGTTATTGCCAGAAGTTTATGTCAGCTATTCAATAGAGATCTGTTCGTAGGAGTCCAGGAAGATTTGTTCTACAAAAAATATTTATGAAGGTCTGCAGCATGTTTGAAGTGTCAAGGTGCCCTTCTCTGGCAGTTTCCAGCAACTTTGGTTTTGCTTGCATATTTATATCAGGCACAGGGTCTCATCTAGTGTCACTAGTTGGCCCTACTATGTCTTTGTCCCGCGCCTGGGTACGCACCAGTGCTGCAAAACACATGCGCTGCTCAAAACTGTCTGGCAACCCCACCTGGATTAAGTGAGGGCGAGCTTAGAGTTCGAAGATGACCGCACCTCAGCTTCAAGTTTTATGGCTACGATGTTTCACGTCAGCCTGAGACATCTGCAGCCGTTCATAGGTTTGTTTTGTTTACATCCTCAAGTTGTCTCCTCCATGGCAAGTGCGTATAGCTTCTGACCTTTGTGCGCAATCTTAAAGCTACTCCGGTTACGTGCGAGGACTACACTTCGCTGGGGCGTGGTGCGCTGGCGCCAGCTGTAGGCCTTCTCCTAACGAGAAGAAGGTTCCCAAAGCACATTTTGGCCCTGACTACAAAGTAGTGTGGAATGTTTTAGAACTGCGCGCAAGGTTGTCTTTTCTTTTTAATACGATATGCTCAAAAATGCAAAGAAATATGCTTGGATGCATATATTAGAAAGCCAACCTATGCGAATTGAGGTGGCTCATGGAAAGAGGTGACGCTAGATGAGATAACAAAGTTCATTGGACATTGTATTTAATGAGGGATCATTCACTTCACGGGCATCCATCTATATTAGAACACCTGGAGACTTTTACCGCAACACAAAAAATATTTTCTGAGAAAAGTGTACGGGTTCACTTGTGCCTCACGAAAAACCATGCCATGCTTTACCGCATGGCACGAGCAATGAAGCAGCACCTTGGTTTAGATTTTCTTATTTCATTATTTCTTATTCATTATTTTTATACTGTTCCTGGGTCAATCATATACAAAATGTATATTCTGAATTTTTCTTGTTTTCAATTTCGTTGCAAGTATAGTGTTTCTTTATTGTACTGTTTACCAGCTAAAAACCAAAAACTACATACTTCTCACATTTTTACTCATTTTAAAATATTTTGTTAATCTACAGCATATAATTTGTCGAAAGAGCATTTCATTGTGCAAAGTTTGGTATTCTGCAGTGCTCGCTGGAGTAATTTACAAACGAGCAAATCCGATCATTTAGAGACATGAAAAACAACCATTTTTGCGTGGTAACGAAAGAGTTAACTGTTAACTCAATTATATCATGTGCTAAAGCTAAATCTCAGGTGCGATACTTGCAAGAGGTGTGCTCCCCAGCCTGAACGCCAGAAAAGTTTAGGCTCTCTTGACCCCGCTCCCCCACGATTTACCCCGACTATACTGCTTGTATACTAGCTGCATACTAGCGTACGGCATGTTTAATAACAAATATATATATTAGATTCTTAAGTGATGCTTTAAACCTCAGGAGCCGATACGAATATACATCTGTTCCGAAAACACCAATAGCAACCCTAAGCTATAGCATTTTTTCTGTTCCGAAGACACTCAAGGCTGCTCCAAAGCACCATTTTTTCTGCTCAGGAATGTGCTCCAAAAAGCAAAATGTCTCTTCCATCACCTTTGCGTAATGGAGGATCTTCTGTACAATCTGGGCCAGCGGCCTCGCCTCTGAAGGTCGCTGAACTCAGTTTTTCTAATCGGCAAGACTGGGCGAGCGTCGTCCTGTAGCGTCGTATGAGGAGGCTGTGCTTGGTGACCTGTAGCAAACAGGCGATGACAAACTGGGTTCGTGCAACCAATGTTCAATGTTGCGATGATTGGAGATGAAGCTGTCTGTTGCTCGCCAGGTCGGGCACAAGGGGCGTTTTGCAAGAATCCATGGAGACCCACAGTGAATTATGTTCGGTAGACGTTTTCAGCTTCCCCACAGTGCAAACAAAGGGCCTGTGGTCGGGTGTTCGCCAGATGTCTCGTTTTGGTGACCAACGGGGGCCTGTGAAGACTGTTGCCTATGGTACTTCCAATTGATGAGCACAACGCTCAATTGGGTGCACCATGCTGCAAGTACTGCATGGTGGAAAATGTCCACTGCTCCTGTGTAGCTCATTTTGGCGCTGTTGTGGCGCTTCGTACTGTTAGGGAACATGGATAGCCTGGTGTAGCTCTGCATACACCATTTCCATAACAGAGCTGCCCCTTAGGTGGAACATTAACCTGCATCTTTTGTAGCTAGATGACAGCTCTGATGAGCTCTCGCAAGGCCCTTATGTCATTGCCGAGAGTGACAGAAGTTACCTCACTTGAGCGTATGACATTGCAATTACAATGCCTGGCACGCTGTTGAGGGGCCTTCTCCATGGCATTGCTTCTTCATGGAACTGCACAAGTTTTGCAGGTGGGTTTCGAAGTATGCTAGCTAAAATCTTCTTTGACGCCTCAAATGAGGTGGCAAACTGTTTTGGCTTTAGTCATAGAGGGGTCCGCATGCCTGGAAAGCCGATCCATGTCTTCTATGTAGGTTGTCACCCTTGCCTCTATCACCTACTGTGCCCTCTCCTTCTTGTCCATTCTGGCAAAGGCCTTGAGGAACTGCTGTTGAAACTCATCCCACACGGAAATGTTGCCTCGTAGTACTACGTTTTTTCAGAATGTTCGAGAGCACAGTAGACGTAGTGTAGCTTATGCTAGTGTGTCCAATCATTCATGATGGTGACCCGCTCAGAAGGCTCGAACCAGTTCTCAGCATCTTCAAGAGCAGCTCTGTGAAATGTCTGCGGTGTCTTGGGTTGCTTGATGACCAGCTCCGTTGGTGCTGGTGTGGTGATGATAGGGGGTGTTTGGTTCGGAGCCCTCTGTCATTCAGGCAGCAAACCGTGCTGTGGCTGGAGGCCCTGAAGATGACGACCGGAACGCACGTGCACAGGAATAAGGCCAGTTGAGCTACTCGATAGGCTTGCTTCTGGGGTACTCTATGGAGACTGCATCAATTACCGTACCCCACAGCTCCACTAGAAAATGTCACCAAGCTGGCAGATGGGTGCTAGAATACACCGGGACGCAAATACAAAGCAGGATTTTCACTCGAGGCAAAATAGTAAAAACCAGAGCATGCGCACAATAAACAACTTGGTTGTCCTCCTTTGAGAGGCTGGCCACTATAGTTGCCAGCCTACCTCGCATCAATATAACTTCTCTTCTGCTGACTGAAAGCTACATGTCTAATCTTCTCAACTGGGCAGCTTTTCGAAGCAGTTATTGTGTCGATTGTGGCAATGTTTAACGTGTTACTGCTCACTACTCTTAGAGAAGCATACTGGTACTTTGTCGTTACAGCTGTAATGCAGCTTTATTTCGATACCAGTATTTATTTATTCTAGTGAATTTTTTGTTTTGGCAACATGTCATGGAACTGAGGGAAGCAGCTACAAAGTCCTATGCTAGAAAGTGTGCTTAAAAATGCTCTCAGCCATACCATTCACTGCATACGTGATTTTACAGTCTGTTTTGCTTGTTTACAGGCCATTCCTAAAGAGAAAACTTGGCGGGTTGACTTGAGTGACATGGTGGACTTTTTGGTGGACCCGAACAGCAGGTAAGTTCAGTAACATCAATGACCTTGTTGTGTGTCATGATATCTAAGTTGGTTACAAAGAAAACAAAAGCCAGTAACTCTGAGAATCCGTGTTTAGAGAGCTCCGCACACAACTGTGCTTTTCGCTTGTACATTCACCTCTTATCCTCTTCGTATAAAAATACAGTTAAACCTGGATATAAGAAAATTGATAAATTTCTTTAAAAATTTGTTTTAATGACAATTTTGTTATATGCATGTTCGATACGACAATTCAAAAAATAAATGCACGAATTGAATAAAAAGGGGACTAGAGGTAAATCTAACCACAAACACCTATTTTACAGTAAAGAACTGCTTTATTATTGCGATAGCAATTATGGACACTTTCGGTGGGTTTTCCGTTTCCGCCAATTTTCGTAACAAGTCGATATTGATAATATGCCCCCGCGCATCCTAACTGTCACAAGCAGGTAAAAGCACGCGAGTGCTGCTGAAGCAGAAATCAAATGAGTTGTCCCATCCCTATCGTCGCCTGGAAAGTGCATAAGATAGCATTTCGCGTGTGTTAGGACTGCTGTCGATTGCTAAAACAGAAAGTAAACCACATGTCTTAAACGAGCAGGAAACAACGCGGGAAGGGGGCGGGAAGTTGCTCGAGTGGCAATAGTGAACTTGGACTAAAAGGACGGCCGCGATCCCTGGCACGCTTGCTATCTCGGCGAATATTAGTGCAGTTCCAACGTGAAGGGACTGTGTGAAAAAAAGCACTTCTTCCTGAGTGACCGTATTTGCTCACACCAACGTTTTGTAGGAGTTTTGCGATATTGGATGCAAAAACGTTGGCTGCTAGCCTTAGTTCTTATGGCATTACAATTTTTTGCTATCGCATTCATTGCATTGCATACAAAGTGCCGTCGCCTTTCCAAAACTAATCGGCTAATCGCAAAAGCTACCAGCCTGCCAACTCGTCGCGGCGCAAGATGGAAGCGTGTGACGAGTCAAGCTTCGCAGAAGATCTGTTGTCGCCGTGGTCTCGGAGAGTTTCCATCAGTGCCTAATCTAACATCCCCTCGGTGGTAACGACACGGTCGTCTGAAAATAACAAACGTCAGTTTCGCCGCAAGGGCAAAACAATGAATGCAATGTGACAAGCCTACCGTTGGCCAAGCAAAGGAAGGTCGTGTTTGGAAAATCATTGGAAACACCCCTTTCCATGGTTGTCACTGCGTTGGAATACCATGCAATAGCCAAGCATGTTCTTGGCATGGAAGCCAAGCATTTTGGCCAATGCAATTTCTGGCTCACTTATTTTAATTTTTTGTCTTGACTACACTTTCATTCCCTGGCTACTTTTTTCTCGATTTTTCATGCCCTATTCCCCCCCACCCACGAGAAGTAACAAGAGAAATATTTTTAGTGCTTAAGGTTTGTTTTACACGTATTATGTAGAAGGCAATATGCCATTTTTCCATTTCGCAAACTCTTGTGATTCTGAAGGCTTCTCTTGAAGTCATCTATCGTAGCCGCATGCCTTCTCGCATAGGTGCACCTTCTTGACCTGAAGCAAACACGAGCCATCCTTTTGTTACGTCTGAAACAGCTGCGTCAGTTTTGATGAACAGGGTATGTCTCATCTGGAAAGGGGGAAGAAAAATACATGAGATCCTCTCCTTTAATAAGCCATCTCTTAGGCGACGGCTTTCATCAATTTTCAACAAAACACACAGTAGGAAAATTTCTTGGGAAACTGATTGGTTATGCATGATTATGAGGATGACAGCACTTGCATAGACGAGAAGAAAGTACTGGTTGGATTGCATGATGCATTTTTATTACTAAAGTAGTGTGCAGCCATGAGAGATCCCCATCAATGTGAAAAAATGAAGACAAACAATTAAAAAAAATCTCTTTATCCTCGTACATTTCAGAACATATATTCTCTCAATTGAAGAAAAGGCAGTTTTTTTCACTGATAGCATTCTGGAAGCAGCATTGGTGCAGAAGCGCTGTTTAGTGTCCTTGTTTTTTTCTTGTATATACGTATCTTTATATTTATAAACATTACTGAGGTAGTCAATGCACCTTTATTTACAAAGGTTATTTTTGTTGAGTAGCTTCTGTTGTCAATGCTTTATTTTATTTCAATACTCATTATTGAGCAGTCCTGCCGCTTAGTCATGAAGCTGACTGTTTAAATGAGTAAATTGGTTATGTGCTCTGGCTCCCACAATTCAGCAAGCTGATAGAACAGGAAATAAGATTATACAACATTCAAGTGGTGAATATGGTGGCAGTGAAACTGTTTCAATTCTCAATCTTGCTCCACTTGGCAGAAGTTTGCTTTTTTCAGGAGGGCAGCATATATAAATTAGATAAATTGTATTAATAGGTCAAGTTTTCAAACAAACATCAGTGAAACATTTTCTAAAGAACAGCAACCAAAATAACACAGCATTGAGAAGTCTACATAACAAAAAGTCATTAGGATGTTTCGAATAAAAGGTGAAGCAAAACCAATTTATTTGTTTTCTGTTGATGCTCGCCAAGCAGAAGCACATTTGCAGGCTTTTAAATGAAAAATTATTCTCAGCAGCCCAGCAGTACTTCTTTGTAACTACATTAGTACAATATGATGGAGCTTTGTGTGCACAGCGTATTCAGCACTGCTGACATTTTTTAGTAACAAATAGCTGACCTGTAAAAAAACCAATACATAAATTACAAAGTTGATAAATGTAGCACATGTTTAGAAGCTTTGAAGAAGTCTCTACTATATCCAGTGGTTGTGGTGCCAGTAGAAGGATAATCTTGCCATAACAAAACAGCATCAATGCAACAAAATGTTCATTGCATATTCGACGAAGTACTTGTAGGACTTGGAAAAGTATGCTTTCGTTGTAGAAAATTGGGATTAAAATTGGCCAAACCCTATAAGTATTTACGCCTGATTATTTCCTGTAAACAGCATTTTTTGGTGTAAATTTCATAAAGTTGCTGTTGCACAACTGAAAGAATCATGTGATTTTGTGTAATTAATAGTCTGACAAGTGGCTTTTACTTCATGCAAGAAAATAGAACAGATATACGTAATTAAAGATACATTAAGCTGATGATAGATCATTTGCGACAGATTATACAATGGAAATTCTCAAGAAATGCATTACAATCAGAATAACATCACTTGCCAACATTGCGTACTTATTGACTAACCATAACTCTTAAACTGTGCCAACATCTGAAATGACAATTTTCTCAATATCGATCATTGAATTCCCGAAGTTGCTGAAGCTAAAATTGCATCACATGTTTTTTTTTTTTCAAAAGTAGAAAGTAGAATTACACTAATGTAGACCCAACAATACCGAGGAACCTCAGTGCATCAAAGCATTACGTAAAAGAAAAAATACAGGCGCAGCCGAATTTGGATGGTAGATGCAAATGACTTTCTCGCATTCGGCACCAGCTTGCATATCTATTTTACCTTTCAAGTATGACCCCACGCACAAATTTGCAATTTCGAATTAATAAAGCACTGGCACCAACCCTAAATCGCTTGGTGCATTAGCGAGATGCACTCATCGTCAGCGACAGGCAGTCCCGCCAGAAGGGAACAAGAAATGGCCGCGCACCACGCATCAATTAACATACACAACCGGCGGCTGGGCGCCCGTCCTTTGTACCGGGTCGTTTTAGTTAATTTCAAGTTTTCTCTGAAAACAGTGCATCACTAATTTAAAAAATACGCTGAATTGAATCGGTGCTCGAACACTGTACCGAATAACATTTCGAGTATGTCCGGTTTTTACTTGTAACAAGTGACTGTAACTACACCATGTGCAATCTCTGCGAGATGAGCTAGGACTACAGCTAAGACTACGCAGTGCCCACTTCTTAATAAATGCGCTTTTTCGCCCCGTAAACCTGACCGCCAATTCACATATGGCACTGGGAGAACAAAGGCAAATTCAAGTACTGCTGATATTTACTCACCTCCTATTTCAACTTGAATAAACAGCTCGTCGCTGCACAGCTGTGACACCCGTGACATCCATCCAATGTGCGAACGAGGTGAAGATGGCGCGCAGTCATACACGTAACACGCAGTGGAATGTGGAAGCGAGCATAAACGGTGCATGCGTGTGTACTTGCTTAAAAGCTAAATTATTTGCAATATTTTTGATGACTTTTGTACTGTTACGTAAGTGCTTTACAGCCGTTCCTGTTTGTGGGCTTCTGAAAATTGCCTGTCTGGTTTTTTTGGTAAACTAGTTTTCTTAAGCGCTGTCTGCATGGGCCAAACGATGCGCACACGATAAAAAGTGTGCAGTTTAAACGCCACACTGTGAACTTGCTGGTACACTTCAGTCCTTTGGATGAAAAAAAAAAAAAAAAAAGAGGTATTCCGTAGAGAACCCAGTGCGAACTGAATTAATGACCGGAACAAATGAGAGTCCGTGGCTATGGTAGCTGTTTGTCCGACTTCACGACAAAGTGACCAAAGAAACGGACACATCTGTTTTTACCGCTTTACTTTTTTGCCTCTTGTACGTGCTCGCATGCCACAAATTTCTATCAAATAGTATATAGTAATACACAAAAGTAAGTAAGCTTGATGAACAGGCTAATTCTGTGAACATTGGCCAGCAACCACGGAATGTGTTAGGAAAGCCCTTGGCCTCCATGTTAAATATCACAGGTATTTTCCCAAACTTTTGTGTCGTTCTAATTATTGAGAAGGGCAAGCAACTAAAAAAAACGCACACTTAAAAAAAACGATTTGAGGCTTTCGGTACCATCTCGCCCATATTTTGCTTGTAGGTTATGCCCTTTTCTGTCCCGCTGTCCGGGCATTGACCAATGATAAAGGAAGCCGATGGGAATCCAAGCTGTTTGCCATCATCTGTCATCAGCCACTGCTGGTAGGGTGAACGCTGAACCTTGAGCAATATGGCTCGACGCTGCGGATAGGGTCGGCCGCTTGGAGTATCGTGTGGTCACATTAGTGTCATTAAGGGTACTGTTAATGATGTACGAACAGACAAATGTACAGGCAGACAGACATACAGACAGATGGACAGACAGACAGACAGACCAAAATTATTGCGTTGAAGGTCCCCAAGAAAGACTATCGTCTTTAAAAATTGTAATGCTATAAGAAGTAAGGCTGGCAGCCAACTCTTTTGCATCCGTTATCGCGGAACTTCTACAAAACGCTGGTGTGAGCAAATACGGCCGCTCCAGGAAGAAATGCTCTTTTCATACAGTCCCTTCGCATTGAAACGTTGAAACCGCACTGATACTCGAATACTCGCCAAGATAGCAAGTGCGCCAGAGGTCGCGACCGCTCTTAAACCCAAGCATTATTTCTACTTCAGCGATTCTCCCCCCCCCCCCACCCCTCTCTACATAGTTTCATGCTCGTTTAAGGCGGGTGGTTTACTTTCTGTTTGAGCATTCGATGGCAGCTCTATCAGGCGGGAGATGTTACCTTGTGCACTTTCCAAGTGGTAAAAATGGCAGACTCTTTTCATTTCTGCTTCCGCAGCGGTCGCACATTCTTAGCTGCTCATGAAAGTTGCGATGCGCGGGGGCATGTTATCAATTTGGACTTGTTGCAGAACATGGTGGCGACGGCAAAAACCCGCCGAGGCTGGCCATTTAATCCCCACCACAATAACAACGCAGTTTTCTACTGTAAAATGAGTGTATTGGGTTATATCTGCCTTCAGTTCCCCTTTTGGTAAATTTGTGCTTTATTTTTTAACAGTTCTACGAAACCTGCATATAAACGAAATCCTTTTTATAACGAATTTTTTTCAGGAATTTGTCAATTTCATTATATCCAGGTTTAACTGTATATCAGCTACATTTGTCACCCGCCCGTAGCTCGAAGCTTGGAAGAAGGAAATAAATGACTTGCTGTTAGTTTGACATGAAAACAACGTCCGTGCCGTTTTTACTTTGATTCCGCGATGTTCTCCATGACATCCCAATGCAGGTACAGTCGAACCCCACTACAATGAAACTGATGGAAAACAGAAAAAATTTTGTTGTTGCGAAAATTTCGTTGTAGTGAAATTAGAAAAAAATATACCTATATATAGCTTATATGAGCTAGCAAAACAAAGGAACGTTTGTTCTCAAAATTCAAAAAAATGTCCGCTGGTCCTATTCTTTCCCAGCAATGTCGCGTCATGATTGTTGCCCATGCATAGTGACGCTGTGGTGAAAAATATGCTGAAACAATGCCTAAAACTACCTTCGTGAACAAACCAAACAGTTGCATTAACATGTTAACACCAGCAGCCGTCCGCCGTCAAAAGTATCCGACCAGGCCGAGATGGAGGCAGGGTATCGTGGAGCGGCGACTTTTGCATTATTCTATGCCATCCTTATCATCCATCACTCGCGGTTAGCTGATGTTGTTGATAATGCGGACGAACAGCCGCTCTGATTAGTAGCCACACTGGCCAAGCGCGAACATAATGATAAGCATTGGAATCGAAAAAGTCATCGTTTTGCAGTTGCACCCTGCAGCTGCGTGACGAAAACCATGAACTGAGCGACTGAGCTTCAGCTTTGGATCATCTGCGGCTCAAAGCAAGCCAGTGGCAAAAGCAGGGCAGTCGCATTGCCATCGCTATTGAGCAATGGCGGCGCCCATGCTTGTTGGAAAGCGGCGGTTTCTGGTGGTGCCAACGAGTGTTTTAAACTTGATTGACCCATTTTCAGGCTCTGAAAATGCATCGAAATGTTAGATTGGGTTTGGTGCATAAAAATAAGCGTCTGAGCCTGGAATTGCATCGTAGAATTTCGTTGAAGCGGGACAATCGAAGAAAAAGCGTTCGTTGTGGCGGCAGTATTTATGCATTGACTCCTATGGACTGCTAACTGGGAATCGTGAATTTTTCATTGTAGCAGAAATTTCGTTGAAAGCAGCGTTAGTCGTAGCGAAGTTCGACTGTAGAGGTATCAGCATAGAAAACTCAGCTATAGCAAGTGAATAAGCTAACCAAAAAAACAGTAGATATACAATGCCACAGTAGGCATACATATACAAAGACATTCAGATTTTCTTTGCAAACATAGGTGCAGCCACAAACAAGTTCATGAAAAAATTGATTTCTGCATACCGTATTTACTTTATTCTACCACGCCCTCGATTGTAACGCGCACCCCGTTTCCACGACGAAAAAAGAAAGTAAGACATCGATTGCAACGCACACCCATTTTTCTCGTTGGCCCGCACGATCACACCACTCGGGAAAACGACTCCTTTCGAGAGCGTCTTCCGTTGAAATATGAGTTAAGGGAAAAGCTTGTGCCTATCTGACGTGCAACGGAGCATTGCCATCACTATAGTTTTACCGTGGCCCGATGTCGGCACGCGAACTTGCTTCGCCCCCTTCTTCTCGACGGTTGTGGTGCCAGGCATGTCGAAGTTAAGAGGCGTCTAATCGGCATTCCCGATTTTCCCAAGCATGTAGCCATTGTTGTGCCGCAAGTTTAGGACGAACCTCTGAAAACTGTGAAGCTTTTCATCGAACTCCTTCGGAAACTTTTCGCATATGCCTGTTCGCCTTCGGAGGGAAAAGCCTTTCCTCTTCATGAAGTTAGTTAGCCTGCACCTGCTCGTTTTCAACTGGCTGCACATTAGCCCTTTTTCTAAGCCTAACTGCATAGCCTGCACTTGGAGCAGTTATGTCGTCACGGGCCGCTGTGCCGCTCACTGCTTAATCACATACTCGCCGAGCAGCTCTTCAGTTTGCAGGAACCGACCCTGCTGTGGTCCAATGAAGCCTTTGCGTGAATCTTTGCTGTTGACAATCTTCTGCTTTTGTTTCCGCCAGTCCCGCACGCACGTTTCGGGAATTCTGAAGGACCGCGATGCGGCCCAATTTCCGTCCGTTTCGGCACACGCGCTGACTTTTCTTTGAAAAGCGGCATCGTGGTGCATTCGTCGAGTTTTTAGGGTCGGCCTTTCCATACCGTCGATGCTGACGCACTACAAGATGACAAACTCCTCAGCACACATACGAAGTGCTGCACATGGGAAACACATAGGCAGAAATGGCCGATGCGCCATGCCGACGCACGTAGGGGGCGGCCATTTTAGAAATGCCGATGGCAATAGAATGACCGTATTAATTTTTTTCGTACTCGATTGTAACGCGCATGCGATTTATGAACTCGCTTAACCGGAAAAAATGTGCGCGTTAGATTCGAGTAACTGGGGTATGTGAAACACAGCCAGACAGTGACATCAAATTTGTTAATGGGAGATTTGTAACAATGTGAACAAGATAATACTGATTGATTGATTGATATGTGGGGTTTAACGTCCCAAAACCACTATATGATTATGAGAGACGCCGTAGTGGAGGGCTCCAGAAATTTTGACCACCTGGGGTTCTTTAACGTGCACCCAAATCTGAGTACACGGGCCTACAACATTTCCGCCTCCATCGGAAATGCAGCCGCCGCAACAAGATAATACTAAAAGCACGAAATACAACACAGTGTGAGTAATGCACAGTTGCATAAAATAACACCTTGTTTGCTGAGCGTGTTAACGATATGACAGTCAAGTGGTGTACGTCTCAACTTCAAGAACTTTGTCTTTTTAATTTTGTTTTTGGTTGGACACATTTGCTTCAGCAACAAGAAGATACATTCTGGTCAGTCTAAAAACGCTGATGATCCGACTTGTCACTTCCAGTTTGTGTTGTTCACAGCCGACAATATTTAACCTATTCACAGACAGGCAAGAGATAAGGTCCGTTATGCTATTCCCTTTCATTTTCTTGAAGCTAAAACATGCAAGTGCATCTTCCATAGCTTTAATCAGGTCTGTTAAAAACTTGGACGGGTATAGGAGCTCCCTCTGTCTATCTAAGTGTACAGACACACTGGCGGGAAGCATGCCGCGGCACGGTTACAGTGAATTAGAAGGGGGTAGTGGGCTCACTCTCCGGCGGAGGGTATGCAGAGGGGTGGCTCCAGAAATGTCGCACGTTTGTGGTTCTCTGGTCGCAGGACCAGCGGCGCTGGCATCGCCATCAATGGAAGAATTTTGGGAGGGACGTTGTAGCTGAGCCGGTTGTGGGCCGGTCAAGTCCTGCAGAGCAACAGAGTTTGAGTTTGAGCCACGTTGTGTGGCTGTGGACATTGTTGCGCCGAGTTTTTGCCGTCAGCTTTGAGCGTTACGCACCATACAAGATGACAGTATGCTTTACAGTGCATAGTGTAACCATGCTGCGACAACGGCAAAACCACTGTTAGGCGCTCGAGTGTCTTAACAGGCAACGTGTTCGTGAAGAGTAAGCAGGACCTGTCATTGTTTGACATCCTGAAGGATAAAAACGGGCCGAAAGAATGCGAGAGGAACCAGCACAGAGCGGACAAGCTTCTGGAAGACACCAACGCAGCTTGCGAACTCCACTTGCAACCGCGTCTGTGAATATTATCGATGAAAAAAAAGTGCACATACCTCACCCATTATCCACGCCGGGGCTGTTTTCAACTTGTTCGGCTGACCAACTTTTGTGACTGAGGAGGCCTCCTTCATCCCTCAAGTCAGCTGTACAGCTTCGTGAAAAAGCTCGAGGATATTTTCACAGAATGTTTTTGCCAGAGTAAGGTACACTTTGACAGCATCATGGACATACTGGCAATTGTTCAGCGCAGACTCTCGATTGAAGTTGGTTGCAGTGTGCACGCAGCTGCCCTTAAAGCAAAAGTAATTACTTTTTACGTTGTCACACGTCTTCATTCAATTTGAAAGGACTGAACACTGACAATTAGGCAGGGAAGCAGCAGAGGGCCAAGCAGCTGAAGATGAGCTGTCACACATGAAGTGAATAAGGTGTGTAAATCAGTGGCTAGATGGTGTACTTCAGTTCTTGCAAATAAGAGCTTCATGTCAGGAGCAGAAGCTTCGTGTGTATCTTTATTTAGTTTTTCACTATGTCGCTCTACATATGTCTAACATATGTGTATCTACATAATTATGATTATTAATAACTCCCAGAAAACTGTTGTGTAATGATCTACAACTGAAGCAGAACAAAAATTATTTAAGCACTACAGTTTCACTTTATAAAAAGGCGCAAACGCAGACAGCACAGTTGCATGTCAAAGCTTTTCTGGGAAGTGAACGTGCACTGTTTTCTAATTATGTCGTGAAAGGGCGGGCACAATCTTGTTGCGAATTCTATTTAGGTTCGGTCTACACAGCATGAACCGTACATTTGGTCACTGTATCAAACCATATAATTTGTGGGATACATCATCCTTTTCGACGAGGTGTTATATTCGAGGAAACACGATGTGGTTTGAACAAATATAGTGCTTATCAGGAATACTCTACTAACTCGAGCACACACCCTCCGAAACCCACACACACACACAAAAAACGTTAGCTGCGTCGCACTAGAAAGGAGAATGCACAGACTGCGCCGGCTGCCATCGGACTAATTTTTAGGAAGCTGTATTGCAAAAGAAAAGGAAAACACTGTAAAGCAAGAGCACCAGAAGCCCTTAATATAATCAGAGGGCAGTCAAAGCATGCAAGTTTATTACAAATATGGAATAAATGCATGTTCCAACTTTTACGAGCAGCCATCGGCGAGCAGCTTCTGCAGGTGAAGCTTCCATTGAAGATGCCTGTGGCGCCATCTCTCTTATGTGATGCCAAAAGCGTCAGAGTAGCTGTGGAGTAAGCCCACTGCCCTCTTCTAATACACTGTAGCACGATCCCGCCCGTCGGTGCCTTCGCTCGGCAGCCAGCCGCATGCTCTCTGCATTGGCGGAGCCGCAAGAAAAGTGAGACAGGAATGGACTTGTCGAAACGCGCGCCCGCCTGCTCGGTGCCCGCTCGCGGCTTGTCTTGACAGACGGAGAGAGGAAAAGGGATGAGTGAGGAGGCGCCGCCAATGTGAGGAGGAAGAGAGGAAAAACAGGTGCTCATTGGTGGTTTGCTTGTGCAGGAGCCGGCGGCAGCAGGAAAAATAGCCCAGCGAGCGATTCGGTCGGCGGCCGAAATTTCACGACGCTCGGCGGGAGAAAGAGAGAAAAGCGGCCTCTCGCAAGTGGTGAGCGGCGTGCGGAGTGTGTTTGTAACTTAAAAAGTGAGGCATCATTCTGCCTGAAGCAAGCTGGAATCCTCCGAGTAAAGCAACAGCCTGCTACATTCGTTGCACTTCGTCTTTTTCAACATCTTCTGGGCCACATAACCACTGACGTAATTAGTGTTGTGCGAGTTGCCTTTGCGTCAGAGATCAGTGTGCTCAGGGAGGGCTTCACAAGCAACAGTCATCTCTTGAACCTCATTGAGACGACCCACATCTAGGAGCTCATCCAGCTTATTCTGCAGTTTCATTGAATTATTGTGGGCACCCGCACATAGAAGGCTGCTCAGAACTCCAGATGGTATGTTTACACTGGAGGGTGACCGTGACAAGGTGTAAAAACTGAGACAAAAAATTATGTCAACGTAGGGTGGTCATTGGAGCCAGACATTTGCCTCAAGATACCGAAAAGATTTTCAAGTGCATCTTGGCGGAGGCGAGATGTCATCAAGTACTCGTAGCCCAAGGTTTTTGTGACATAGTGCAGGATAGAAAATGTGCTGGTAAGAGAAGCACGGAGTTCTTCGGCAGTAAATTCGCACAGGAACTCACCCTGCTCAGCTACAGCTTTTTCACAAGTTGCTAAGAACTTTAAAAAGCATTTGATGCTTGCTACTTCTTTACTTTCTGGTCTTAAACCTCACTTTGAGTATCCTAATGTTGCGGCATCGATGAGGTCTATTATTATAGCGACAAATGCAGAACTAGCCTTGGTAAAGCCAGTGCCATAGTAGTGTTCCACATGGCTATTGTAGCTATGGACGATGAATATTTTGTCGAAATGAGCCTCGCAAACAACGCAGTTCTTTTGCAGTGGCTTGTCAGCGCGAGGAATCGCACGCTTCCAGGTCTTGCGCTGTTCATCAACGACGAGAGCAGCGAAGAGAGACGCTTTCTTCCCTTGTTTGCAGGCTGAAACATACCCCACGTTGCATTCATGTGCAAAGCAGTGTCTTTGCAGTTTACACATCACTGTGGCATGGTCACATTGGTGCGTATTGTCCCGAACAAGTTCAAATAGGCACACCGCAGACGTTGGGAGAACACGAGCAAATGACTAAGAAGCACCCATCAGCTAGTGCGGCTGGTGGGTGCTCTGGACTGACCAAAGTGCAAAACCAAAGTGCGCACCGCCCTGCGGCGGAATGAAATACAAGCATGCCTCCTTTCAAGGCACGACCGAGACGATGCATGCTGACACCTCCCCTTCTAGCCACCATAACGAAACGTCCATTGCTGCTCGGCATGCGCGGACATGTGCAATCACTGGAT
The DNA here is from genome assembly GCF_043290135.1 of Rhipicephalus microplus. NCBI lineage: Eukaryota > Metazoa > Arthropoda > Arachnida > Ixodida > Ixodidae > Rhipicephalus > Rhipicephalus microplus. The sequence continues at coordinate 2,806,818 of NW_027464595.1, read as the reverse complement.
TCGCTTGGCTAGCTTTGACATTTGTTTCATATTTGCTAGACTGCCTTGGCCACTTTTGCCGTTCATAGATTTTGCCTATTGTATTTTCAGTTAATTGATGTAAGCAAAAAAATATTCAGATTACCCAAAACTTTTTTGTCATTAATTATCTATGAAACCAACCAAACTTGCTAAGATAGTTTTGTTTATGCGGCTTTTTGCATTTACTGCACAAGCTCAGAACATGCTGAGTGCGTCTGGTAAATATTTTACTATTTTTAATAGAGTGAGTGATTTTATTTTTACCACTAGAGGGTTTGTTTCCAGTGCACAGAGTTTTTCAAGCAGATGTGGCAGTCACGGATTTCGCTTTTAGTCATCATGGAAAACCTGGAAAAGTCAGGGAATTTAGAAATATCAAATTGGTAGACACCCTGATTTAGTCGCTGGCAATTTACACTGCAGTTGGTGTGAAATTGGTTGAGAACTACCGAAGTCAGACAGCTACTGCGAGTTGTAGTAGCAATGATATAATCTTTATTGTTTGCTCACTGAGAGCTTCAGGTACAACGCGCGGAACCCTACTACTCGCCCTACATGCTGCTCAAGCCCGATCCTGGCGGTAGCGTCTCTACCCAGTCTAAGCAAGTCGATGATCAGTACGGCGAGCAGCAGTGCTGCTACGAGCTTCACTCAACCAAGTACATGGACCCCATGGCCACCTACAACGCTGCCAAATACCACAAAGAGATAGCGCCTTATTTATTTATTTATTTATTTATTTTACCCTCAGGGCCAAATGGCATTACAGAGGGGGGTGGGTTATTTACAATAAAATATTGAATTTAACAAAAAAAGCAGTGAATACGGTTAAATCGTACAAATAAATTTGGAAGAGCACAATGTTTGTTAATATGCTGTATAATAATACATGTTAGGTAATACAACAACAAGCCTAAATATACAATGTTAGCTGTTGCAACAAAACACAAAAAAAAGAACTTATTACACAATGTTAGCTAAAGCATCACGGAACAAATTGTTATCAGTAATAGCAACAATGTCACCGGGAAGTCTGTTCCACTCCTTTGATGTGCGAGGCAAAAAAGAATTGAAAAAAGTTTTTGTGTTGCATGAAGGGATGCCTACTTTGTGATGGTGGTCAATGCGGTGGGAAATGTGCTGTGGGCGAAGTAGTAGTTGGGCATGCAAGATGGGATGATGGTAGATCTTGTGAAATAGAGTTAGACGGGAGACTTTTCTGCGAGATGCTAAGGAAGGAAGTGCAAGTGAAGTTTTCATGGTTGAAATGCTAGCGGTTCTGTTATAATTGGACAATATAAAACGAACGGAGTTATTCTGAACAAGTTCAAGGGAAGTTACCAGGTTATTATAGGTAGGGTCCCACACGGTTGTAGCATATTCTAGTTTAGAGCGTATTAGTGTTTTATAAAGTAGCAGTTTTAAACCATGTGGAGCGTTAAAAAAGTTACGTCGTAAATAGCCAAGCATGCGGTTAGCATTGATAATGATGTATTCAATATGAGTTGTCCAGTTGAGGTTAGTTGTTATGTGAACTCCAAGATACTTATAAGAGTTAACAGAATCCAAAGGAATGTTATTAAGATAGTAAATAGGTGAAGTAGTGCAACTTCTTGATACACGCATGATTTTACACTTTTTAATGTTTAGGTCCATTAGCCATTTATCACACCAGTTAGATATAGCGTTAAGGTCAGACTGCAATATATTAATGTCATTATCGGTAGTAATTTCTCGAAAAATAACACAGTCGTCAGCAAATAGATGAATTTTTGATGATACAACTGATGACAGGTCATTAATATAAATGAGAAACAACAAGGGACCTAAGACGGACCCTTGCGGAACGCCAGAATGAACTTCGCGAAATGGAGAATTATGACAGTTGGCAGTAACGAATTGTGATCTGTTAGTGAGAAAGCATTCAATCCACATTAGTAGGTTACCGTCAAGGTTTAGTTGGTGTAGTTTGTAAAGTAGAAGTCTATGGCAAACCTTGTCAAAAGCTTTTGAAAAATCTAAAAAAATACAGTCAGCATGGGATGATTTATCAAGGATCTGATGTAAGTGATGAGTAAATGATATTAGCTGTGTTTCACATGAATATGTTTTACGGAAGCCATGTTGTGCTGACGTGAAAAATGAATTTGATTCTAAAAAATTGACTATGTTTGTAAATATTATATGCTCGAGCATTTTACAACAAATACTGGTTAAAGAAATGGGACGATAATTATTCGAAGAGTGTTTATTACCAGATTTATGGAGTGGAACGACTTTTCCGATTTTCCATTGACTAGGAATAGTAGAAGTATCTAGTGACTGTTGAAAAATTTTAGTAACTATAATGGAACTATAAGCGCTAGTATTTTTTAAAAATTTTGTGTTAATACCATCATAACCAGGAGATGAATCGTTCTTAAGTGATTCAATGAGACGTACAACTCCAAGAGTTTCGATAATCACGGATGACATGGGTGAATAATTGTGCAAGGTTGCGCTAGGTAAATCATTATGGCTATCTACGGAGAAGTTTTGGATAAAAGAATCGTTGAGAACAGAAGCGCAAAGGGCTTCACTAATTTCGTTACCGGATGAATCGATCAAGGAAATATGATTGTCAGATAGGGGGTTAATAACTCGCCAGAATTTTTTTGCATTTGTTTGTAACATAGACGGCAGGACTTGAGTGAGGAAGTTGTCTTTAGCGGATTTTAGTGCAGATATGTAGATGGATGATGCAGATTTGTAGGCAGCCCAGCGTGGGTGGTTAGTGGGTAAACATCTTGCTGCACGATAAAAACGTTTCTTTCGGTTAGATAAGCGTTTGATGTACGCGTTGTACCATGGCGCACGTGCGTTAGTTGTGATAGTACGGCAAGGGATATACTTATTGGTTAGTTGTTCAACTTCATCTGCAAACATATCCCAGTTACACTGCACTGAACGGGTATCAAAACTGCTTAGAAATATGTCTAGAAAAGTTGCTAGTTCACTGTTTATCTTGTCAAAGTTGGCTTTTTTATAGTCCCGTATCTTTTTCTTTTTTTTATCTCTATTAGGACAGGGTGCATTAAATGAAAATGAAAGTAAAGAATGGTCACTGATACCTGGTGCGTAGGTTATAGCGGTAACAAAGTCTGGTCGGTTTGTTAGTATCAGATCAAGAATGCTAGCACTGTTAGTAGTTGCCCTAGTCGGTAAGGCCACTACTTGCGTCAGGGAAAACGTTGAACATAGGTTAATGAATTCATTTGGTTGCGGCGAAGACGGTAAAGAGTAGGGTGCGTATGCGTTCCACATTATACTAGGAAAGTTAAAATCTCCGAGGAGAAACAGGGGATGTGATGGAAATCGTGTGCAAACTATATTAATTGCGTCGTGAAGTTCATCGACAAATGTTGAAGGTGAAGAGGGAGAACGATAGCATACACCTAATATTATCTTATGGTGTCCAATGGTTACTATAGCCCAGACTAGCTCTAGTTCAGTGTTAATATGAATACAGGAAGAAGGAGTGTCTTTTGAGACTGCCAGAAGAACGCCGCCTCCCCTGCGCACTGTCCGATCACAACGGTACATGTGAAAATTGGTTGCGTCATCAAAGATTTCTTGATCGCGGACATGCGCATGGAGCCAAGTTTCAGTCAATGCAACTATTTTTGCGCTACATGTATCAATAGCTGATGATAAAGAATTATATTTATTTAGTACACTTCTAACGTTAGAAAAAATGACAGATACCTGAAGATTTGATTTGTGGTCACCTCCCCTCGCGCAACCCTATGTAGTCGTGTTCACAGAAGAAGAAGCTCTCGCATTATTGACATAATTGGTACGTTTTTTCACCTCTAGAACTTTGTCGCACTCGGGAAAATACATGTAACATTTGTTATTTAGTAGTAACTTGTTGTAACGCAGCTTAAGTGGTGAAGAACCGGCCTGAGCTTTCCCAAAGTCAATAAGTTTTTTTCGTGCCTGCCTCGTTGCCACAGAGAAATCTTCGCTTACTGAAATATTCTTATCTTTTAGTTGATTGCGCAGTGACAGCACTTTCTCTTTCGTTTTGAAGTCAGTGAACTTGGCGACGATGGGGCGGCACTTAGTGGGTGAAGGGTTACCCAAACGGTGCACCCTTTGAAATGACTCGCTGGAAAAACTGTCAAGAATAGCAGAAATAGAATTCGTCAATTTCGCCTCGGTTTCTTGCCACGTTTCTCTAGAGTCTGGAACACCATGAAAGATTAAATTGTCCCTTCTGGACCTGTCCTCTAGCTCGGTTAGTCTAGATTGCACGTGGTTATTCTCGTCGGTTAGTTCTTCTACGGCTTTTTGCACACTTGCTAATTCTTCAGTCATAGTATCCAGTTTGATCGATTTTTCTTCCAATTCGTCAAGCCGCTTCCGGATACCAGTAATTTCAACGTGAATGTTTTTTTGTCCGGCTTTAATTGCTTTTACATCAATAGCAAGCTCAGACTGACACTGTGAGCTCTGTAACGAACGCGAGTGCACGTCTTTCAACATATGGAATAAGACATTCATTTGTTCGGCAGGGTTTTCGGGTAACTCATGAAATTCTTGTTGTGTTGTGGCACGGGTATTGGGTCCAGGGTTAGTCTCAATGTCGCCGGAACAAAGCAAGGTGTGAGCCATTGAAAAACATTCACACAGAGTCTCGCACAACACCCGTGGGCACGGGAACAGCAGTAGACAGCGGTTGTCAGATTTTTTAGCGTGTAGTAAAGGAGTACACACCTGCATGGTGAAGAAATAGCGGCTTAGAGCTGTGCAGAGACCACTGCTCTCGTGCCCACTGAAGGCGGTGTCCAGGTGTTGCTTCTTAAAACTGTCGGTGGCGATTGCTGCTGTCGTCGATGGGGCTGGTGGATACTCAAAGAGCACCCAAGGGGCGTCAGAGCTCGGCATGTGTTGATCGGCTACGCTGACGAGGTTCGTTGTCGGTAGCGGCGCACCTACATGCGCCAAGCCAGCAGAGCAAATTGATAACCACGGCAGGATGTTCGCAAAGAAGGCCTGCATGGTGAAGAAATAGCGGCTTAGAGCTGTGCAGAGACCACTGCTCTCGTGCCCACTGAAGGCGGTGTCCAGGTGTTGCTTCTTAAAACTGTCGGTGGCGATTGCTGCTGTCGTCGATGGGGCTGGTGGATACTCAAAGAGCACCCAAGGGGCGTCAGAGCTCGGCATGTGTTGATCGGCTACGCTGACGAGGTTCGTTGTCGGTAGCGGCGCACCTACATGCGCCAAGCCAGCAGAGCAAATTGATAACCACGGCAGGATGTTCGCAAAGAAGGCCTGCATGGTGAAGAAATAGCGGCTTAGAGCTGTGCAGAGACCACTGCTCTCGTGCCCACTGAAGGCGGTGTCCAGGTGTTGCTTCTTAAAACTGTCGGTGGCGATTGCTGCTGTCGTCGATGGGGCTGGTGGATACTCAAAGAGCACCCAAGGGGCGTCAGAGCTCGGCATGTGTTGATCGGCTACGCTGACGAGGTTCGTTGTCGGTAGCGGCGCACCTACATGCGCCAAGCCAGCAGAGCAAATTGATAACCACGGCAGGATGTTCGCAAAGAAGGCCTGCATGGTGAAGAAATAGCGGCTTAGAGCTGTGCAGAGACCACTGCTCTCGTGCCCACTGAAACATGCCAGAGACCTGTGTTTGCCAGAGACCTGTGTTTAATGTATGAGTGCCGCACGCCACATATCCAGAACTACGCCATGCGCATCATGCAGGGATTCGGCACAAACAAGGACTCTGGCGAAGCGGGACACACTGTGATGGACAAGTTGTGGGAAGATTCATGAAATGATGCCACCGAATATGCCACCATGCCTGAGAATCTCGCACTCATAAGCGTAAGCTCATTGCACACCGTGGTCTGAGATGCCATAATGGACACCAACACCGTACCACAAGCAACAGCACACGTGGGCGAACCTCTGCTATCCTCGAAAGTTGCAGAAATTGCCATTCTTGGCGAGGTCGCCGCCCAAAGGAAGGAAGATCCATCAGCGCCATCATCGTCCTCGTCAAGTGAGGAAGAAGAATCGGTGCGGATTTTGAAGTCTTCATTCAGCTCGGAAGCACCTGCGAGCCAGGCACACTATCAAGACCAGCTGACACTCGAAGTGATCAAGCGGATCATATTAGTGCAGCGCCTGCAGAAGCTTGACATGAAATGCCAACAACAGCTCAAGGATAACGAAGGTTATCAGGAAACTTTCCAAATGTACAAGATCAGACGAAAGTCATACTATGAGAAGCGACGTAAGAAGCGCAAAAGCCATCAGTGTGAGTTGCGGCATCGTGTCGGTGCGACCTGCAGCGCTAAGAAGAGAAGCAAGCGCACCGGGTCTCGAGACGAAACATTAAAGATATCAAACAACGTCATTGCGAAGTCATCTAAACACAATAGCTTGAATGCATGGCTCCCTTCATAAAACGAGCCACCGCAAAGCACTGCACCGTCTCCGTGTAGCACCCCCCCCCCCCCCTTCACTTGTTCGCATCTTGTTCGCACATGTCCACCTGAACTTCTGTTTCTGTAAACCAGAACATTGCCGCGAGTTTGGCAGCCGCGGGAGTGTGTTGCAAATAAACGAGAAAGGAGGGATGGCGGGCACAAGCTCAGTTGTTCCGTTCATCTTGGATGAAGCCAGATAATCGGGTCCTGGTCTCCTCTTCGTTTCTCACAGTTCTGTTTGCACCCAGCAAACTCGCCGGTCTTCGCAAGAGGTTTGTGCACCTTGGTACAATAAGCAGTGTGTGCGACATAAAACATGTGAGCAAATACTGCGCCTGTTACACGTGTGTGGTGTATGGCACTCTGTTAAGTTATGACAGGTTTTACGTTGGACAATCTGGTTCATGTGTTAATGTTCGGCTGAAGGAGCATGAAAATCTTTTACCCTCAGGCACTGGTGGTAACTTGCCGTTGCACTGCAAGTCGTGTACGCCTTTCTTTGATAAGGTGACAATTTTGGGTAAGGCTAAAATGCAGCGTGAACAAAAAAATATTGAGGCATTCCATATCTGGAAACTGGGTCCAGACAAATGTGTTAGTGCAGCTTCAGTTTATCTCACCGGGAAAGAATGTTTGTTTCTAGTATAGAAGTGATTTGCTTAGATTAGCTTGCTTGGTCTATTGGTTTGTTAGCTGTGCATGCGTTGTACGGACTTTAGAGAAAGGTTTTTTTTTTCGAAATAAAGGTCAGTGTTTAGTGCCACATCTCTGCTCTCTGCCTCTGTTTCTGCTGCTCAGCTTTTTTGTTATTTCGACGTTTTGTGGCTTTTGCTGTTAACTAAGCCTATCGGCCAATTTTTTGTTGTTGCCCTTTACCTGTAAAACTATATATGACGGAAATAAATGTTTAATTTGAAAATAATAAATCTATGGTGATGTAATCAGCTTCCAAGTATGCTTGAAATTTTGTCACGTGCCTTATTGATCACGCTTCAGCACGTAAATACAATCAAGTGGCTTTTGTTTAGAGGTGCATGAAAGCAGCATTTTTGTTGTGCAAAGCGATAATAGGGTTTGAACAGTCATGTCACGTCTCACCGTTAGCTGGTTGATGGTTGCGCTCTTAAGAGCACCACTGCTGCTTTTGTAGCCGTCTATTGAAGCTAAAATACATGGACACGAAGCAGGAGCGTCAGCTTGCTTTATACCTGGGCCACTTTTGCTTTCGTACGTGTGAGATTCCTTGGATGCACCAAGCCTCCAAAGAGCGCAGCCATTCGCATGGCCTAGCTAAGAGTGAGCGACTGTGTTCATGTACTCCTTGCCACATGCACAAGCGGCAAGCACTTCATTCGTGCGCAGCGTTCGGGTCTACTGAGCAACAGGTGTTTCTGTACTACCCGCGGGTAAAGAAAAAAGTACCTACAATTTTATCAGTGCCGGTCACGCACGCAAAGTCGGTGAGAATATGCCATGAAGATAGATACACCCTCCCCCCTTACAAAAGTAAATGATTCTGTGCGGTACGTGAACTCGCCTTTCTTTGTTTCGTTTTTCCTGAATCCTAACCATGGCTCGTGCATGTATTTGCACGCTCGGCAAGTCGGCAGGCACAATATTTGGATAGTGTTCACAAAGCTGTACGTGCATTCCTTCACACCTCAGCAAACGATGTGCCAGTCATTTCGAACTTATTTTCTTTCAATAATACTCCGCACCCATGTTTCTCACCACACAGTGCGAAATATAATACTTGCCAGAGTCAATGACTTTCTAAGTGAAGCCTTGACAACACAGTGGCTGCAACTGAAAATACTACGCAGTTCTAAGTGACGGGCACACCAATGGCAGCCACCGACGCCATGATCCTCGTAAAGATAGTAGAGGGTAGTTTCGAACCCCTGGTGCATTTCAAAATGCACTTCATATGCACAGAATATGTCAAAACACATGCCGTCAGCCCTTCAGTGCGCAACATCTTGTCGGCCCTGACGAGATGTTGCGCACTGAACTGTGATAGCCCCAGTGATGGTGTCCCAAGCGAACTCTTTTACACACCACCTACTCCAGAGGTGTGTGCATCGGAAGTATCCGTATGGTTACATGGGACAAAACCAGACAGCCATTTTCTTGTCCACATCCTATAAATATCGTGAAGTCAACTGTAGAAGACCAGCTGCACTTTGTTGCTATACAGTCGCTCAGTATTCCCATTCTTTGAAGCAGGTGTTGCCATAAAATTGTTGTAGTGTCTTCAATAAGCAATAAACATGATTATTGTATTGTAAAATATGCATTATTATTTGTATGCACAGTAACGTTATAAGTAAAATAGCTGCAAAATACATGTTGTCTTATCGGCGGGTTGTGTCTGCTGCTCTACAAACATTGTCGGGAAATGTGACCAGGGAATTTTACTAGAATCGTTCGAATAAATAAAGCGGTTCAGCTGGCACACTTGCATCATCACCGCTCGCAAGCCCAGCAACGTATGCTATAATGTTACAAGAATGCCAGCAAACAAACAACAAAGAAGAATTGAAGTGCGCCTGCAATACCTTGATTTAGTTACCTGAATTGAACTTATGTTTATCTTAATCACGAGCAATGTTGGACGCGGCAGAGTACTTCAATCGTGCAATCACATCTTTAAGATTTTTGAGCAATGATCGCGTGATATATGTATGCCATGGCTCGCATACTGGCGTTCACACTTTCTGCTTTTGGGGCCTACTGGCACCTTACAATATCAACCCATTGCATCGAGGTAGTTTTATTTCACCGATTGAACGCTTGTGAAACTATCTTAATGCATAACCAGTTCACAGATGATCGAATGTAACTCATTTGCTAGAACAGCATTATTTTGTTCAGTAGCATATGCAAAGTGCCGCACACAAGCATCTGTTACATATGCATGTGGATATAGTTTTTTTTTTTTTCCGAATGGGGAGCAGTTTCTAGGAGAGTGTGCTCTTCTTGGGTTGTAAACGTAAGTACAGTAAGGGATAACACAGGCTGTTTGAGCCATTATAGCACATAAATGCTTCGGAAATATGAATATTGAAGCAATCTCTGCAGAGTATCTGACCAAAGGCTACCTACTCCGTAATCGGAAAAAAGCTACAAACCCGCTCCATCAATCTGTTGCTAAGATTCGATAACGCGCATGAGCTACCACAAACATATCTGATTTTTATGTATTAAGCATAGCAATGTAATAAAACATAGTAATAGTATGAGAAGCGCAGACATGCGCCAACAGCAACGATGCAGCTTTGAAGCAATCCGCCGTGGTGGTGTAGTAATAACGATGCTTGGCTGCTGGCCCAAGAGTCACGAATTCGATCACAGCCGCAGCGGTCGTATTTCAATGGAAGTGAAATGATAGAGGCCCGTGTGCTCTGTGAAGTCGGTGCATGTTAAAGAACACCAGATCGTCGAAATTTTCGGAGCCTTCAACTACGGCGTCTCTCATAATCATATTGTGGTTTTGGGGCGTTAAACCCCAGATATTATTATTGCAGCTTTGAAGCTTGATCATACAGAAAACTGGTTCATCTGTGCCTGCAATCAGATGGTGCAAGGACTGTCTCATTTTGGCGCGACACTAAAGAGTGTTTTCTTATGGGTGCCGATGCTGTCACATACCACGTTTATTACAAATGTTGAACCTAAACACAGCATCAGTCTTAAAGGGACTTCTTTAAAGGCAACTCCTAAGTTGACGATGGTTGTTAAAATATAGTGCTCCTGAAACCTTGTATTGTTAGATATGTATGTGTCAAGGAAGAAATTATTTTGAAATAAAATTGCGGTTTAGTGGTCCGCATCAGGTTAGCACTCTTCAAATTACCTGCCTCAATGGCACATCTCAAGTCACTGTTGCCATGCACGACGTTGCCCAGCCTTAATTCGCGGTCGCCAACACTATAGTAGCAGCAGAGGGAAAGTAGCGGGAGCCACGGCAGCAACAATGGCCATTGAACAATTTTTACCTATCACCTACGAAATTGACGCATGCTTGGTTCAGCTGGGTCCTGCTAGATGGCACGACTAGTCTAGTTTAACCAGGTGAAAATCGAATTTTTGAACCTCTTGTGCCATTTTCTATAGTAATGTTTGGCGGTTCTTTTTTCCACGAATGAAACGAAAATGAACGAGCAGCATTTAAATACAGCTTTTTATGCACACAAGGCTCTTTATTTAGGGCAGCTAGATATATTACTAGTGATTTATTTATTTTATTTATTATTTATTTATTACATACTGCTGACCTGTTTACCAGGTCTTAAGCAGGAATGGGCATACAGAACTGTTTACTACAAAAAATAACATAATTGACATCACACAGCATACTGACAGTGGTTACAATTCAACACTTTTGTATTAATTTACAAAAAAACTAAAGAAAAACATTACAACAATGGCATATCTTTGCTGACTGAAATGTACTAAAAAAATGGAAGCATTGCGTAACTCTGGGCTGCATGACTGTACAAAAAAAAACTGTTAGTGGTTATTGAGAGCATGTAGAAATAAGTCAACTGTTGGACACTGTACAGCATCGGGTGATAGGCAATTCCACGCACGGGCAGTTATTGGAAAAAATTAATACCTGAATGTGCCTGTGTGGTTTACGTAATCTGACTTTCTTTGAATGATGTGAGTGCATAGCATATTCACTTATTTGTCTAATGTGCACTGTTTTGTTGATACCAATTTTGTTGTGGAAAATGAGGTAAAAACGCTTCAGCTTCTCCATTGTTCTTCTCTCCTGTAGTGTTTCAAGATCCGCTTTAATTAGTAGAAGTGAAGGGGAAGAACGCCAACTATAACAAATAAAAACAAATCGGACAGAAAATAAAAACAAATCTTTGGACCATTTCTAATTTTTTAATATTGGACTCAGTGAGGGGATCCCACACTGCAGCTGCATATTCTAATACTGGTCTAATGAAAGTTTTGTATGCGAGAAGTTTGATGTGTGGTGTGGCATTCACAAGCCTCCTTTGCAAATAGGCAAGCTTTTTCATTGCCTTTCTTTGAATATATTCTATATGTTCATTCCATTTTTGGTCTTATGTGAGTATGACTCCTAAATATTTGTGTTTAGTGACTTCGGATAACGCATGGCCATTAACGTGATAGGTGAACAGAAGCGGCTGTTTCTTAAGCGTAGCTCGCATTGCTACTGTTTTTTTATAATTAATTGTCATCTGCCAATTTTAACACAACGTTTGTAGCATTGCTAGTGCATTATTTAATGATTCTTGATCACTGTAACTATAAATTCCCTGATATAGTATACAATCATCCACAAAAGAGCTTTATTTTTACGGGCAAGTTTAGAACAATATCATCAATAAATAACAGAAAAAACAACGGCCCCAAAATTGACCCTTGAGGCACACCCGATGTTACGGGGGCAGAACTTGAGGTGACACCATCAATGGCAACAAATTGGCTCCTCATTGAAAGATAGGCAGTTATCCATGCAATTTCTCATTCTTAAGAATTGGGTTGAGCTTAATAATAATTTCTTGTGACTCACACGATTGAAAGCTTTCTCAAAATCCAATAATATAACATCTACTTCACCATTCATATCGATCGCTGCTGCTAGGTCATGAAACGTCTCAATAAGCTGGGTTGCCCTAGAATACCCTTTGCGAAAGCCGTGCTGAAGGGGGTGTGATTAGGTTATTTCTTTCGACAAACATAGACAAATGTTTGAATACTATATGCTCTAGAATTTCGACCCTAGATAATAGCAAGGAGATGGGCCTAAACGAGGACACAAGCGAATGGTCATCAGTTTTTGGTACTGGAGTGATCTTAGCGTGCTTTCAATCACTCGGAAGTTCAGTGCGCAGGAGAGATAATTTAAAGATCAGGCATAGGTATTTGGAATTCCATTCAGCATACCTTATCAGAAAGGTGTTAGGTACAGAGTCAATGCCTGGTGACTTGTTTAGATCAAGATTAAGCAGAAGCGATAAGACACCCCCTGTAGTGATACACATGTCATCACTGATGAAATCAGGGGTAACATCATTATCACGCGTGTACACCCAACAGAAGTAATCATTCATCGCGTCTGCTATTTCCCTCTTGTCGGTTATAACATCACCCTTAATAGATAAGCTTGATACTGGACTTTTTTTCGGTCAAAGATATTGCCAAAACCTATTTGGTGTCGTCAAGAGAAAGTTTGTCAAAGCCTCGCTTTAATATTTTTCCTTTGCACTTTTCAATTTGGCTTTCAGTGTGTGACGCATCTCTGATATATTATCTAGTCTAGACAATGATGCTCGTTCTATTTGTCGCTTTCTTGCCTTCTTTAGCTTGTGCCCTAGGCGTACAATTTCTTTCGTAATCCAGGGGCTAGACCGGTTTAATACCTTGTGTTTGTGAGGAACAAAGTTTTGGATACATTTAATTACTAGTTCTTTGAAAAAGCACAACAATCAGTCAACAGATCATTCACTTTCTTAGGAAAGCGTTACGAAATCTAAATAAGAATGATCAAGAGCGACCTTTAAGTCCACATCACTAGCACGTGAGAATACGGGTACAAAAACGGTCTTTTTATCGAGCATTTTAGCATAGTACAGTTAAAAGCTTAATGACACAATTTTATGGTCCGAAATGCCGCCGTAAATTTCTATTACCGGACTGCGGTTATATATACCTCTACTAACAAGAAAGAGGTCTAAAATTGTGCTAGATTCGTTTTGAATGCGAGTGGGCGTTTTCACAAGCTGCGTCAAGTCATGAAACAGCAAAGCATCAAGAAAAGATACAGATACAGCAGAGATGGCATGTGGAAATTCATCCGACCAATTTATCATGAGAAAATTAGTCACCATCGATTAAGACGTTGCAACTATTCGTTTTATACTGACACAAAAACTCATTTTATTGTTCCACAAACTCATCACCACAATTGGGCGGACAATGAAATCCCCCAACGACAATATGTAGTTCATCAAATAACATTTTAACGACAACACATTCAATTCCCTTAATATTGGGTAATCGTGTCACATATAGCGATTCTCGAAACATGATTACAACACTGCCACCAAGGGAATCTCTGTCATTACGGTACATTTTGTAGCCTGGTGACGTTATTTCATCATCACCTATGTCTCGGTGTAGCCACGATTCTGTAATTATTAACATATGCGGTTTGTGGGCTATTATTACACTTTCTAATTCAACGACCTTATTAATCAAACTACAGGCATTTATGTTAAGACAACAAAACTGCTTAGTTTCCTTGCTTTTATGTCGCTTCTTATCTCACAGCCTGCTACTGCGTCGACTAATAGGAACCCTCTTCATGTGAATACTGTCCCATTCATACGTTTCATTATCAATTCGAATTTTATCATATGACAGTTTCACCTTTACTTACGCTTTCCTGCTATCAGAGGCACTATTCCATAGGTTCTTTCGGATTTGCCTTGTGGCTGCCGAGAAGTCCTCAGACACAGAAATGCCCATTCCTTTCAGTTTAGAACAGTTCTTCCGCACGTGCCTTTTTTCCCTCTCATCTAAGAAGTATAAGATCACAGGTGTAGGTTTTTCGGGTTGCTTTTAGATTTTACCTCTACACCAAGCTTAGTTTTGAACAAGTCTTCAGCTATTGCTTATTCCAGCGATTCTGGTGTTCCACCCGGTTTTTTCAGGAATGCTAAGAACCAGGAGATTGCTTCTTCTGCTTCTGTCTTCTAAATTCGCCAGGCTTTTTTCTAGTCCTTGCACTGTTTTTTCGAGATTGGCAACTTTGGTACTCAGTTCCGTCACTGATGCTTCTACCTTTTTAAATTTCAACTCTATAGTATGAAGTCTTTTGGCCTTCAAGTTCTTTCGACATTTGTTCGGTAGTCGGACCTGGGTTCGATTCGATATCACCACAAAGTTTCAATAGAGACAGTACTACAGGTAACACATGCATAAGGTGGTGGGGCACTTCAGCTGGATAAAGCAAGGATCACTAGTTTTGACACAGGAATACTTGCTACTAACCTGCGTAAAGAAAACCAAAGGGTTGGTCATGGCTGTTACAGGCGGCCAGCCGACGTGCCCACTGAAGGAAAGCCGTGATGTTGGGCTGCCTATATAGGTGTCAGTCGATGACGGTGGTGGCATCCAAGAGTTGAGAACAAGCGATGCCTCTTCTGCGCAGTCGCCGAGATAGATCGGCGCAGCGCCGATGGAATCCACTATCGTGTTTGATGCATCGGCCGTGAATGTTGCCCGTGCCAGAAGCAACTGCATACAGAAAACCAAAGGGTTGGTCATGGCTGTTACAGGCGGCCAGCCGACGTGCCAGCCGACGTGATGAATTGTAGGCGGTTTGTCTGACATCACGAGTATAATTTTTCAAAATGCGTACTGTGGCGCATTTGTTATCGTGCGTTTGCCTAATTTCTCGGTAAGTAGGGCACTGCTGTTAATAATGTCATTTTAGATGTCGTTATGCATTAAGATTTCACTCTGATGTGAATTATTACTTGACTTTAGTGTCTCTTTAAGCAGTAGCTGGATCATCGGAATGATTAGGTGACTGTGTATCAGGGTCTTTTTCAAATGCAAGTAGCATTTTAGAAACAATTGTGCGCAGCTCTTTTTGTGGCGACTTTTTTCTTACAGGGACCACCTGACTGTGGCTCAGCAGCAAATCAGAGATATGCGCGACACCATTGCTGTCACCTTGACTTCTGCCAATTCACCAAGTATGACTCAGCGGCAGTGATTTCAAAAACATCAAGCCTGGTCGAGTCTGCAGCAGCCTTGCACCTACCAAAGTGCCCCCTTTTTTTTTCTTAAGGGTTTGCAGTGAAACACCTGTTGAATTCTCCGGCGTATTTCTTAAAAGGAATGCAAGTTTTGTACATTTTTTCTTTTGTGTGCCAAATAAAACAACAATCTTGGGGGAAGAGTGGTGTCAAGTGTCTTTAGCCTGTGTTGGCAGCATTTTTTTCTGGCACGATAGCTAGGTGCTTCTTTTTTTAATAGAGTTGCCAATGAATATCTCCACCATTGCAAGGTGCATTAAATACCTGAAAAGCACATTTGTGCAAGTTCTGGTTGATATTGCGTATCTCATGTGTGGCGTGACCTCGTGCTTGAGCGCCACAAAGCATCTCGCTTCTCGTGTGCTTTTCGTGGCATATGCTGGCGCTCGTGCTTGCGAGGGCACAGGTTTTTGTTGTGTTGGTGACCTATTTACAGTGAGGCAGTCTAGCGCTAAAATGGCATTGTACTTATGTTTAATATAATAATATAATGCCAACAATCTGTGGCTGGAACATAGCGTTTTATTGAGACAGCATTGATATGGACAACGGCCAATTTCTCCCGTTGGCGTCTCCGTTTATCGGCGCTGTTTGTCCATGCCGTCAGGCCCCGTCTGTGTATGTAAATATCTGCGTTGCCAAATGCCGGGGAGCAAAATGGCTAGATGGCAGCGTAAAAGCAGCTTAAAATAGCTAAAACGTCCAGCAAGGACTTAAAAAGTAGTTAAATAATTTCTTCAAGCATTCTTAGGCATATTCAAGAAGTGCAACAAATTTACTGGCAGCTGTTCCATCTTGCTGTTAAAACCAATTTTGTTTAAACAACTATCAAACGGCGTTTTTTTTTTTTTGCGCGCAACTATGTTGAACATGTATATAAAGAAAAAGAAAAGCGTTTGCAGTTTCGTTCAATAATTTGGAGCAGGTGGGGTGGTTAGAAAAGCGTCCAGGCTTCCGCACTCATCATAGATGAGCTGCGTGTGCACATAGCTTTGTAAACATTGGGGTGTGCGGATGTTCGAAATTTTTTGAATAAGAAATAGAATAGGGCATAACCGAACAACCGTATATTTCAATATTTTTCAATAACGACTACGGAGGAGAAAATTACAAAGGGGGAACGTGTTAGGGAATTAATTAGTTAAATGTGAAGCATTTGCATTTCCCTATGTACTGCAAGCACAATTGCCGTTTATTTGGGGGTCTATCTTTTCAGCCGCCTACGTGTGGTGCTGTCGTGATCACCCCCTTAACTTGGTGTTGTAGCACCGTGGCAGACGTGACAGAAGCAGAGAGGCGCGTGGCTCGTGATGAGCATGGAGATGTGAGCTCTTGGCCCCGCGGGATACGTCAGCTGCAACCGCATGCTTTTTCTTTTTGCCAGCGTCCCCATAAAGAGCTGCGACCACGGCATGGCCTTGTAGCGTGCGAGGTGGGAGACTCAAGACGACGTCGAAGGTGGCCGCCGGGGCCGTGCCAATCTCGCCACTTCAGTCCTGCGCTGAGACGGAGTGGCGGCGACTGCCAGCATTGCCGGCTCGTGAAGAAGAACATAAACTTTATTTGTCGATTCGAGTCCGGCGTTTTTTAGTGGGCCTGGGCACCCACCGCGGATGCGGTTCCGAGACCTTGTCTCGAAGCGGCTTCCTCGGCACGCTAGACGGCCCAGAGTTGTGCTGTCAGGTTCGAGCTGAGCAGTGCGGCCTTCCAACGCGAGTGGAGGCTGGCGGTGGAAGAGTGAGATGAATCGGCACTGTTGGAATTGTTTATTAGGCCCTGACACTCCCACAGCATGTGACTAAGGGTGGCAACTTCGCCACATGACGTGCATCTGTTTGTAGTGTATATGTCTGGATACATGGCGTGCATGAGTCTAGGGTTTCTGTATGAATCTGTTTGTAATTGTCTGAAGTGTACCGCTTGCGTTCTGTTTAGCCTTTCGTGAGGAGATGGGTATATGCGTCTTTGTAACTGGTAATGTGTGGTGATGTCGTGAAACCTGGTCATACGATCCTCCCATGCCCACATGTCTGCAGTTCCCCGCGGGGGCTCGTCGTCCTCCGGCGATGCTCGGTGAGTGAGGCCTCGAGCAACAGGGTGAGCCGCTTCATTGGGGGTGCTCCGTCCGGTATGTGCCGGGATCCATGACAGGTGCCTTCGGTTACCGAAGTCGACCTCTCCTGGATGTATGGGATGTCGTTGGAGTATGTGAAACGCCTCTTGCGAGATGCGTCCGTTGGCTAAATTGCAAATTGCTGTTTGCGAATCACTAATCACGTATGTGGCATTAATCTGTGTTAGGGCCAGTGCTATAGCCGCTTCCTCTGCCGCTTCAGCGTGTGCCGTGTTCACAGTGAGGCATGTGATGTACTTGCCACGATGGCCGGTAACTACCGCCACGAAGGTCTTTTTATTGGTATAACGCGCAGCATCAGTGAAAACTGCTTCAGTGTCGTTGGAGTAGCTTTGAGTAAAGCGTTCTGCCCTGGCTTTACGCCGTTCCGTATTGTGTTGGGTGTGCATGTTGCGAGGCAATGGGGGTACGTATACCTGCTCGCGCACCGATCTTGGAATTTCGACTTTGATGCCGTGCTGCATATGGTACGTGATGCCAAGTTTTTCGATTAGGTGTCGGCCTTGGCGGGTCTTGGATAATAGGCGCTCGAGCTGGGAAACTTGTTGCGCCTCCACGAGTTCCTCGAGGGTGTTATGCAACCCTAGCTCTAGGAGTTTGCTGGTGCTAACTCCGGGTGCCAGTCCCAATGCGAACTTGTACGTCTTGCATATCAGGGCGTTAAGCTTGTCTTTTTCCGCAACTGTTCATTTGTGAAACGGTGCCGTGTACATTAGTTGTGAAATAACAAAGGCTTGTATGAGTCGTATCATGCTGCCTTCGCGCATGCCCGCATGTTTGTTCGTGATACGTCGGATAAGTTGCATCGTGCTGGAGGCCTTCGCCATTATCTTGCGCAGTGCTTCACCATTGCCGCCGTTCTGCTCAATCATCATCCCCAGTACCCGGATCTTCTTTACCATTGGGATTGGTGAGTCGTTTGATGATGTTAGTTTGATTTCTTGATTTTCTGAAGGTACGTAGTTTTTGGGCTGGCGTCCCTTTTTCACCGGTCTATATAGCAGTAATTCGGATTTTTCGGCCGAGCAGGTGAGTCCCGTGCCTACGAGGTAATGTTCCACGCATTCTATGGCCGCCTGTAAGCGATCCTCGATCTCTCCGTCACTGCCAGTTGTCGTCCAGATCGTAATATCATCCGCGTATAGCGTGTGCTGCAGTCCATCAATTTGATGTAATCGCTCGGGTAACC
The DNA here is from genome assembly GCF_043290135.1 of Rhipicephalus microplus. NCBI lineage: Eukaryota > Metazoa > Arthropoda > Arachnida > Ixodida > Ixodidae > Rhipicephalus > Rhipicephalus microplus. Next base: position 2,788,182 of record NW_027464595.1, on the reverse strand, counting down.
CCAGCAGGACGAGGTTGAAGAGCATCGGCGAGATCACCGAGCCCTGCAGTGTACCCGAGCTTCCAATGTTTATTTGATTTGATTTTAGCTGTCCCACACGCATGCGTGCGGTTTTTCCCGTGAGGAAGTCTCGGACGTAGTTGTACACTCGCATTCCGAGGTTCAATCTGTCTATTTGTCGCAATATGGCGTCGTGACGAACGTTATCGAAGGCCTTCTTCAGGTCCAGGCCAAGGATGGCTCTCGTTGAGCACCCAGGATTTTCGATGATTTGATGTTTTAGTTGCAGAAGAGCATCCTGTATGGAGAGATGTCTTCTGAACCCAATCATTGTGTGTGGTAATAGGTTGTTGTCTTCGAGGTAATCTGTTAGTCTATTGAGGAACGCATGTTCCATCAGTTTACCTACACATAATGTTAGGGAGATAGGGCGCAGGTTCTGCAGCTGCAATTTCTTGCCGGGTTTCGGTATAAGTATGATCTGCACATCTTTCCATGGCTGGGGTAACTTTCCACGCACCCAACACTCGTTAATATAATTTTTGAGTTTCTCTAGCGATCTGTAATCGAGGTTGCGCAGTGCCCTGTTCGATATTCGATCTAGGCCTGGGGCTGACTTGGTATTGAGTTTGACGAGGGCCGCCTCGATTTCGGAAATTGAGAATTCTGCGTCTAGGATGGCGTTGCCTTCTCCCCTGTAGTTCGGATGTACTTGCGGGGGCGTTTGGGATATGTATTGGAGATCCGCTTCCCGTAGCAAATCTTGCTCCGTTCCCCCGTAAGCGTGTATGATTTTGCATATGCCTTGCCTCTGTGAGGTCTTGGTGTTCGCGGGATCTATGAGGTACCGCAGTATCTGCCATGTGCGACTCGTAGTGAGCTGACCATCCATCTGCGCGCATTTCTCTTCCCATTGCTGTTGTTGCAGGTTAAGTGCGTGCTTTTCTATTTCTTTGTTGAGCTGTGCTGTTCGTTTTCGCAGTCTCCTATTATTTCGTTGTCGTTTCCAACGGCGATGCAGTTTGGTCTTGGCTTGCCACATGTGCAGTAACCGGGTGTCTATTCTATCAAGCCCAGCTGTTGACGGCAGCATTCGCGTCGCCCTCTCGATGTCACGCCGAAGTTGCTCGGTCCATTGCTTAGTGTCTTTGATGTCTTCAATCTGTTGCTTGTCTCAATTTTTTCGCAGTAGTTCCCAATCGGCGATCTTCATTTGGCGACCGGCATTGTGTTCTTGTGGGCCGCCTTCTGCTTCTATAGAGATAATGTAATGTAAGGTGTTTCTCCAAGTCACCTTTCGTGTAATGCACGTAAAGGTAAGGTCAGGCGTGGTGTCAGTGCTGACGCTGTTGCCCTGCCTAGTTGGTGCCGCTGGGTCAGTGACCAGCTCGAGGCCGGTAAGTTGCGACGTTTCCCAGAAATGCCTGCCTTTCGGCTGATCTTGTTTGTAACCCCACGCCGTATGCACCGCGTTGAAGTCACCTCCAATGAAGAGTTGTTGCCCCTGGCTGATATCGAGTGCTCGTTTGAAGAGGACGTGAAAGCGGTGTTTGCGGCATCTCGGACTGCTATAGACGTTGAGTACGAAGATGCTGTCGAGCGTCTTACGCGGTGGAATCAGCTCTACGAGGACGTTTTCAATATCCTTGACGTGGGTGTCGTGTTCGATGACCGTGAGCTCTCGCTTGACCAGTGTGGTGACGTTTGGATTTTCCTCCTTGCCTGGTATAGACTGGTACCCTGAAAGTTTGGCGGGGCCGTTTGTTTCCTGCAGTATGATGACGTCTGGGAGTTCGGGGATCGTTTGAAGGTATTGTTGTAGGTGCGCCCGTTTGTTTTTGTAACTTCGGCAGTGCCACTGCCATATTGTATGTTTTTGTTTCGAAGGGTGTCTTGCCATGGTTATGTGGTACTACAAGTGTGGCGCCGCTTCGCTATGCGACGTCACCAGCGCGCTGTTGGCAGCTTCTAATCTGGACAATCTGAGATAAATGCTCTCCAAGCTCTGTTGAATCGTACGCGTGATAGTCGCTGTGATAGTTTCCTCGAGACTGCTCACGCGAGCCTCGAGTGCCTTCACTCGGTTGTCGTCTGTTTCTGCGCGCGTACGCTTGGAGCGTACTGACTTTTAGGGAGATAGCCGGCCCGCGCTTAGTATCAGGGCCTTCGACCTCACCATCCTTTACGAGTTCTTCTTGTGTTTCCTGCATTTCCTGTTGATCAGTCTCGCTGTGAGCGGCAGACTGGAGCTTTTGTATGAGTTCGTCCTTTGCGTGAATCTGTGCCTGCATACATTCAATTTGTTTTTGCATAGTTTGTATCGTCTGTGTTAACTGAGCTATCTCCGCCTCTATCTTAGTGTGTATTTTGCCGCCAGCCTCCGCGTTTGTTGCGCGTTTTCCTTTGACCGCATCTGAAAAGCTCACCGAATCAGTTGTCTTCGCGTCCCTGGTTGGGGTCCATCCAGGTGTTCGGCTGCGAGCTCGGCGTTGCTGCTGCTTTCGGGGTCCCGGTGTGCGGCTACGAGATCGGGAGTGGCTTTGACTGGGTGTCCTGGATCTTGAGCGGGGCTTGCTGGTGAAATAGTTGGTGGTAGTGGCCTCTGCCTCCTCGTTGGCCCTGCGTCGTTCCCATTGTCTCTTCGTCACGATGTAGGGCGTTTTGTACCTTGCATGGCAGTTGCGTCCGCCGTCATGTGTGCGCCCCCGCACAGCTTGCAATGGGGGGAACACTGGTAGTTGGGGCCTGGGTTAGGGGCGTCACAACCACGACACACTTTGTCCGTGGGCTTTGGGCACACGTCCATGCGGTGACCAAGTCTCCCGCAGCAGTGACGCATGTCGATTTGCTTGCGATACAAGGTGCAGCGAAGGAGAGCGCCGCCAAAATTGACGTAAGTGGGCACTCGCGATCCTTCAAACGCCACTATGATGGTCGTGGTGTTACTGAGCCGTTTGGCTGCCAGGGCGTAAGGGTTACGTGCGTGAACGATGCTGGTATGAATGGACTTGGCGTCTTCTTCCAACGGGATGCCCTTCATTATTCCCTTCACAGTGTTGTTGGGGCCCGTCTCGTACGCACTAACCTCGTGGTGGTGGTCGCCGATGGTGATGGCTTGAAGCTATCTGTACTTATCGGCGTGAGAGGCATGTGGTGTCCTCACGACGATGATGTTTTGATGGTTGTTGGAACACACCGTGTCCTCCCCTGCTTCATGAGCCGGTACGTTGGCCGCGCGGTAAATCACCGATGAGAGGCGCACGGTTCCAGTGGTGGCCACGTCGAGGCCTCCTCGTGGTCGTATCACGATCTTGAAATCGCTCCGTGGTAGTGGCATTTTGCTCTTTCTAATGACTTGCTGCTTGATGTTACGCGGTTGTTGACGCGAACGCTGTCGGTTGAAGTCCGCTACCTCGCCGGTGCAGGAGGGGGCTCCGTTCTGGGTGTTGCTCTGCGCGTTTGCGCGGTTAACTTGAGTCTTAGATCCGATGGTGCACCAATCCTTGCCCTCCAGAAACTCTTCGGGAAAGATATCCTCCCCGTTCACGTGGACTTACATCGTTGTTGGGCGAAGAAAGCGCCTGCGTCAGAGGAGACGCTCAGCGCGTCTCGTCGGGTGGCCGGCTTTCGTGAGCGTCGGGCCAAAGGGGCGCGGGTTGAAAACCTCTCAAATCCGACAAAAAGTCTTTTCCCACCTTAAATTTCGGTGTCAGTGGAATCCTGGTCACTTTCCGCACGCGTTGTTGTAAAATTGATGGCTGAATGACCGAAAATCACTGGCAAATAGTTATTTGAAGACGGAGCCGACGTGATGCGCGTCCGTTTTCTTCGGCGACCAGCGCGCCCTCCCCCGGCTCGTGAAGTCAATAGAGCTTTAGCACGGCGTCTGTATCGTACGTGACGGCGTTGCGTATGGAAAGACGCCACGTTTTGCACAGTGCGCATGCGCACGAACGCGGCCGGCGGCCGCGCGCATGCGATGCGTGCATGCGTACGTATGCGTTGGTCGTGCCGCTTTCGAACACGTTCGCGACAGCGCGAGACCTTGTTTCAAAAACTCCCAAGCATTTCCCCGAGGGTGAACATGGTTAAGTGTGAATGCATGGGGTGATGCTATGAGGGGTATTTATTAATTCGCACTATTATATTTATTAATAACACTATGGTGCCTTTATCTGACGCTTGCGTTGTCGTTCCGCTTCTTGGGCCGCGTTCGCGGCTCGATGCTGACGCCTCATCTCGGCCTCGCGAGCGCGCAGTTCACCATCCGCTGCACGCTTCGCCCGCTTGTCCTCGGTCTCGCGAGCGCGAAGTTCGGCATCATCTGCACGCTTCGCCCGCTTGTCCTCGGTCTCGTGAGCGCGAAGTTCGGCATCATCTGCACGCTTCGCCCGCTTGTCCTCGGCCTCGCGAGCGCGCAGTTCACCATCCGCTGCACCCTTCGCCCGCTTGTCCTCGGTCTCGCGAGCGCGAAGTTCGGCATCATCTGCACGCTTCGCCCGCTTGTCCTCGGCCTCGCGAGCGCGCAGTTCGGCATCCGCTGCACGCTTCGCCCGCTTGCACTTGGCCTCGCGAGCACGCAGTTCGGCATCCGCTGCACGCTTCGCCCGCTTACGTTCGGTCTCACGAGCCCTTCGCAGCGCCGCCTTGTCTTCCAACGTCGGCGAAACCACCGCGGTACCGTCACCTCCAACGACGGGTGCAGTGCTGGTATTCGGTTGTACTGTATTCGTTGTTGATGGTAGCGTTGCCTCCGGGACATTCATCGCACGAACCGCTCTCGACGGTAGAGTGAGAGCGAAGGCGGGCGCGCGAGAGAGAGGGGTGCGCGCGCAGCTGCAGGGAGCGAGGAGAGCGGAGGAGCGAGCGAAGGGGGAGGGGGACGTGCGCAGCGGCGTTAAAGATAGAAGGCGCGTTACTGACACCGATATTAGCGTCGCGTCCGTGGCTTATTCGGTAGAGCGTCGCGCTGCGGCCCGCCAAGTCCTCCTTCTTTTAAAGATAGAGAGAAGACTGCGGACGCCGCCGACGGCGGTGGATGGTTTGGGGTCGCTTATAAAGTCTATTCACACTTAAAAAATGGCGGCATCAAAGGCGAGCACCGGCAACGGTAGTGTTAGTGTTCTAGCAGGGGGTTGTGGGATCAGGGAGAGCGCGCGGATGCCGCGTAGGTGCCGCGTAGAAGCCGCGATCTGGCGTAGATGCCACGAGATAACGCAACCAGTGCGTGGGCTCTACGGAACGCGAAACGTAGGGCTATGGGTCCTTCTAGCCACCATTGTAGAGCCTCAGTAATGCGGAGAAAGCCGTGTGCGCCTGGTGTTTCACCGAAAAAAGGAAGTGCAGGGTTATTTATCATGTTTTTAAAAACTTCCTTTGAGTTAACACAAGTGCAGAGAAACCTAGACAGGTGCACGTTTTAAGCTAGGCGGAAAATAAAGCTGACCCAGCAAGTGCAGAAGACGGGTGCAGGACGATGCGGCCGAATGGTAAACTAAAGGCTCGCCAACCCTGTAGATGTAAAAAATTTGAATGGTTAAATTGTCCGATTCATTTGCCATTCACAATTGTCATACGATAGGTTTTAATTGCATTCACAAGTACGAATAAGCCAGGGAGCTGCGACGCTGCATGTACTAACACATTCGGAACATATGCCCAATATCAATTTCAATACGAGCGGTTTCGTTCACGTTTGTAAATATCCACTGAGAGCTTGGGATTTAATTATTCCCAAGATGATGCCGCTATGGCGCGGCTGTAGTAGTGACCCAAGATAACGAAGATTTATGACGCAGTTAAAAAATAAAAACAAGATTAGTAACACAAAACAATTTACTGGCACAAAACACCAGTCTTCTCCATTAATGACTTCTTTGTGCAAACACATTCACGGACACAAGGAAAAGAGGTAAACAACACGGGCGCAGTGGAGTCCGGCACTACGCAGAGTAAGAACAGCTGCCAGATGAAACACAGCAAAAAATACCGGTCTTGCACAACAGAAGTGGTATACCAGGTTCCATTCAGCTGTGGCAGATCTTATGTCGGGCAATCTGGAAGGTGTGTGAACACACGGTTGAGGGAGCATGACTCGGCATTACGTAGTTCAGGACTAACACATCTGGTGGATCACTGCAAGTCTTGTGGGTGCGTACCAATTTTTAGAGACATAAAGATTCTGTCAACTCACAAGAGAAAAATTAACAGGGAGTTGATTGAAGCATTCCATATTAGAAACATGGGAGAAAAATGTGTTAGCCAAGCTTCCGTCACCTTGTCCGATAAAGAATTTGCTTTTTTGAAAGGCACGTGCAACAATCCGTCTGCAGATGCGTGAACTCTTCAATTTTTTGTCGTTTTTGTGGTTCTTATCATGACGTAGCGCTGAATAAACTTAAAAAAACAAACTATGCAAAAACAAATTGAATATAGGCAGGCACAGATTCACGCAAAGGACAAACTCATACAAAAGCTCCAGTCTGCCGCTCACAGCGAGACTGATCAACAGGAAATGCAGGAAACACAAGAAGAACTCGTAGAGGACGGTGAGGTCAAAGGCCCTGATACTAAGCGCGGGCCGGCTATCTCCCTAAAAGTCAGTACGCTCCAAGCGTACGCGCGCAGCAACAGACGACAACCGAGTGAAGGCACTCGAGGCTCGCGTGAGCAGTCTCGAGGAAACTATCACAGCGACTATCACGCGTACGATTCAACAGAGCTTGGAGAGCATTTATCTCAGATTGTCCAGATTAGAAGCTGCCAACAGCGCGCTGGTGACGTCGCATAGCGAAGCGGCGCCACACTTGTAGTACCACATAACCATGGCAAGACACCCTTCGAAACAAAAACATACAATATGGCAGTGGAACTGCAGAAGTTACAAAAACAAACGAGCGCACCTACAACAATACCTTAAAACGATCCCCGAACTCCCAGACGTCATCATACTGCAGGAAACAAACGGCCCCGCCAAACTTTCAGGGTACCAGTCTATACCAGGCAAGGAGGAAAATCCAAACGTCACCACACTGGTCAAGCGAGAGCTCACGGTCATCGAACACGACACCCACGTCAAGGATATTGAAAACGTCCTCGTAGAGCTGATTCCACCGCGTAAGACGCCCGACAGCATCTTCGTACTCAACGTCTATAGCAGTCCGAGATGCCGCAAACACCGCTTTCACGTCCTCTTCAAACGAGCACTCGATATCAGCCAGGGGCAACAACTCTTCATTGGAGGCGACTTCAACGCGGTGCATACGGCGTGGGGTTACAAACAAGATCAGCCGAAAGGCAGGCATTTGTGGGAAACGGCGCAACTTAATTACCGGCCTCGAGCTGGTCACTGACCCAGCGTCACCAACTAGGCAGGGCAACAGCGTCAGCACTGACACCACGCCTGACCTTACCTTTACGTGCATTACACGAAAGGTGACTTGGAGAAACACCTTACATTACATTATCTCTATAGAAGCAGAAGGCGGCCCACAAGAACACAATGCCGGTCGCCAAATGAAGATCACCAATTGGGAACTACTACGAAAAAATTGAGACAAGCAATAGATTGAAGACATCAAAGACATTAAGCAATGGACCGAGCAACTTCGGCGTGACATCGAGAGGGCGACGCGAATGCTGCCGTCAACAGCTGGGCTTGATAGAATAGACACCCGGTTACTGCACATGTGGCAAGCCAAGACCAAACTGCATCGCCGTTGGAAACGACAACGACATAATAGGAGACTGCCAAAACGAACAGCACAGCTCAACAAAGAAATAGAAAAGCACGCACTTAACCTGCAACAACAGCAATGGGAAGAGAAATGCGCGCAGATGGATGGTCAGCTCACTACGAGTCGCACATGGCAGATACTGCGGTACCTCATATATCCCGCGAACACCAAGACCTCACAGAGGCAAGGCATGTGCAAAATCATACACGCTTACGGGGGAACGGAGCAAGATTTCCTACGGGAAGCGGATCTCCAATACATATCCCAAACGCCCCCGCAAGTACATCCGGGCTACAGGGGAGAAGGCAACGCCATCCTAGACGCAGAATTCTCAATTTCCGAAATCGAGGCGGCCCTCGTCAAACTCAATACCAAGTCAGCCCCAGGCCTAGATCGAATATCAAACAGGGCACTGCGCAACCTCGATTACAGATCGCTAGAGAAACTCAAAAATTATATTAACGAGTGTTGGGTGCGTGGAAAGTTACCCCAGCCATGGAAAGATGTGCAGATCATACTTATACCGAAACCCGGCAAGAAATTGCAGCTGCAGAACCTGCGCCCTATCTCCCTAACATTATGTGTAGGTAAGCTGATGGAACATGCGTTCCTCAATAGACTAACAGATTACCTCGAAGACAACAACCTATTACCACACACAATGATTGGGTTCAGAAGACATCTCTCCATACAGGATGCTCTTCTGCAACTAAAACATCAAATCATCGAAAATCCTGGGTGCTCAACGAGAGCCATCCTTGGCCTGGACCTGAAGAAGGCCTTCGATAACGTTCGTCACGACGCCATATTGCGACAAATAGACAGATTGAACCTCGGAATGCGAGTGTACAACTACGTCCGAGACTTCCTCACGGGAAAAACCGCACGCATGCGTGTGGGACAGCTAAAGTCAAATCAAATAAACATTGGAAGCTCGGGTACACTGCAGGGCTCGGTGATCTCGCCGATGCTCTTCAACCTCGTCCTGCTGGGGTTACCCGAGCGATTACATCAAATTGATGGACTGCAGCACGCGCTATACGCGGATGATATTACGATCTGGACGACAACTGGCAGTGACGGAGAGATCGAGGATCGCTTACAGGCGGCCATAGAATGCATGGAACATTACCTCGTAGGCATGGGACTCACCTGCTCAGCCGAAAAATCCGAATTACTGCTATATAGACCGGTGAAAAAGGGACGCCAGCCCAAAAACTACGTACCTTCAGAAAATCAAGAAATCAAAATAACATCATCAAACGCCTCACCAATCCCAATGGTAAAGAAGATCCGGGTACTGGGGATGATGATTGAGCAGAACGGCGGCAATGGTGAAGCGCTGCGCAAGATGATGGCGAAGGCCTCCAGCCCGATGCAACTTATCCGACGCATCACGAACAAACATGCGGGCATGCGCGAAGGCAGCATGATACGACTCATACAAGCCTTTGTTATTTCACAACTAATGTACACGGCACCGTTTCACAAATGGACAGTTGCGGAAAAAGACAAGCTTAACGCCCTGATATGCAAGACGTACAAGTTCGCATTGGGACTGGCACCCGGAGTTAGCACCAGCAAACTCCTAGAGCTAGGGTTGCATAACACCCTCGAGGAACTCGTGGAGGCGCAACAAGTTTCCCAGCTCGAGCGCCTATCCAAGACCCGCCAAGGCCGACACCTAATCGAAAAACTTGGCATCACGTACCATATGCAGCACGGCATCAAAGTCGAAATTCCAAGATCGGTGCGCGAGCAGGTATACGTACCCCCATTGCCTCGCAACATGCACACCCAACACAATACGGAACGGCGTAAAGCCAGGGCACAACGCTTTACTCAAAGCTACTCCAACGACACTGAAGCAGTTTTCACTGATGCTGTGCGTTATACCAATAAAAAGACTTTCGTGGCGGTAGTTACCGGCCATCGTGGCAAGTACATCACATGCCTCACTGTGAACACGGCACACGCTGAAGCGGCAGAGGAAGCGGCTATAGCACTGGCCCTAACACAGATTAATGCCACATACGTGATTAGTGATTCGCAAACAGCAATTTGCAATTTAGCCAACGGACGCATCTCGCAAGAGGCGTTTCACATACTCCAACGACATCCCATACATCCAGGAGAGGTCGACTTCGGTAACCGAAGGCACCTATTATGGATCCCGGCACATACCGGACTGAGCACCCCCAATGAAGCGGCTCACCCTGTTGCTCGAGGCCTCACTCACCGAGCATCGCCGGAGGACGACGAGCCCCCGCGGGGAACTGCAGACATGTGGGCATGGGAGGATCGTATGACCAGGTTTCACGACATCACCACACATTACCAGTTACAAAGACGCATATACCTATCTCCCCACGAAAGGCTAAACAGAACGCAAGCGGTACACTTCAGACAATTACAGATTCATACAGAAACCCTAGACTCATGCACGCCATGTATCCAGACATATACACTACAAACAGATGCACGTCATGTGGCGAGGTTGCCACCCTTAGTCACATGTTTTGGGAGTGTCAGGGCCTAATAAACAATTCGAACAGTGCCGATTCATCTCACTCTTCCACCGCCAGCCTCCACTCGCGTTGGAAATCCGCACTGCTCAGCTCGAACCTGACAGCACAACTCTGGGCCGTCTAGCGTGCCCAGGAAGCCGCTTCGAGACAAGGTCTCGGAACCGCATCCGCGATGGGTGCCCAGGCCCACTAAAAAACGCCGGACTTGAATCGTCTGGATTCGACAAATAAAGTTTATGTTCTTCTTCACGAGCCGGGAATGCTTCTGCCGCAGTAGCAGCAGGAGGGTAGCGGTCACTCGGAAGCTCCGCCCTGGAGCAACAGCTCTCAGCCGCCACGTTCGTCCCAGTAGCACAGGAACGGCAGCCGGAACAGCAGCGGGTCGCCTGGTTCCTACGCCAGTGACCCAGCCGGAGTCCAGGACATCACAGCACCTAGAGGACGTCTCCTAGTTCACCGGACCGGTCGTCCAGCCAAGAATCGTCTGTCCTTGCCAGCTTCGCTGCTTCGAACGCTGTCACGCGCTTCCCGATCTCGTGCGCTCTTCTTTGTCATCTTCACTCTTCTGCCCGTATTATCACAGATGGGCTGGAGCCTATGGTCCCTAGATGAAACAAGATTCCAGGAAACTTGTTTCATCTAGGGACCTTAGTACTGCCAGCAATGCAGCTCCCTCTGGTCAGCGGATGGTGCCCACATACAAAAGAAAGAGATGGAAAGAGACTATATACATGGACGGTAATCCGCAAGGCGTCCATTCGGGAAGTCCAGGTTGTCAACGTGAAGGGATCATCGGGAACCAGTGGGGTTCTGGTGGACAACACTGGGAAAAAATCACAGCATATCCACGGGGTGAATGATGATGAGAGGGCGATGTTCCGGAGGGAATCATCGGTAAACTGTGGATATTCCGTGTAATTCGCCCAGTCGATTGTCATTTAAAGACATGAGGAACCCTGTGTGTCTATGGCGTGCCGCTTGGGCCTCCCGCTCTCGTACGACAGCATGTGTGCGGTGGTGTCCCGCAGCTTGACGGCGCGCTTCTGGCTCACGGGCTCACACACCGGGATTCTGTCTGCGAGCGTGCGCTGCCGCCACATTGCGAGCTCGCTGCTCCGCAGCCTTGTCCACCCGCCGACTCTGAGCACGCGCCACCAGCGAACGAATTTTATTACAACGCTCCCCCAAGCGTACGTCGCCACACTAAATCAAACTATTGCCTTCCCCCCAACGACAAGCGTCCTATGTGACATCATTCCTATTATGACATCTCGCATCATTCATCATCAACTACAAGTACCGCCATCTAGTTTTATAACATTTCACATCTTTTCACCAACTGCAAGTACCACCATTTAGTGAACACTGCAACAACTAAGCTAGAGGTGGCTCTTTACTACTACAACTAAATACCTCAGAGGATGTACAGACCCACGCCTTGAGGAGGTTCACCCCTAAAACGCTGCGGGCGAAGAAGTAGACAATGGGGCATTGTAGCCGTGTAAAAGTGTATCCCACGACAACCTGGCAGGCTGGATCCAGAGCGGACCATGTGACGCGAGGTTAGGCGTCTAACGTTGGCAGTAGATTGGCAGTGCCGATGTTGACCAGTGTCGACGTAACACTGACCTAAGAGTTGTGCCGCGTCTGGCGTGCTGGCGCGGATACACGTGCCGCCGATTGATGCAGGAACGTGCCCGAATAATGGCGCCACGCGCACTGCAGATAATCAAGTGCGCGAAAAGTGGTTCACCATTGCGTCTGACAAACCTTGTAGGCGCTTGCGCCGTTCTGAGCGCCGTGGCTGCAAGGCGTAGCTGCGTAGCAGAACAAAGCAGGAGAGCTCAAAAATGGCCACTCTGTTTTACGCCGAGCACGTTGACTTCGTCGACGTAGTGACACGGGTGGTAGACATGTAGGAATAACAGACTACGTAGCTGTTGTGAGCAACAAGGATGCGTTGTAGACACATGTATGGTGGTTACCGTCTGGCGTCAGAGGCTCCGGGGTATAGTGGTTCTGGAACCCAGTCAGCGTTGACTATGCCAGATGATTGTACCTGTGCTTGTGCAACGCCCTTCGATGTTTTGCGTGCAGGGGTTGGCGTGCAGGTCTGCTTAATCGATGGCTGCGTCCACCACTGGCGTGGCATTTGTGATCTGCTTTGCCATATGCGGACCAGGTACGTTTTCTTCTGGTGCGCCAGTCATTGTTTCCACGCCGTACAAGTTCGGCAGTGGTTTTCCAGGGCCGCAAACTTTTGCTGCGGGAGACATTGAGGGCGATGCTAGATACAGCTTGCAAGACACGCAGAGTGGTGAGGTCAATGAAAGGTCAAGTTCGTTGGAGATTGTCGAAGATGAAAACTCTGCGATCGGGGATCTTATAACGGCCAAAATAATGTCTGGGCCAAACTCCGAGGCGTGCGGCGAGGTAGCTGTTGTGGAGTCTGGCGGCGCCGAGGTGTCGCTTGCCACCAATGTCTGGGAAGACTTGCATATGGCAGGCACGTGCGACGGACTTTTTTATGTGGGCACATTTGGGACACATCTCTCGGTGGGGAGGTCAGACGAAGTGACAGCGTCTTCTACCACGTTGATTGATATGTGGGGTTTAACGTCCCAAAACCACCATATGATTATGAGAGACGCCGTAGTGGAGGGCTCCGGAAATTTCGACCACCTGGGGTTGTTTAGCGTGCACCCAAATCTGAACACCCGGGTCTACAACATTTCCGCCTCCATCGGAAATGCAGCCGCCGCAGCCGGAATTGGATCCGGTGAGATTGGGGTCAGCAGCCAAGTACCTTAGCCACTAGACCACCGCGGCGGGGCCACCTGTGATTTTTTAACGTGCACACAAATCTGAGCACACGGGCGTACAACATTTCCGCTTTCATGGAAAATGCAGCCGCCGCCACCGGGATAAGATCCCGCGACCTGCGGGCCGAGTACCTTAGCCACTGGACATCCGCGGCGGCATTTCTACCTCGTCGTCGGTGTCAGGTGCAGGAATAGATGTTCCTGCGACCGGATCTGAGGTAGAAGTAGTAGCCGAGGTAGTGAGATCGCGGTCAGTGGATGGGTGCGGGCTGGTTGGTAGCGTGGGCTGCGACGCAGTGGAAACACCGAAGTCGTGAGTCCCTGCAAGCGGGTGGTACCTGAGGACGTAACAGGCAAGCACCGCTGTGTAGAGGGCGTCATATGACTGCGGGCTTGTGGTGGCGAAAGTTGATCGCGAGTGCGTCGATAAAATGGCGAAAGTCGATCGCAAGTGCGTCGAGCAAGATGCCGCGCATAAGCCAATGGTCCTTGACGCCATTCATAGCGAGAACGGCGTCGAACCGCATGAGCCATGCCTGACGTAAGGTAGGCTGAGGGACTTGACCTTATTGCCGCGCCCATGAAATGAAAAATGCACTTGAAATGCTAGAAGGTTACATGTACGTCACTGCCTCCTTATTTAGCGCGGTCATCCTAATGTGCTCAGTGCCGCGCACCTCGCCTCTACGTCCAGCATTCTTCTATGACAGTCACGTAATCTCCAAAGTGCAAAATTTGTCGCAGGTCATTAACAGACTACATCACGATGACCACATTTATATACGTGTGAAACTCCAGAGTAGTGTATGGTTAGATTTAGGTGCATGGTAAATAAACCCAGGTAGAATAAAGTTTCTGAACCCTCCGCTACGGCTTCTCTCATAATCATAGTGTTATTTTGGCTTTCGCCCTTATCAAGGACAAGCTGCGTGTACAGAGAGTCTGTTAACATTAGGGCTGTGCGAATAGTCAAAATTTTTTGAATAAGGAATTGAATAGAGCCTAACCGAACAACCGCATATTCGAATCAATTTTTAATAACGACCATGGATGAGAAAACCCCAATATGCGACAACACGTTAGAGGATTATATATGTTAAATGAGAAGCATTTCTTTGCGTACGGCAAGCACAATTGCCGTTTATTTAGGTAATCCAACTACACTACAACTATTACAACTGATTATCATTAGTGGTCTGAATACTGTTTATTATGAAGGGGACTGAAGCGCACGTAAGTGAACCTGATGCTCGCCAGTACGCACGACGCTAGACTGCGATAAAGAGGTCGAGTGTGGTTCTCACAATAAGAACTTTTCGTTTTGGTAATCGCCAGAGATACTTTTGCAGTAGCAGACTAACTGTAGTTAGCATCGCAATTGTGATAGGGAAATCTATACGGGTTATTTATTTACATTTTCTTGTCTGGCTGATAATGTGCGAGTAAACGACACAGCACGTAGATCTGAATCGAAGAAGGCTGCTGTTACTCCTGTCAGGCATGCAAATAGTGCCACCTCTGCCTATACTTCTGTACACGGCGGTTCATTCTTTCGGTGCTGATTTTCTTTTAAGTTGACAGCTGTGACGTCCGGAAGAGCGTACTTCTTACAACCAGAAGATGTATAGCGTCTTTGAATGTTTTTTTCTTATTTTTCCTATACAAACATTACGGCTCGCACAACTTCGAGATTGACACCTTTGTATATGCTTGAAAGCTTACCCTAGTTTTCAGCAGCTCACTCGCGCTAATTCCTGTTCTTTTCATAGCAATCGCTGAATGTTCTGATCAGACTTGGTCTTTCTTTTTTTTTTGACAATTTTAAGCTTCTTCAAGGGTAGTTATTTGATACGAAAATTGTTCGACAATTCATCGTGGCTTGCAGCGCGAAACACCCGGACATAGATGAGAGAAATGGATCCGGTACAGCGCTGACTTTCAACTGAAATATTTATTCAGAAAACAAATATATACATATACCACGAAAACAGAAGACCTCCTGACTGAGCTTACCACTCATTCAATCAAAATTATACACAGCGCAACAGGTTTTTGTCACGTGCAAGCACTCCCGCCATATATATAGTGTATAGTTTGCAGTTTAACAGTTGAACTTTTCAAATGATCATCATCACAAATGGCAGGCCTGCTCATTAACCTCTTGTTCCCCGTCATACTTTATATCTTCAGAATGCGTGGACCGAATTGTCTCGTGTGGGACTCCTCCACCTAGTCCATTTTGCTGTTCTGTCCTCTGCTGTTTGATAGGGGGGCCCAGCCTCACGGTGGGATTATAGACCACCGGCCGCGTCAGAATGAAAACCTTTGTAATTTAAAACATGCACGGAGCCCCTTGCACAGCGTTTCGCAACTTTCCCATTAGAGAAATAGCGCGTGTGCTCTTGCACCGTGAACAAGACGGATTCTCATCGACGAGAGGATTAGTACAAAGACCAAGAAAGAAAAGGAAACCAAAAATATTTCCTGAGTGAAATTTCGGTTGCGCCAACATTCGAACACAGTGCTGATTGCCCTAAGCGAGCATCGTAGCACCTCGACCATCCAGGCACGCTTTCTGAGCACAGCGTACCCTTTTTTGGTGTAGTCAGCAAGCTGATGAGAAAAGAAAGTGGGAGTGAACAGCAGAAGTGTGAGAAAGAGAGAAAGAAGCAGGGAGGAGCAGAACATAACAGAAACAAATGGAAAAGTAGGCAGATAGATAATCAAATAAAACAAAAAAATATACAGATAGAAAAACATAGGAAGAGTAAAGAGGTGAGAGAGATTGAAATATACACAGAAGAAAGGGAAACAACTTCATAGAGAAATAAATTGGAAGAAATAAGAAAAAAAAATAAACCGAGCAATAACACAAGTCAGAAAAAGAAAGAAAGAGAGAACGAGAAAGAAAACTAAAGGCAAAAAAAGAAGGCAGCTCAGCATTTACTTCATGCTTGCACTTCAAGTGTGAAAGTGGCTCATTATTTGTTTTTGTTTTGGAATCTGTACCCAATAAATTGCAGACAAATTTGGCTGTTAACGTGTATGCGCTGCTTACTCTGATTGGTCTTCTCAGCTTAACATGTTCGTATCTAAAAAATTTTTCATGAACGAAACCGCCGCTACTATCCTATAGATTGCGGGCTGCAGAATGTTTTACTCTTGCAATCTACCCTTTTTTTGAGCGAACTAATTTGATGTTAAGCGAGGAACATTTTTTTTTGAATTTCATAACCTTAACACTACTTTGATGCCTTTTGGTTTGTTTATCAACTGCTGATATATATATTTTATTCTTATAACTGGCTAACTGTAGCTGTCCGTATTGTTCTCATGTAACCTGCTCAGGTTCATATTCTCTAAACAAAACGTTTAATTAGCTATCTCACCTTGCACACCGATAAATTTTGTTCTTATCTCTAATTGCTACACCCGTCATTTTTCCTGTGAGTCTGGCGCACTCGTGAAGTGTTACTTTGAGTGCTTGACTCCGTTTAGAATATATTTATAAAACGAGTGAGTGTAAAACTAAAATCCGATGTATGTGCATACAGCATAATTTTTGAAAAAAAAACTTAAGATGAATTGGTGCAGGTGAAGAAACTAAAGGCGCCATTATCCCAAGAAAAACATGCTTTACGTGCATTCACTGACTTTCTATTTGTCTACTTTTTTCACTCCAGATATCAGCGCAACCGAAACTTATTCCATTTAAGAGAATGAAACTGAAGTGACCATGCCTGGTTACTCGAAGCTATAGAGGTTTGTTATTGGCAGTAAAACTTTCTTCACTGGCTCTTATAATCCATCATTATGCCTGTCTTTGGCCCACCCTGACTGGTCCGGGATCATCCGTCAGTTAGACGCTAAGACAGTTCCATCCAGTTTGCCCTTGTTCTGAACACATACGTGTCGAAACACAGGTTAGTTGGTTACCTGCGTCCTGCCATAAAACGCAAGAAGTGCATAGAGGAAGTAAATCAGTAATGGCGGCTCTCTGTTCCATCATGGAAATAAAATAAATTATTCACCAACTCGTACAATCTGCAGTACTTATCAAATGCCAGCTGCGTATAAGAGATTCCAAAAGGTGCCCTAGCAAGTTCGTCAAATGTTTTGTAAAAAGGCGCTGAAAAACGCCGAATTCTTTTTTAATATCTTACATGAACAGGATGAAGAAAACGTGGTGTGTTACAAAAGCTGGATAAGACTGACAAGTTCAGTTACCAATATTTTGAGTCAACTGGGAAATCGGTACATAAGTACATTGCTTCAAATAAATAGTTTGTCGTTCCTGAAACTTTACGTGGGAATCAAATCAAGCTTCCCTACCACGCTTTCAGGGGACAGTTACTTTCGCTTCAGCATCATAACTTCGGCTGCATCTTAGGCGTGAAGCAGTGCTCAGAAGCTTGCGCGTTACTCTCACGCCCTGTCCAGCGGCCACCGGTGTGCACACCAGTGTTGCCAATGTTCTCGAGTCACCGCTCCGGTGATTCTTCAGAGTGACGCCCTCCGGACGGCTTTCTGCTCTCTCATGGTATAGAGTACCTGGTATTCCAAATCGTTTAACACTCTTAACATAGCCGATTCAAAAGTGTGTATGTGTGCAATAGAATAACTTCAGCCTCGTGGCTTAAGCTCCTTAAGCCGTCGGTCGTGCGTCGGTCATGTATGAAGCAGTAGTCGTAGTAATCGTCGTCGTCGTAGCAGTAGATGTCCACCTTTCGTTTAGTCCTTGAAATGTTCGCTGGACGGCGGTACTTTTATGTGATGAATATATGATGAAAGAATGTGAGATGGCCGTACTTGGAGTATTCTCTAGATGGATGAACGGACGCACGGATGAACGGGCGGACGCACAGATGGGCGGATAAACAGACGCACGGACCGACGCATGAAAAGACGGACGGACACACAGACGAACGCAGGAACAGATGCATGGACGGACGCACGAACAGACGGAAAAAAGAACTAACGGACGACCGGAAGCACGGACGGACTGATGGACGCTTCGCCCCACTCATCATCATTCACTCCGTAATTATGCTGTGATTTGTTTTGTCTACACGGCCTGATCAAGTGTGAGACATGCGGGACAGCTTTCTGCTGTCTCATGGTGGTGTACCTTGTACTGAAACTCATTAACCACTTTTTCTAAACACGCAGATGCATGACACTTGCGTACGTATTTGTAATAATTTATGTGCAATGTCTTGGCAGATGACAATAAAAAATTATGCCTGAAGCTCTTCTAAAAGGTTGGGGCTTTGGACGATTCACTCGTTAAGGAATGATCAGTGTGTTACGTGTGATTGTTCTTTTTACCATTGTGAAACGCGTCCTAACTCATATTACCGCGATGCCTTTCCCGATATAATGCCAGTTTGCAACGGAGTTTAAAGCACCAGCATGGCTTTGTGGTAGAATAGGGGGCTCGCGCACAGGGGTCTGGGTTCGAGTCGTACTTGGCATTTGTGTTTTTTTAATTACTAAGCTTTTTGTTGATTGGTGTGGTACAGAGCAACTACCGCACGGTAAACCCCAAATATACGTTCACCCCGCATACGTTGGGACGTTAAACCCCACATATCAAAGTACCGCACAAGCCAGAGCGCACGGGACCCTTGTTGTTATCTCATAACAGCTTTCACTGTAAAGATATGCTTAAAGCAATTCACGTCTTTGTAGCTTATGAACATGCCTAATAAAGAAATGTAAAACAAAACACTGAGTGCGAACAGTCTAGCGTGGGATGGGCTGAATGTTTTAGACCCCCGATATGTACTGTTGCGACTGTGGGAATGTGTCGAGACCTGGAGCCATCCAAGGCTCAGGACGGAGACGAACCGAGGAGCCCGAGGTGAAAACTGGAATGTTTATTTAAAGATATTTAAATCATTTAGGTAGCGTGATACACATGAAGAAAATGAAGCTCTGAAGCGTCTTGCGCTCGCGTTTTTATGTTCTTGTCTTCCCCAAATTCCCTGCAAGAAAAACAATTGAGGTCAGAACAGTCCAATGAAACCATCGTCTTGATTCCCGCCCCCGAAGAGGGAAAGTCAAACTCCTCCTCCTTCCCACCCAGAAAAAAGGGAAAGGGGCCCAGTTCGTTGCATGCCGAAGGAGAAACACACACAACACATTGCACAGCTAACACAGTGCGATTACTGAGAATCTAATGCGCAGAGATGACTAATCAAGGAGGCATCACTGCCGGGCAGGCCGCGGTGCGCGGGAAATGATGAGTGGAAAGGCCCTTGGATTGCGAGAAACGTCCCCGAAGTTGGTGCTCCAGCGCTCGGCTCATTGTCAAGTGAATTTCAACGACCAAAGCAACACAATGGTGACCACTCGTTCTAGGCAGCTTACACAGCAAAAGAGCTCCTTCAGGGTAATCTGCCGGTCGTTTGGTCCAAAGGGCTTTTGGTGAGGCGAGCCGAAGGCCTTGAAGAATTCGCATTATACTATACTGCTGTGTGGTCACTGATTCTGGACACCATAGGAAGTGCTGCAAAGCCGCAACCCTTGCACACGTCCAAGCGTGCCAAGACATGGGGGCCGATCATAACAGTATTAAGGACTGAAAAACACAACTGAAATAACATGAGTGACTACTCAGTACCACATTATACGAATATACAATTAGAAGAAACATGAAAAAGCGACGCTTAGTATTTGGCCCTTTTTGGCTATGCTTTTTTTTAACGATTCTTAGTACATCAGTCGCCGCAGTAACATGGCCTGTTGTTATAAATATACTGCTGTAGTTAAAGATGCAAGTAGTGGAGCTCGCATATCAGCTATGTGGATGGGTGAAGGTGTAAATGTTACGGCATTTAAAGGTACAGTACGGCCGTTTATCAATTTTCGTACAGTAAATGTTTTTGCTTGTTACAGAAAAAATACACCAAGCTAATTTCATACGGTTACATCGGTACCTTGCGCATATGTTATCGATTGTTTCCGCAACCAAAGGTCCACGTTGCGCTTCCTGACTCCTGCGCTCCGCTCAACGTTAGTGTTTTCCAAATGACCGAAACTATGACAAACTCTGCACCAAGCATATTGGACCGGCTGAGAACCGCATGGCGCGTGCACACTAGTCTAATTACGCGGATGGCTGTTTCTATCCCTCTGCGGCCACGAATGCGGCACGGACAGTCTAGTGTTAGTAATCAGCCGAAATATTGACCAGGCAAACTAAGAAGCCAGGGAACAAACGGCTTTCATGAAATTTCATGACCTGTTTCACAGCTTTGAATGACTCTGGCCCTTTGTAAAGCATTTCGTTCATCTTACAATTCTTTTTTTAGTGGCAACGAAAATAATGATCAAGATGATCGTCAATATAATCAAATCAGATGGCTGTGAACCATGACCTTTGAAAAGTAATTAAAAGCGTCATGTAGTGTATTTCATGATGCCACATTACATGAACAAACTCAGAATGAACAAATAAACGGCGAAATGAATTTTCAGGCACGTTTTGCACTCGGACGGCTACCATGAAGTTGTTATATTGCTTTCCTGCCGTTATATATATATCAGTCACTGATGAATGACAACAACTCGTGGAGCGGATTGTCTCCACGGGTTGTCATCATTGACCGTGGACGGCACCTTATCGCCGATGTGGTGCGACTCAGCGGCTTCTTTTATCGCCACTTCACTCCTTACCATCCGCAAACTAACGGTCTGACTGAGAGAACGAATCGAACCCTTACGAATATGCTATTGATGTACGTTGGTGCTGACCACAGGAACTGCGACGCCGTCTTACCGTTTGTCACTAACTCATATAACACCGCCAAGCATGAAGTTAGGCGACATTCGACCATTTTCTTGCTTTACGCACAAAACCCGCGGAGTATTCTGGATACACCATTACCATGCTCGCATCACGAAGATCTGTCCATCGCTAAGACGTCGTGTCGTGCTTAAGAAGTACGTCAACTAGCACGCCTTCGAACATTGTCTTCTCAAAAACAAAGCAAAAATTGTTACGATGCCAATCATATCCCCGTAGAGTTTTCTCCTGGCGACTACGTTTGGCTGTGGACTCCTGTTCGTAGAAAAGGATTGTACCGGAACTTTCTAGCAAACTATTCTGGCGCATTCGTGTTAGTCGCTCGTCTCAGTGACGTGAATTACGTTGTCACCCGAGTTACAGCCAATAACCGGCGTTCGTGCGTTACGCAAATTGTTCACGTATCATGCCCCAAACAGTGCCACCATAGGCATATATGACTCGCTCGGCGAGCTTCGTCTGCCCCCGGGGAAAATGCAAAGAAGATGCGTCAGCGTACGGGATGCGGAAGAAGAAGAGTAGTGGAGCTGGCCCTTAGACTGTGGGGATGGGTGAACCCAACGCCATTTCATCTCACCCTTTAGATAAGCACACTCACTCGTAAAAATGTATATATATATATATATATATATATATATATATATATATATATATATATATATATATATATATATATATATATATATATATATATATATATATATATATATATATATAAGGGAAAGAAGTGTATACCTAAGGGCTCGTTTTTCCGTGTTTTTAACACAATAATAATGAGATGTAACAGACAGTAATGCCAAGGAATGTACAGGGGAAGTTATTAACATTAATGGAATGTAAATAAGAAGAAAGAAAAGTGGATGAAAAAATTACCAACTGTAAGCTTACAGTTGGTAATTTTTTCATCCACTTTTCTTTCTTCTTATTTACATTCCATTAATGTTAATAACTTCCCCTGTACATTCCTTGGCATTACTGTCTGTTATATCTCACTATATATATATATATATATATATATATATATATATATATATATATATATATATATATATATATATATATATATATATATAACTGAGTAGTGGACGAACGGAAGTACCACATTATACGAATATGCAATTAGAAGAAACGTAAAAAAGTGATGCTCAGAATTTGGCTCTTTCTAGGTAATCTGTCGGTCATTCGGTCCAAAGGGCTTTTGGCGAGGCGAGCCGAAGGCCATGAAGAATCTGCATTATACTATTCTGCTGTGCAGTCACTGATTCTGTACACCATAGGAAGTGCTGCGAAGCCGGAACCCTTCCACACGTTTAAGCGCGCCAAGATATCGGGGCCAACCACACAGTGCCACTCAAGGTAACTCAGGGGACGAATTGCAACTCATGATTACGGAGTTAGACAAGGAGAGCAGAAAGGTGGGTCTTAAAATTAATCTTCAGAAAACGAAAGTAATGTACAACAACCTCGGAAAAGAGCAGCGCTTCGATATAGGTAATAGTGCCCTTCAAGTTGTAAAAGACTATGTCTACTTAGGGCAGATAATAACCGCGGAGCCAAACGACGAGATTGAAGTAACTAGAAGAATAAGAATGGGGTGGAGCACATTTGGCAAGCACTCTCAAATTATGACAGGTAGATTGCCACTATCCCTCAAGAGGAAGGTATATAACAGCTGTATCTTGCCGGTACTTAGCTACGGAGCAGAAACCTGGAGACTTAAAAAGCGGGTTCAGCTTAAATTGAGGACGACGCAGCGAGCAATGGAAAGAAAAATGGTAGGTGTAACCTTAGGAGACAAGAAGAGAGCAGAGTGGATAGGGAACAAACGGGGGTGGAGGATATCATAGCTGAAATCAAGAAGAGGAAATGGACATGGGCCGGGCATGTAGCGCGTAGACAGGATAACCGCTGGTCATTAAGGGTAACTGACTGGATTCCCAGAGTAGGCAAGTGGGTTAGGGGGAGACAGAAGGTTATGTGGGCAGATGATATTAAGAAGTTTGCGGGTATAAATTGGCAGCAGCAAGTACAGGACCGGGTTATCTGGAGGAACATGGGAGAGGCCTTTGTCATGCAGTGGATGTAGTCAGGCTGAATATATATATATATATATATATATATATATATATATATATATATATATATATATATATATATATATATATATATATATATATATAAACCCTGACGAAGACCGGTCCACCGGTGGAAACCGTTGGTAATAAAATTAAGACAACTGCTAAGTTGTGTTTCTTCTCTCTCTCTCTCTCTCTCTCTATATATATATATATATATATATATATATATATTTATTTATATATATATATATATATATATATATATATATATATATATATATAAATATATATATATATATATATATATATATATATATATATATATATATATATATATAATGGCGTGCCGCGCCCGAAACAAAGAACGAAGACGATGTGCGCGCCAACAGCTCGCGAAAAGGGGGACTGAAGAAGACGACGTGCTTTTGTTTTGCTCGCCTGCTCTTGGCTCCTGCATAAAAACACACGCCGTTGGTTTTCGGACTCAACATCTCGGTGCACTGCTTACGTTGAACCGCGACACTGGTGGAGGTGCTGGGTAGCAAGCCTGCCGATGTTCAACACCCCATCGGGAAGCCGTTCATCAAGTCCCGACACGCAGCCACCTGTTACGACACCAGTGCACCGCTTCAGTCGGCGGTTGCTAGGCCTATCTCCTGAGCTGACCTCCTTCGACGAACATTCTACAAGGCATTACGTACCTCTACCAATAGCCTCCGCTAGCCAGCCACAGTTGGTCTAAGGGATACAAGGCAGCCTCGTTTCCAATCAAGCCCAGGTAACACTTCTTCAGCCGCTTGTGCCTGATCGCTTCAGTGGTGCCCCACATGAAGATGTTGAAGATTGGCTTGAGCATTGTGAACGCGTTGCCGACATCAACCAGTGGAATGCTCAACAGAAGCTCGCCCGCACGTACTTCACTCTCGATGACGGCGCTCACACGTGGCTTGAGAATCGAGAAGGCCGTATATCCACATGGGATGAGTCTCGTCAGCAGCTGATTGACACCTTTGCTAGCGTCGACCGTCGAGAGCGGGCTCAGCAGTTCCTCGAGTTAAGGCTTCAAAAACCTAACGAAACTGCGGCAATGTTTGCCGAAGACGTGACGCGCCTCTGTCGTCGGGCTGATCCCAACATGTCCGAGGAGAAGAAGTTGCGCTACCTTATGCGCGGCGTGAAAGAACAACTGTTCGCTGGACTTGTGCGCAAGGCCCCAACTACCGTGGTCGATTTTATAAGAGAAGCCACTGCCATTGAGCGTGCTCTGCACCAAAGATCGAGGCAATATGATCGCTCGTCCACTACCACCCCAATCAACGCCGCTTCAGTGACTCTGGACAATCAGGGCTCCCTACGTGACCTGATCAGAGATATTGTCCGAGAAGAAATTCAGAAGCTTTGGACCCCTCCAGTGGATACACCAGTGACCGCCGTTGCCGCAGTCGTTCGTGACGAACTTAGACACGCTTTTTCAGCAGCTGATCTCGGCCGCGATCAGCGTCAACTGAGTTACGCCGACGTTGTCTGCCGTCCACCACCCGTCCCACCTATTACATCATACTACCAGCCACCTACAGCCGCACCTTCGTCGCAACCATTGCAGGAGGCTTTCAGACGTCGGCCCATGTCTCCGATGTCTCCACGCCACCTGCCACCACTTTCCGCGCCTTACTCACCACCACGAGAGGACATAAGACGCCCACATTTTCGTAAAACGGACGCTTGGCGCACCGTCGATCGGCGCCCTCTCTGCTTGAACTGTGGTGGTGCCGGCCATATAGCTCGCTATTGTTGGCACCGCGACACATCGCTTTGCCCGTCTCGGCCAGGGTACGGCGGTCGCCGTGCCAACGACGACTACATTGTTCGCCATGACGACACTGGTTTTCGAGGACCTTCAACAACGTGGTCTCTCTATCACGAGTCGCCTCCTAATCGCCAGCCCAATTCCGCCCACAGGTCACGCTCTCCATCCCCTGCTCAGACATCGTCACCGAACCAACGTACTTTTGCTGACCTTCGGGGAACAAGGTCGCCCAGCCCTTACCGGGGAAACTAAAGGCGGTGACCTCTCGGGGTAAGGTCGCAGCCCAACCACAAGACGATAAAAAGTCCCCAGTACTGCCGCTACAGAACGACTCGACGCCGACGAATATTAACAACGACGAAATTGTGAGCACCGACCTCAATGTAATTATTGATGGAGAGCAAGTGACGGCCTTAGTGGATACGGGCGCTGATTTTTCCGTAATAAGTCACAAGCTGGCTGATCATCTTAGAAAAGTAAAAACACCATGGACAGGACCACATATAAGAACAGCGGGTGGTCAATTGCTGCTCCCCACTGAAAGATGCACAGCAAGAATCAGCATAGGAGATTCTTCTTTCGTTGCGACTTTTATTGTTCTCCGAGAGTGCTGCAAAGATTTAATTATAGGAATGGACTTTCTCAGGGAGCATGACGCAATAATCAACATGCCGGACCGCGTGGTTTCATTTTACGAGAGTGCTCGTCTGACTGATCCTACATCACCAGAGCACAAATCCTTTCGTCTCAAAGACCACAATATAGTCGTGCCGCCTTGATCATGTATCCTCGTTTCAGTAGCATGTGACGTACCGTTCGACGGTGAAGGAGTCACTGACCAACTAACCTCGCTGCTTTTCACACACGGGATTTCCGTAGCAAGAGGAATAGTGAATGTCACCGTCGGCCGAACGAACTTGCTGTTGACCAATTTCACCTCCGGGCGACGGCACCTTCTAAAAGGCTGAACGTTGGCACATTTCGACGAGATCGCAGATGTTTGTGACTGCTTTTCAGCACTCGAAGCAACACTTGCGCAAGAACCACGTGACCTAGCAGCTAACCTTGACGTCAGCCCTACTTTAACTCAGCAACAGCGGGAATGCCTGCTTGTGCTGGTAGACGAGTTTCACGACTGTTTTGCGTCGACCTCGAAAATTGGCCGGACGTCCTTGACCAAGCACCGAATCATCACAGAGGACATGGCTAGACCAATCCATCAAAATCCGTACCGTGTGGCTTCCAAAGAACGAGAAGCGATAGAACAGCAGATAACCAAAATGCTTGAAGACGACGTCATTCAACCGTCGAAAAGCCCCTGGGCATCACCTGTTGTTCTAGTGAAAAGGAAGGACGGCATCCTGCGTTTCTGTGTGGACTATCGAAAGCTAAATCAGGTTACAAAAAAGGACGTGTACCCGCTTCCCCGCATAGATGATTCGATTGACAGGCCCCGAAACGCACGTTACTTCTCTTCCATGGACTTAAAGAGCGGATATTGGCAAATTGAAGTGGACCCCAGGGATCGTGAAAAAACCGCTTTCGTGACGCCAGACGGACTGTACGAATTAAAGGTTCTACCATTGGGCTTGTGCTCTGCGCCTGCTACTTTCCAGCGTCTCATGGATAGCGTTCTTTCTGGGCTTAAATGGAGAACCTGCCTAGTATATCTTGACGACGTCATTGTGTTTTCTACAACGTTTGACGAACACCTTGAACGATTGCAAATGCTCTTGCTGGCCATACGAGCCTCAGGCCTGACGCTCAAGCCGGAGAAATGTCACTTCTGCTTTGAGGAACTACAGTTTCTTGGCCATGTCTTCAGTTACGCAGGAGTTCATCCAGACCCCGAAAAAGTTGCCGCCGTCGCACAGTTTCAACACCATCAGATAAAAAGGCAGTGAGGCGTTTTCTGTGTCTCTGTGCATATTATCGGTGGTTCATTCCAGATTTTGCACGCATAGCGTCAACTTTAACTCGTCTCACGAGGGATGACGTTGCATTTGTTTGGGGCGACGAACAGGAAGATGCTTTCAATGACTTGCGGCAGCGTCTACAGACGACCCCCGTGCTTGCCCATTTTGATGACACAGCCCCTACAGTGCTCCATGCTGACGCCAGCAATGTTGGCCTCGGAGCTGTGCTTCTGCAGCGCCAGGACGACGAGAAAAGAGTGATCGCTTACGCAACCAGAACTTTTTCATGCACAGAAGCAAATTACTTGACCACTGAAAAGGAATGCCTCGCCGTGGTGTGGGCAGTTATGAAA
Organism: Rhipicephalus microplus; assembly: GCF_043290135.1. NCBI lineage: Eukaryota > Metazoa > Arthropoda > Arachnida > Ixodida > Ixodidae > Rhipicephalus > Rhipicephalus microplus. Next base: position 2,761,132 of record NW_027464595.1, on the reverse strand, counting down.
TTTCGCCCATACCTGTACGGCCGCCCATTCGAGGTTATCAGTGACCACCATTCGTTGTGTTGGTTGACAAGTCTGAAAGATCCTTCCAGGCGATTGGCACGCTGGAGCCTTAGACTACAGGAGTTTGATATAACAATGGTGTATAAGTCGGGAAAACGACACACGGACGCCGACTGCCTATCTCGATCACCAATAGAGTCGGATGCTGCTTTTGATGAAGAGACAGCGTTCTTCGGAATCCTCGACATGTCAACCATCGCAGATCACCAGCATGACGATCCTGAGCTACTTGGCTTGATTAATTATTTAGAAGGACGAAGCCCCCAAAGCCTTTACAAGAGGACTATCGTCGTTCTGTCTGCGAAACAATGTCCTTTACAAAATGAACTTCTCGTCAGACGGGTCCACCTACCTGCTTGTCGTCCCTACCACTCTTCGTTCTGAGGTGTTGCAAGCGTGCCACAACGAGGTAACATCTGGACATTTAGGCTACACGCGCACACTGAGCAGAGTTCGAGGGAGATATTACTGGCCTAGACTCACCACTGCCGTGAAGCATCATGTTCGGACCTGCCTCGATTGCCAGCGGCGCAAGTCACCTCCAACGAAACGAGCCGGTTTGCTACACCCTGTCCAGATCCCGACAACGCTATTTGACCAGATCGAAATGGACCTTTTGGGCCCACTTCTCACCTCTACTGTTGGTAACCGCTGGGTTATAGTTGCGACCGACTACCCTACTCGCTACGCCGAGACAAAAGCCATCCAGAGAGGCACAGCAGAGGAGGTAGCCCGGTTCTTCATAGAGAACATTGTGCTGAGACACGGTGCACCATCGATCGTTATAATAGATCGCGGAACCGCATTCACGGCCGCGCTTTTAGATCATGTGTTGGTGCTCAGTGGTACTATTCATCACAAGTCGACAGCTTACCACCCACTAACCAACGGGTTGACCGAGCGACTTAACAAAACTCTGGAAGACATGTTTTCAATGTATGTGGACATCGAACACAAAAACTGGGACGAGATTCTCCCTTACATAACGTTCGCATACAATACTGCGAAACAAAAAACCACTCGGATGACCACATTCAGCCTTGTTCACGGACGAGAAGTAAGAACGATGTTAGACGCGATGCTGCCGCACGAATGCGATGACAACGAAACGACTGCTGACGCGTTTACTCAACGCGCAGAGGAAGCCAGGCAGCTCGCACGTCTGCGAATATACCAACAGCAAGAGTGCGACGCAGGCCGCTATAACCAACGTCATACACCTGTAACGTACGAAACCGGCGACAGGGTATGGATGTGGACGCCTGTACGAAGACGGGGACTATCCGGAAAATTGCTCAGAAGGTAGTTCGGACCTTATCGAGTGCTGCAACGACTAAGTGACGTTACCTATGAAGTCGTCCCGGATAGCCCAAACTGTTCAGGGCGTCGCCAGCACTGACCTGAGCTTGTGCACGTAATGCGCATTAAGCCATACGTTAGCGAGTGACTCTGCGAGGCTCCATCGCTTCTACAAAGTGACTTCATGCGCGAATTACTGTCTCAGCTATAGCATCGGGGCGATGCTCTTTTAAGGAGAGGCAAATGCTGCGCTCGAAAAAAAGAACGAAGACGATGTGCGCGCCAACAGCTCGTGAAAAGGGGGACTGAAGAGGATGACAGGCTTTTGTTTTGCTCGCCTGCTCTTGGCTCCTGCATAAAAACACACGCCGTTGGTTCGGGACTCAACGTCTCGGTGCACTGCTTACGTTGAACCGCGACAATATATATATATATATATATATATATATATATATATATATATATATATATATATATATATATATATATATATATATATCTGTGTGTGTGTGTAATTTAAGATATTGCTTTCGTTAATTTTTTTAAATGGCTACCGCTCAGCTATCACTTCAGCCTTTACGTTACAGTATTTGGACAGTGACAATGTCAGCTTGCTTATAAGGGAGGATTTCCGGTCAGCCATCTAATCGGTGTAGTGACTACAGTGAAGGTACCTGAAAGTTGTGAGTTCGATTACGGCTTCAGCGATCGAACTTCGGCGCCACCCCCTCCCCTTCCAGAAAAATGTTCTGGAGCAGACTGTTGCACTGCTTATGCCCACTTTTACAAAACGCTGACCTCGTTATAAGCATGCTTGCTGCAGCCGAACTCTGCTCAATAGAGCTGGCGGAGAAAAAGTGAATGCAGTGGCACACATGGCGCCCATCAATGGCGTCAGAGATGTCATACATCCGGAAGCTCGTTATCCAACCGCCCAAAGAGACGGTTGGAGGGAGATCTTGTGGAAGTGGGAAGTAGGGTGAACGGGGAAGCACTGTATCGACACGGCACGCATGCAAAGCCACCTGTGGCTTACCATCCGCCCTCGTTAGTGAGTGCAGCTTTATCCACAATGGAGCTCTCGGAAAAGCGCGCGGGCCTTTCAGCAGTCGCCCTAATTAGGTGGGGCTCACGCAGCATAACGTGGCAGCACTTTGGCAATGCCGATGCATGGTGAAGCACGACGCTATTCGCACCGTTGAAGGACATTTGCGTGTTTCGAGGGCTGCACCTTCGTGGCTCCTTCGCCACTGTCAGCGTGGTGTCGCAAGCAAAATGGTTACATCAGGAACATTCTTGCGTAGATATACAGAAAACATTCAACATGAGTTATCTCTTCAAGGAATCGCGCGAATTCATCTGCCGGAACATAGCAGGTCATGCGGTTGTCATCCCATTTTTGGGAGAACCACCATCATCTTCAAGCATCCTAACCAGCTAACAAGAGAAATCGCTGAGGCATATCATATAAAGATTAGGGGGGGGGGGGCAAGTGCGTTAGTGAACCATCCGTCACACTGCATGAAAAAGAGTCAAGTTATTTAGGCCAATCTTGTTTATTGCCATGAGTGTGATAACGCTACCTCGGTGCACCTCGTATTCTGCGCATGTTGCAATGTAGCCTGCCAGTACCTATATATACACTTTTTCACCCCGTTTTTTTTCCAATAAACAACAGTTGTGAGTCAGCGCCGTCTTTTCTTTCTCTTTCACTCCTTCCCTGTCCTGTATTTTTTCTGGTGTTGCGCTGTAAGTAAGTTCACGATGCATTCAACCACTTCTGTAAGGACATGACGTGCTTTCGTGTTTTACCGATATTTCTGATGAAGGTATCGCTCAGGTTTTACTAGCTTGCTTTTTTTGCGGCTCTCATCCCTCCTGCCGCGTACGGTACTTCTAATCGCTCTCCCTTAAGGCGCAAATGCGTCCATCATTGCTTTCAAGAGGGCGCACTAGATGGCGCGCCGCTGCTCAGGCAACACATCTCAGGGACATGGAACAACCTCCTAACAATGTAGACTACGCGTGGGAATATTGTAATAGAACAGAAGGCAGCAAAAAGGGGGGCGGTATTGGGGCATTCATTCATAAAAGTACAGAGTGGCAAAGGGTCAAGCAGGAGTGCAAGGAACATTTATGACTAAAAGGGAAAGTGGCAGGGCAAATGACACTCCTTGGTTTCGCGTACTTGTGGACGGGAGCAAAGGCCAGAGAGGAAAACCAGGCGATGGTAGAGTGTATATCAAAGGACATTCAGGAGTTAGGATGAGAGTGCGAGATAATTATACTAGGAGATATGAATGCACACATATAAGATATAGAAGGGTATACCGACTCAACAGGCAAAATGATCATGGATATGTGTTAAAGGCTTGATTTGATCATTTGCAACAGTACCGAGAAGTGTGAAGGGCAAATAACATGGGCAGTAGGAAGGCTGCAGTCGACGATATATTACGCACTGATGTCACATAGTATGTATGATAAGCTCAGGAGAATGCACATAGATGAAGGTGGCTCCAGAAGTCTGGGTAGTGACCACAAACGTATCAAGCTAAGTTTCGGAAGAACAGTGAAAGTGGGAAGAAGACAAGATGAGCAACTACAGGAAAAATTTTATTCAGAAAGGCAAATTGAAATAGCCACTAAGCAAAGTGAGAAAGTAATCACTGAGGATAATAAAACAGTGTGGACACACACAAATCTAATTAAATCGTTTGAGCTAGAGCTTGCTAAGGCACGTGACAAGTCACCTCGGAAAAGAAGACACAAACACAAAAGTTTGTCGGATAAGGAAGTTAAGAGAGCCATAGCAAAACGTCAGGAAGCCTTTAGGGAACACAGACATTCTAAGCAGCGGGGTGAACCGACAGATGATGTTTATAAAGACGGGAAATCTTTCGAAGCTGTAGAAGGGAAGCATCCCTTCTGATCAATAAAAAGATTAGAAGAAAGGGGGCTCAGTAGCTGGCAGAAGTACACAAAAAGGATAGAAAGGCAGCTGCAAAATATTGGAACCATATAAACTGCCTAAGAAATGAGACAAGCCTAGAGCAGAGGTTTATATCTACAGCTTAAGGTGCTAGGCTAGAAGGGGACGAAGCTATTGAATATATAAGAACAAGGGTGACAGAAAAATTTCAACAAAGAAGTGCTTTATGCACCACAACAAACAAAGATGAATCAAGTGGCGCAATGGCTCCATTTTCACAACAAGAGTGGAAAAGGGCTGAGAAAAGGGTTCCTAGTAGTACATCAACAGGCCCAGATGGCATTCCAATTATGCTGATAAAGACATTAGGTCCGAAGTCTAAGCAGGCTTTGAGAGAGGCATTGAGCAAAATAATAATCGATGGAGAAGTTCCTAATGGATGGATACTTAGCAGCATGAGCATGATCTATAAAGGAAAGGGGGACAAAGCTGACATAAACAACTACCGCCCTATAACACTGACATCAGTGGTCTACAGGCTGGCGATGCAGATTATAAAAGAAAGACTGCAGGCATGAATAGAGGATGAGGGGGTGCTGGGGGAACTGCAGAATGGGTTTCGGAAACACAAGTGGTTGGAAGACAATCTGTTCTTACTGACGCAGTGCATCGAAATAGCAGAAAAGGAACACAGGCCCCTGTGGCTAGCATGTTTGGATATCAAGGGAGCGTACGATAGCGTGGTTCAAGAGGAATTGTGGAGAATACTGGACACACTAGGCGTGGAAGATGTAGTCACTAATCTTTTAAAGGATGTCTGTAAAGGTAAGAAGGTATTTATAAAGTATGAAAAACAGGTATCCAAGCCTACAGAGGTAAAACGGGGGCTTAGGCAGGGGTGTCTCCTGTCATCCTTATTATTCATGATTTACCTACAAGAATTAGAGGCCAAATTAGAGGGAAGTGGACTGGGCTTCAACCTCTCTTTCGTCAAACAAGGAAAACTTATTGATCAGGCACTACCTGCATTGATGTACGCAGATGATATAGTGCTAACGGCCGACAACAAGGAAGATTTGCAGAGATTGGTGGACATCTGCGTTAATGAGGGAGATAGGTTAGATTTCAGATTCAGTAAGGAAAAAATCAGCAGTTATAATTTTTAATGACAGTGAAGGTAGTGAGCTTAGAATACAGGACGTCACGCTAGAGATAACAGATAAATACAAATATCTGGGCGTATACATAAGCAACGGGGCTGAGTACCTAAGGGAACACGAAATAAACGTGTCGACTAAAGGTAACAGGAATACAGCGGTAATGAAAAACAGGGTGCTGTGGAATTACAATAGGTATGATGTTGTGAGGGGAATATGGAAAGGGGTCATGGTTCCAGGTCTGACGTTTTGCAGTGCGCTCTTGTGCATGAGATCAGAAGTTCAAGCAAGATTAGAAATCAAGCAACGTTGAATAGCTGGGCTTGCCTTAGGAGCTCACGGGAATACACGAAATCAGGGAGTACAAGGTGATATGGGATGGACGTCATTTGAGGGCAGAGGAGCTAGCAGCAAGATAAAATTTGAGAAGCGATTGAGAGAAATTGGGGAGGAGCGTTGGGCTAGGAAGGTATTCAACTACTTGTACATGAAGAATGTCGATACAAAATGGTGGAAGCGAACCAGAAAATTGACTGGTAAATACTTGGGAAACAGCAGGGGGTCAAACCAAAAGGAATTATCAGTTAAGAAGAAGGTGAAGGAAGCGGAGACCAATATGTGGAGAATTGGCATGATTAATAAGTCCGGACTAGAGATCTATCAAACTTTGAAGCAGGAAATTGCCAAGGAAAGAATCTATGAGAATACTCGGGGAAGTTCTCTACTGTTTGAGGCCAGGACGGGAGTATTGCGAACCAAGATATATCGGGCCAAATACGAAGGGGTAGACATGGTATGCAGTGCGTGTGGAGAGGAAGAAGAAACTGCGGAACACTTGATAATGTTCTGTAAAGGGCTTCACCCTATATATAGTTCAAGCAGATTGCCCAGAATTTTTCATAACACTGGGGCTTAGGGACAGTGAGGGCAAAATAGACTTTAAGCGGGTAGAATTAACTAGAAGGAGGTTATCTGATTGGTGGCTAAAGCCAAGGCACGAGTGAAAATTAAACCCTTCCCTGCAAAGTACGAATTCTCAACCTCACTATTTAAGGGAAAAAAAATAAATCTAGTTATTTGTTCATTAAGTATTATGGCTTGGTGGCGCTAGCGGCCGCCCGATCTAAAGGGTAGAGGCATATACATCCACCCATCCCATCCATCCAGCGGACTTTTTTCAGGCCGTGCTATAGTTTGATAAGTGACCACTAGAGGGTCGTGCCTATATAACGCCCTCACTCTTGACGCCTTATCAGTCCGTGAGTCGGTCCGCAGTCTGCTTCCATGAACGCCTAAGGGCTCGCTATGCGGCTGCAGCGTGGGATCGCTGTGAGGACGCCGCCGAGAGAGCTGGTGAGACCGAAGTGAGACACCAGCGCCGGTAGCAAGCCCAAGCCGGCACCAGCACCGAAGGAATGACAGTGGCGACGGCTCGCGCAGCCGAAGCAGCACGGGCTCTTCGACCCGTGTAACGTCTTTGTACGATGTTCGAGCGCATGTACGGAGGATTTAGAATTTACCGGATAGAACCTCGGGAGCAGGCTCCTTCATCATCATTCAATTTATGGATATTCCATGATCGTTAAGGGGCTAAGCTTTGAGGGTGAGTCTTGTTGTCCGCCATGCTCAATAAAAGCGAAAGCAGAAGTGAATGCCTGCGCAACAAAAAACGAAAACATCTGGGCAAAAAACTGATTTTATATATACACCAAGCAAGTACATGACAGCACAATATATACGCGATCATCTGCGCCGTCCATTTGTGCATTCGTTTATAGGCCCATCCGCCATTGAGCGCATTTCTCCGTCCATCCGTCCGTGAATTTGTCCATCCCTCTGTCCATACGCGCACACGTCCTTCCTTTCATCCTTTACATTAGTCGGCGACTTCAACGTAGACGTTATGGACCTATAGCTTTGCCCAATCATCATCATTCATTTCGTGGAGATGTGTAAATTTATTTTTCCTCTTTCGAAACCAGATTGAAGAACTATCTCCAAGGACATGTTAGTAAATCAGATGGTAGACATCATCATCATCATCATCATCACCATCACCATCATCATCATCATAATCATCATCGTCGTCATCGTCGTGAGCATCATCATCAGCCTGACTACGTCCACTGCAGGACAAAGGCTTCTCGCATGTTCCGCCAGTCAACTCGGTCCTGTGATTACTGCTGCCAATTCATACCCGGAAACTTCTTAATCTCACCTGTCCACCTAACCTTCTGCCTCCTCCTAACCCTATTTAGGTTGTTTAAAAAATAATAAACTTGTCTAGTACTACCCCCTAATCCGCTTACCTTCTCTAGAAATTCAGTTTGTTACCCTTAATGATCAGTGGTTATCCTGTCTACATGCTACATGCCCAGTCCATGTCCATTTCCTCTTCTTGATTTGAACTATGATATCTTTAGCCTCGGTTTGTTACCTAATCCACCCTGCTCTATTCCTGTCTCTTAAGGTTACACCTACCATTTTCCTTTCCATTGCTCGCTGCGTCATCCCCATTTAGGCTGAAGCCTCTTTGTAAGTCTCGAGGTTTCTACTCCATAGCTAAGTACCGGCAAAATACAGATGTTATATACCTTCCTCTTGAGGGATAGTGGCAATCTACCTGTCATAATTTGAGAGTGCTTGTCAAATGTGTTTCACCCCATTCTTATTCTTTTACTTACTTTAGTCTCGTGGTTCGGCTGCGCGGTTATTACCTGTCCTAAGTAGACACAGTCTTTTACAACTTCCAGTGCATTATTGCCTATCTAGAAGCGCTGTTATTTTCCGAGGTTGTTGTAGATTATTTTCGTTTTTGCAGGATAATTTTAGGACCTACTTTTCTGCTCTTCTTGTCTAACTACGTAATCATGAGTTGCGATTCGTTCCCTGAGTTACTCAGCAATGCAACGTCATCAATGAAGCGCCGGTTAATGAGGCACTCTCCATGAACTCTTATGCCTAACTTTTTTTTCAGATGTCTAGAATGGGAGCAGTTAGGCAGATGGCAGATGTGACTACTCAAAAAAGAAAGTTGGTGGGTTGATCGCGGGTTTGTATCACATGACTCGAAATATTTCTGTTTTGTCAATGGGCAGGTTATTTTTTCTTCCGAAAAACTGGCATGAATTTTTTTGTGGTTTCGGGCAAAAAAAAAAAGAGAATGGTATATTTTGTGTCTCTTCTGATGACATAACGAGCGAAAAACAAAAAAAGTTGAAAAGACAAATCTGTTGACTTTGTGTTTGAATTCCCAGAGAGCAGTGGCCGGCCTAAATTGTTTTAAACAGGATTTCCGTTCAGTACACTGGCAGCGGATTATACGGGAATGTTGTTTGATAATTGTATCGTGTCTGCGATTGACTAGTAATGCCGCACAAGTTGTTATCGCTTAATTAGTTAACAATAGTGAATAATTTTATATAAAACAAAAAAATATAGCATACTTTCATAGATGGTGTTTGCCGATAATGTTTGCCGCATGCCAGAGACAGCGAGTAAGGATAAAAAACATGCCAGAATTTTGTACGAAACTGCAAACATGTTCGCTATTGTCGTTTTTATGCCCGTTATGAGTGCTGCAAAGCTGGCTATCTATTCAGCCACGTGTTTGATACTTTTAGTTGTTTTCTCATCGTAGTGACCACGCTTAACCTGCATGCGCTATAGTTGCGGTAAACTTTTAGAGTAATGTTTGGAGCAACCGGCCTTTTGAGGCTCGTCCGGCTACGAAAGCTAGCACGGTACAAGCCATTCGCTAAAAACAGCACTGTAGAGTTTCACAGAATTTCTCTTTGTTTGCAGCTTTTTTATTGCTTTTTATTGCTTTTTTTTCGTTTCTGCGAGGAACTGAACTGAAGAACGAAATGTTGTCTCTGTACGTGACCGTGTAGCCTTGCCCGACAACGACACTGTTTTTATGTTTTTTTTACTCGCTATCATTCCCTTCAAATCGTTTTTTGCTCCTATGGAAACGGTGCACCCACTTTCAGTAATTGATGTCCCGCTTCTCGAAATAATCTGAAGGTGTCCGAAACTTTTAAAGAAGGCAATGTTATTGAATCAGCATCACCTGCGTCAATAGGTTGCGCGTGTGGAGCTGTGCGCGGTCGGCTAGAATTTTCAACGCGGCTTTGAAACCCTGGGCGCTCGCCCGGTTGAGCGTTACCTGGACGCGTGCAAATCGTCGTGTGGAGGCGCACTCACTTCGAGCTGAAGCCAGCAAGCTACACGAGAAGGCGTGTTGGAACCACGGAGGCTACAATGACGAACTTGACGCCACGTTGCCTGATGTTACGATCATCGCAAAGACGGTGTGCGTCACTCCTGTTGCCGAGAATTCGGTAGAGTGCAAGTGAACTTCCTTGAGTACTAGGACAGAGACATTAATGTAACAGGACGCACACTTTTATGTCGACTTTCTATTACTTTAACGACGCATCATCCAGATGTTCTCTTGTATCTTCGTCCTTCATAAGTGTCTTGCAGTTTATGAGGCTGTCTGAAGTTCGTCCTATCACCTGGGCCCGTTGAGTAAGCCCCTCACACATCACAGAAACGTAGTTTTCTGCCAACATTTGTTGGTGCGATTATTGCTTTTTACACTGTGTCGCATGTTGACGATTTCGCCTGGGGAACCTTACCTGAGACGGAAGTGGTTTTCTTCTCGAAGCACCGATGACCACCTGCATCTACTAGCTGAAGTATGGGACAGGTTATGCCATGCCCACGAATCATACCAGAAATTTTTGAATTGCGCAGTTTTTTAGGGGAGGGGGGAGGCTGATCTTAATACAAAAATGTGCTCAGTGATGACGATATATCTGAAAGTGTTTGCAATGAATAACGGTGTCGACGAGAGTGACGCAAATAACAAAAAATGCATGAAAAACTCATAAGTTCACGTGATGTTTTCCATGCCTTTGAGTTTGAGTTTGAGCTTGTTCAACCACGTGACAAGTATACGAAAAATACATTGTATACGTGGTTTGGTGCGAAGGGAAAAAAAGCTGCGTTTCACAGCTTGACTGGCCCCTTCACGCAGAAAAAATCTAAACTATAAATTTACAAAAATTACATCATTAGCACTTTGACATCATTAGCACTTTCCACAGCACCCTCGACGATGATAAAGAAATGTAAACCTTATGAAGCTGTGAGGCTCGAGCCATAAAGCTTATTCAAAGCAACGTGAAACAGAGCATTATATTAAGCGTCTTCTTCAATAAGGGAAATATGATGTTGTGTCACCTTATGCGGTGAGAAAGAGTAATATGCAAAGCACAAAGTTTGTTCGCTGAAGTTTAAAAAAAGGAGAACCATACTTCTACCCAGAGGGGCTTTGTGGTCGGTGCGGTGGTTTCCTCTTCCCTGGCACTTTTAATAAATGTCTCATGGCAAAAAACAGGACACAGGCTAGTCGAAAAATAGGAAAAAATACAGTAAGGAATGTTCATGGAGAACATCTCAAGACTGGGCGATCCAGTAAATTTTTTTGAGTGGAGAAAGCCATGCTGGCTGTTGCCTTAGCACGCGAAATCGTGAGTGGCTTCATCCACGTCTGAGACATGATGAACGAGCTCCGCCAAAGAAGCGGAAGTTGAGCAAGTGGATAGTCATCATTCTTGTACCTTGTGCAGAATGTTGTCTTCACTTTGCGGAAAGAAAAATGTAAAGTGAAGTGCGAAGCGACATAGTATTGTAAAGAAAACAGCTGAAACGGAAAAATAGAGAAACAAACAGAATACCCCAGTGAAACTTTCAACCAAACATTTCGGTGCATTTTTCTTCATCAAAGAACGTTTCTCACGTCGCTTCCATTTCGCCAAGCATGATGAGAAGCTTTACAACAAAACCGTATGCTATTCTAGGAACAATGTTGAAATAAATTTGTTTTGGTGGCCGGCACCATCATGTCAGGTTTTACTCATACAAACCAGAAAATATTTTACCTTGTATATTTGAAGGTTATAATCAATATAAAGAATAAGCTTCTAAGTTTAGTCTGTGGTTTTCGAGAGAAGAGATTTGAAGTCCTACTTCCTGCCTCATCCACTTATCCCCTAACTCCCTTCCCTCTTAAAAACAAACAAACAAAAAAACAGATGAATGCCCATAGCGAAATTCAAATTTCTACACGGGCATATTCAAAAAGTCTATGTTGCAGTTTCATACTCATTAATGATATGCTAAGCTTTCTTAATGAGAACTAACATACAGTAATACCATGGACAGTATAGGTGATGGTATTAGAGGTATTTGTATTGCAAATGTCCAGAAAGAAAAATGGACGAAAAAGTAACTTCCCGCCAGAAAGATCCGAAGCTGCAACCTTCGAATAGCGCGTCGGATGCTCTAATACCTAGCTGCGGTGGCGCTCAACCCCTCGTCCACTTTATATGTTATTTATTTGCATTTAAATAGGATCACGTATCGTCTGACGTCAAACAGGGAACAAAGAGTGTTCCACACTTGCCATAGTGGCAACAGATGACGATTACTGACGCTTCTACACCTAAATGCACATACATGGTGTATAAAGACAACGGTAGGGATTACCGCCACCGTAGCTCAGTGGTAGAGCATGGACGCGTTATTCGAGGTAAAAAATTCACATCCTTTAGGTGGCAAGTTATCTTGTGCAGTTTTATTTCTCCACATTTACATTACAATCACCTCTATCAAAACCCGCGATACTTTCTCTGGTATTATTGTATGTTAATTCTCGTTAGAGTTGTGCCTATTGTAGAAAGACGAAACCCTAAATTAACACCATACTTAGATTTGGGTCAGTCACAGTGCCTGCTCCTGTTTTTAAGGTTTATTTTTGTTATTGCAATAACACTCGCTTTCATCAAGCAGAAAAACGTGGTTTATTTGTCAGATGTCGCGTCATAAGGCTGCTGACACCCACATCCTACTAGCCCAATTCACTTTCTCTGGCCAGGGTTTCATGAAGTCTTCCTCAAGAAGGAAGCATTCTCACTGCGCCTCTGTTTTGCTGATGTCTTGTTTACAGCTCCACTATTTTTTTTGCGTCATGCTTTATTTAAAGGGAGATTGTCCGTTTTATTATTGCGCATTGTGTTTTTCGGATGCTGTTTCAGTGGTGTTAATTCTGATCCATTTCTGATCCCATTCAACTGCCCAGGAACGCCTTATCGAGATCCCAAAGGAAGACGTTCATTTCGGCTTGTATATGTAGAACTAATTTTCAATCTTATATACGACCGCCACGTGACTCCTCTGCCCGTGCGTTCATTAGGTATCCACTTGGCTTGCCATGGCAGTAGTGTCTCGTGATGTCTACTGCTGACATTTTCCGAGGATTGCTAATGCGTACTAGTGAATGTGTTACAACGCCCAACAAACAAGGACACAGTACTATTTTCTAATTGCCACGCTTGTTAAAACAATAATTTCTGCATCGATTTCATCCGAAAACTCAACAACGTTCAAGTATTTATGTAATGCGGTGATGATGCCCTTAAATAAAAACATATCGCCAAACCAAAACAGGAGAGAGAAGAAAATAAGGCAGCATAGTCCTAGGGTTGCCAAACTTAAAGAAAGTGTGCAGCTGGGAAGACTTTTTTATTCCTAATTGGTTTTCTCTTCATTTCCTCCTCTCTCTCTTGTCTTTTACGCTTTTTTTTGCGGAGCTCTGCCATTATTTATTTCTAGTTGTCTTTCTCTCTCACTTTAGTCGCTTGCTTCATATAGTTTTTATTTTTGGCTTGTGTTGTCCCTACCCATGGTGTTATTGACCGCACCTAATGTACTTGTCAAGACACTCGAAAGACAAGAGGAAGAAGACTTCTCTTTGGCGCGAGCACACGCTGAATCTGCTTCAGCCAACTATGGTGCATATGGTTTCGCCTGCGTTACGCCAAGCGACTATAGCAGCGTACAACAGCACATGACAGCCCGGCATCAAAAAGTGTCCCGCAAGTCAAAAGACGATGAACCTTGCTGCGTGTCACGAGTGTTATTGTTTTGAGAACATCCAGCTGGTGCCTTTTTTCTTCGACATTCTATTTCACGGTTTTGTTCACATTATATTTTACTTTGCAATGCACTATCTGGCATTCATGTTTTAAAGATCCTTAAAGCAGAGTTATTTCTTGTCCCCTTCCCCTAATCCCCTAGTGTACACTGGCCAACCGGATGTATTTCTGGTTAAGCTTCCTGCCTTCTTTTGTTGCTTCCTTCCCCCCTCCTTATTTATTGAACGCATTTTCAGCAGCTCCAATAAAAAAATCCAGTTAGGAACATGTTTTTCAAGGACCCCTTAGTATGTTTGCGCTAAAAAGTTGTATACTCGGTAGGAGAGAGCTTTCAGTAACATGCAGACCAACCACGGTAGTCTAGCGACTAACCCCCGTATTCACAAACGCTCCCGGACTCAACTTTCACCCTTCACTTAACAGAGTTGAGCACTGCGCCACAGCTCGGCTCAAAAATGACGTTGTGCTACTCAAGAATCGCAGCAGATTATCGCTTGCATGCAGTGACTTGCCGTGCCAAGAAAAGGCGCTCCCATAGGCTTTCTCAAGTGAAAGTGAAGCGTTGAGCGAAGGGACGTTCTAGAATACGGGGGCAAGGCACTCGGCTGCTGAACTGCAGGTTGCCGGATAAAATCCCGACTGGCCGCATTTACAATGGAGGCGAAAGTGCTTCAGGCCCCTGTGCTTAGATTTACCTGCACGCTAACTATAGCCCCAGGTGGTCAACATTTCTAGAGTCCTAAAATACAGCGTCTCCTATCATCATATGGTCGTTTCGGCGCGCTAAACTTCAACAATTATTATCATAAACGTAACATCTCCTCTCTTTAGTTAACACTTTAGGATGGGAAGATCAGTTAGTCCCTGTTTGCTTTTTAGTTACGCTGAAGCGTCGCAAAGCATTCGTCTGCTCACCCTGTTACCATCTGTTGTCTGTATACATATTTATAAGGAAGGGTGATCATAAGCTTCGAAACGTAATTCTTGTGTATTGCTTTATTATAAGACTTGATCGTCCCCATACATTCTTGATATTTTAGCTGCTACTGCTCCAGCAATGCTGTTTGCAAATGTTATCACTGTCAAGTGCTAGAAACAACATAACACATATTTTTGTCCCTGGTTTGAGAATGCGCGAAACTGTATTGTTTTTATAATAAATCATTCCTTAACAAGGCCTTATCTGATGAGCCTGTGTTAGGTCCTTTGCTTGACTCCAATAGTGCAGCAGTGGGTGTAAAGCGGTTTTAACCTTTCTAAAAGCTACTGAACGGAACGCATTGCTTCAGCCCTTGGCAGGCCTGCATACTCATTTTCATAGTTTACGATCATCATTCATAACTCTTTGAACACATTCCCCTTACCCTTATAAAAATGACTGTTGATTTACGTTGTCGGACTGTGATCGAATAATTGACTCCATTGATCATCAATGGCTCCTCAATACTCATTGACTTGCTTCAATACTTTGTCGACAATATTTCCGTTGAGGATTTGCAATAAAAATGTTATTGACTCATTTTTGTTGAAATACTATTGAGGAAGTAATTTCGTAAACAATATTTCTGTTGAGCATATTGTAATAAAAATTTTCTTGTCTCATTTATATAAAAAAACCATTGGCGAAATTTTTCGTGAACAATATTTCTGTTGAGCACTTTGCAATAAAATTTTTATTTTCTCATTTCTATAAAAAACCATGGACGAAATATTTCGTAAGCTATGTTTCATAAGAAAAATTGAGCCGTGCCCCCATTCATGTTCTCCAGCGCGCGCACGTGAACGGGGGAAGGGGGGGGCGAAGAAAAAGAAAACAGAGGCGAGAACCACGGAAGCTCAGAAGTTTCGTGTTCGCGGTGCGGCCGCTCGATAGTGCATGCTTGACAGTACTGAAACACTGGCCTATATGTTGATGCTCGCATTCTACAAAACAAATTGAACTCATGATTTTAGGAAAGCATGGCAAGAAAGAAACAAACGGAAGGCAGCGAGACAGAGAAAGATCAAAATGGAAAATTGGTTGGTTGATGTTCGATTAGTGGTTGCGTAATTTTATGATGAACTTCAACATGAAGTATACAGAAGTCAGGTGCAGAAGTCAGCAAGAGAGCGCATGCCACCAACATTTGCTCACTCCTTTGAATATTAAGTACAGTTCTCATATTCCAGCATGGATTTGTAACAAAGAACTACGACCAAGTCAGCCAATGTACTGCGGTGGAGATAGAGTACTAGCTGTAAAAATCCTAATTTTCTAAATAAGTAGTGTATGCAGTAACAATAAAGAATTTGAGGTTCGTTCTGCACCATTTCTTGACCCCAACTGCACGCGGACGTTCGCGAAGAGATGCGAAGAAGCATTATTTATTTGGAGGGATACCGACCTGTCCGTCGCTAATTTGTGTACGTCATACTTGACCTTGGCGCGCGTTTCGGCATTCACTTGAACAGCGGTGTAATGCTGTATAAAGATAAGAGTAGCCGCTCCCCATAAATAAGATCAGTTAAAAGACCTAAAATGAGTAAAACCATTTTATATCGCGAAATAACGCACATAAATTTTATTTGCAGAAAAGAGTAATCGTCAAAATCTTAAAAAGGTGCTGCTGCCCCAGCGTGCAGCTCACGGCAGTTCGCACGTATGAAATGTAAATGTTAGAGTAGGCACGCTAAAATGTCCATGCAACGTATACGTGCGAAAGCGCATTGTATTCAAACAGCTGAGAATAGGCCGCTGGCACTGACACGCGTATACCTCGTGACACGCGGCACAAATAAGCGAAATTGCTTACAGCACACGTACGTGCGAAAAAAAAACATACGTAGGTTTCAGCAACCGAATACAGCGTCATCGCACTGGTATCCGCGAATTTCGGTGAGCGAAACACCATTGATTCACGGGGAAGCACTAAAACGACGCAGGAACACACGTTAATCGTTCTTGCAAAACGGTGCACCACGAACCTCAGTCGTAGCCGAAAGCGCTCACCGTTGTTGTCTCGAGTTCATGAAGCCCTACAAACTATTCGCTGATCAAATGCATGCGCAAACAAATGCGTATGGCACAAATAATGGTCTAAATTTCACCGACGATTTGCAAAAAGCCGTTTGGTAGATATATGCCCCGCAAAAAGACTCACCGTCACGCGGTGGCGCTATGGTGCAATCAATAAGACATCTGCTTCCCGTGCATGCGGTCCAAAGTTTGATTCCAGTATTGGGGTGGTGTAAAGATGCAGGTGATTGTAATAGCAATGGTTTTCTAATTAGCTATAGTCATAATGTCTACCGCGTTATTGGCCAAAAGGCGCTGTCAAGTGCGCAAATTAATTGTTCTGTTTTCGCAATAATGAATCATTGATGGCTTTCAATTGAACGTCATTGACCAATTTTCAATGCTTGTTAAGCATTGTAATATTTCAATTGATCCACAGCGTAATCTTCATCGCCATTTAATTTTCTCTCAATAATAAATCGATATCGAGTTCATTGACGGCTTTCAATTGAAAGTCATGGGCTATTTTTGAATACTGGTCAACAAAATCCTCAACGGTATTTCAATTGAACAGGCATGTATTTTCAGTCCCCTCTGTTGTCATTGCTCAATAACTTCTTTTTGTTTTTTTCAATAAGAATTTTTGTAAGGGTAGTCTATGTACAGTGGCAGATCAGAGTACACCATCGCCCAGGCTGATAACTCATCCTTTTGGTAAATAAACATCTCTTTCTCGGTTTGTATCTCTAGGCATGGTCAGACTTCGAAACGTTTATGTGTTCTTATTGAGGGGAAGGCCCTGTCTAAACGAAGCCACAAGTACGATTCGAGACCCACAAGTACGAAGACTAGGCAAATTCATGTACTGCCCATAATTCACATGAAAACTGAACAATTGCAGCCCCAGAGTCCCCTCTAGTTATTATGAAGAAACTCTGTGCCCAAAGCAATGTCTTGTGAGTCTCAATGAGCGCAAGCTGAAGCTTGGTTAACGGTAACGTCATCAGTGAAACGTATATTCGACTGCAAATAAAGCGCTTGTTCGTAATCTATGCCTGCCTTGTCTTGTGCCAGCTTAGTTCTTGCTTTGAATAAAACATTTGTGAACTCGGGGTACATTTTTTATAGAAAACTGCCTAATAGCACACGAGAGCCTTTGGGCGCAATCACAGTGCAAGTTGTATAGGGTCTCGCCTAGAGGGCCACTAATACTTTGGCAAGTAGACATACTCTGACACTGACGAAACAATTCATATCTCAAATAAAGAAGCAAATGAATGTGAAAATAAGAGCTTTGATGGTGTGTTTGTGAAATAATCATTAGCGAGAAATGATACCGCCTAACGAGATCAGTGTTATATCAGTATCGTTTACAGCTTATAAAATATGAGTTGTCACTTCCTAACAGCTGGTACACGATGCGTTCGATTCGTGAGGCTGGTGATGAAAAATGCATTTCAAGAACGACAACAATTATGTTTGCGGAAATTAAGCATCACCCTCTTCTTTTAACATGTGATTTAAAATTTGAAACGGCTTAAATAGTGACTGAGAGATAGAGCAGATGTTAATTTTTTGTTGTTGCTAGGGCGCTCATATAGCGGCGATTGCCGAGACGACAAAGATGCAAAGTAATAATTGTGAAGAAGTTCTAAAGGACGTCCAACGCTGTCGGTTCAGAAAAAAATTTCTGAGCGCTTCATAAATATTGTTTGTCCTTCTAGTACACTTAATGAACAATGATGTTTCGCGGTCGTAACTTATTGCATATATATTTTTAATTTTTAGGGGTGAGGCTCCTAAAGGCATGGGTCTGTCCATATATGACAGTGACCGGTTTGTAACTTCCTAGTTGTATGACTCACTTAGTAAGAGGCGCTAGTGTGAGTGACAGACAGACAGACAGACAGACAGACAGACAGACAGACAGACAGACAGACAGACAGACAGACAGACAGACCATGGGTCTGTCCATGTATGTCTGTGACCGGTTTGTAACTACCTAGTTGTATGACTCACTCAGCAAGAGGCAAAAGTGTGAGTGACAGACAGACAGACAGACAGACAGACAGACAGACAGACAGACAGACAGACAGACAGACAGATAGATAGATAGATAGATAGATAGATAGATAGATAGATAGATAGATAGATAGATAGATAGATAGATAGATAGACGGATGGACGGATGGACAGACAGACAGACAGACAGATGTATGAACTAATACATGGACGCATGGACAGACGCACAGAAAGACGGACGGACTTATGGACATACTAACGCACGAACGGATGCATGGACTTCATTGCCAATGACTGCATCGTGCAGCACATGCTTTCCAATTACGCACTCCTATGCATCCATATGCAAGCTACCACAATCAGAGGGGCATGCATTGACTTGGTGTTTGCAAACTTACTACTGCAGCCGGTAAAAGTACCTCTCTCGCTTCACTTCACAGACCATAAAGCCGTAATAATAAAGAGAACTCGCAATCCACCCACCATGACAAGAAACAAATGAAAAGAACAAACAAAGAAACGAAACAATAAACGAACAATAGCAAAATAAAAGTCGATTTGTATATATAGAGAGAGAACCCAAGGAGACAGGCAGGGAGGTTAACCAGGGCTGAGCCCAGGTAGGCCACCCTGCACTGGGGAAGAAAGAGGGGAAGGAAAGTTAAAGAGGAGGAGAGAAAAGGTCACCGACTGGGCTGACGCGTAAAAGTTTCACCATAACAAACGATGAAACAGGCTGGCGTCTTTGAGAAAATGCAACAGTGTTATCGTTGCCTTTCGGGAATTGGATGGGCAGTGCCATGGTGCCAATACTTTCTCGACAGTGAAATCACTTCTGTCCAGTTAATTTAAAACACTGCTCAGATGAAGCCTCTCGTTTGTGTATGCCGGGCAATCACATAAGATTTGTTCAATAGTCTCATCGACGGCGCAGTCGTTGAATATTTACGCACAGTCTTACGTCTTTCTAATAATGTAATGGGCTAACTTTTCACGGCAGAGCTACTGTTTACCGATGATCCCCCCCCCCCCCGGTCGCGCTTCTTCGACTCATCATTCAGTCTTGGATATGGCAATACCTTTTTATAAATAATGTATTTTTTCTTTGTCTCCACATTCCACACTATGTGGGCTTATATAACGACACGCTGTATCTTTATATTATCTCAGTTCCATACACAGGTGAGTGTCATTTGTGGTAGCTATTATAAACTTCGTTGATTGATTGATTGATATGTGAAGTTTAACGTCCCAAAACTGCCATATGATTATGAGAGACGCCGTAGTCGAGGCCTCCCGAAATTTGAGTACCTGAGGTTCTTTAACGTGCACCCAAATCTGAGCTTACGGGCCTACAGTTACGCCTCCATCGGAAATGCAGCCACCGCAGCCGAGATTTGATCGCGCGGTCTGCGGGTCAGCAGCCGAGTACCTTAGCCACTAGACCACCGCGGCGGGGCTAAATTTGGTTGGTGTGATAAATAAAGCTCTGTTGAAGTCCCAAGTCCGTTCTAAAGAAATCTGGGTAAAGCGAAATGGGTGAAAAAAGTGGGGCCTCTGTACGGCCATGACCAATAACTTCCGCGAATTAGCAATACTAAGACACAATAAAAACAAGGAATGTATGAGGGATATTATTTTTACTCATTAACCTAGATTAGTAATAATGATGGAAATGTAAAGTTATTTGCATCATAATTACTTGAGTGTAGTTAAAGACCACAAATAATGCCTGGTAAATGTTTCTTGGGTTCACTGTCTTTTCCTTTTCTCAAGATGTGAATTTTACAAAATGATCCCTTTATTTTCTTTCGTTTGTGCATGTAATTGGCATGTCGCGGTAGCCTTCATGATTTAACCTAGTTATGCAAAAATTAATTTGTCAGCTGACAGCCCACAAAAAACTCGCGTACGACGTGAGGCGAGCCGGCAAGAACAAGTGGCTGCGGCTTTTCTCGGCCAAGCACGTTTATGCAAATGAAAACTCGTTGCACTTGGTAATGTTTATTTACCGTTGCAGCTGAAGTACAACTTTCCAACTACTACTACTACTAGTACTACTACTAGTACTATTACTACTACTACTACTACTACTGCTAATAATAATAATAATAATTATAATGATGATAATATATTCCTTATGATTCATCAAGCATAGGATGAGGGAGACAGGGAGAAAAAGCCGACGAGCAGCTTGACTAGCTCTGACTCCCCCAAAAATGTACTTCGGCGCATTTACAGCAGACTGTGGTGTTAATCGAACTTACTGTACCTCGAGAACAGTAGCATTGTTCTATAGTGAAAGCTGTTATAGATCACAACTCGGGTCACGTGCAGTTGTCCGCCGCATTCTACACCAGTGTCCGTAACCACATCCCCCGAAATTAGAAAAAAAAAAAACATCTAGCACCAATGCCACAGTGGGGCTCCAACCCGGGCCTACTGGGTACCAGCCCAGTAATCTACCATTGAGCCACACCGGTGCTTCGGACTTGTCGGCAAACTTGCCTTAGGCAGGCTTGATGTAGTGAAAGCAATCGCGTTAATACGACCTATAAAGCGTTTTAAAGGGCCCCTAAACCATCCAGCGGTTGAAATTTAGTTTAGGTGAGGAAGTTGTGCTCGAGTTCACAAAGAACACGTAGCCGTGAGAATTTTTCGAAACAGTGCCGAAATAGCGGAGTTACACGCGTTTGATGATCAAAACGCGGTGATCGCTTCTTTTCCTCTTTCTTCGCTACCCTCTCCCAAAACCGCTGCGCCCCTCCTCGCTGAGTCAGCTCAGTGCCCCTCCTCATCTCGCGTGGCATACGTTACCGCTGGTGGCTGTTCGAGACAGCATCTACTTCCGGTTGCCGCGATCCGCCACTCCGGTGACCATGGAGGAAGGAAAGGTAGGAGAGGCCCTGACGTCACTCGTTATAATGCCGCGATGAAGCCGGAAGTCGGCCATATTGACTGGACAAAATCTTCTCTCTTATTTACATCCGAATGTAAAGCAGAAGGCATGACTCTCTCTCTGGCTCGGAAAGCACTTGAGCTGCGCAGCGTGTGAGTCGTGACAATCCTAAACTAATGGAAAGGGGCTTAACACTCTGGGCCAGTGCGACGCCTTCGGTGAAATTATTTTTTGTCCGAGTAATAACAGCGAGTGAAAGCTCATGGACAATGAAGCAAGTACAAGAGAACGCGCGCTAGATGCACTGGCAACGGCGAGTGTTTTCACGTCTATAATTCAGCAACTGTACAGACAACACGATCGGTCATGCGCCTTCGACGGTTGCATTCCGCCGCGAGGCCGACGCAGCATCCGGCCACTGTGTCCGCGTTCCGCGCGAAACTCAACCGGCGTCAGCATTCTGCGACCATGGTGACTTTGAGCACGGTGCAAGCGACACTTGAACGCGGTTGCTGTTACGTTGAGATTAATCGAATGCTGGGGGATAGTATACGAAGCGGAACAGAAAAGGTGTTTTAATACGCACATGCAAGTTGTTACTGTACACACACAACACGAAACTACGTATGTGCACATGATCCTCATTGCGTCTTACTGGGCTCAACAGCATCGTCCGTTGACACAAGCAGGAGCACTACCTAACCGTCACAGACCTGCAAGGCTTTCGTCGTCGTTCCGCTTCGTCATGGGGCCGAACGCTATTTCGCTGAACAATAATTGCTTCATCCGCGTCATCCGCCCCACGACACATGGATGAGCACTCGTTCTACGCAGTGTTGAAACCCCGTGGTGAACAAAAGGATTTGTAAACGTTGCTAAGAGTACAATAACTGCCAGGAGAACACTAAGTAATCAATAACGCGGCGCAGAGTACAGACGGCTCAGCACGAGACCTGGAGAGGCACACATGCCGCCGCCAGCCACGGCTCCTCACTGCTAGACCAGCCCCACTGCGCAACACGTAACCATAGTAACGCCGCCATTGTGCCCAGTGAATATGGCCGCCTAATGTCATTTCCTCCACACTTTTCACGTAGCGCGCCGGCTGGGCATGCCCTCTCCTATCTTTCTTTCCTCCGTGCCAGCGACCCAGCTCGCCGTCAACTGTGTTCTGTGTGTCATCTCGGTGCACTGATCGTTGCCTAACCGTTGTTGCTGTCGTGACGGTGCGTGCCCCTACGAATCGTGCTGGTATGGACACTGTGTTTGTTTTGCGGGCCACTGATGTCGATTCGCATGCGGCAACACTACCAAAAACAGCAAAGTGCGCGTGAACAGATGTATGCAGAGTGACCGGAAGTCGTCGATTGTCGTTCGGCCAATCGCAATCATCGAAAGTGGTAACGTCATCGAGTTTCACTGGTGATGTCACACGTGTCAGTGGCGAGAATGGCGGAGACCGGAAAGGAGAAGCTATTCTTTTTTCAAAATTGTGGCGCGCACGCTACCTGTAGCACTGCGGCATGTGGCATCGTTGATCGTGACGGCATTCTGCACGCGATGAGTTTGTTTACTTGAAATGCTTGGGAAAATATCGGATGGGGGTTTAGGAGCACTTTAAAGCAGCGAAAGAACAACCAGTCGTCGCACAATGCGAACAGCAAAACTATTGGGCCGTCCAATGCTCCTATCCTTTACAAAAGCTTGTTCTTCTTTCCCTATTAACTGTGGCGCATACCCACTTCAACCATAATTCTTCATCGTCGTCAATCGTTGCACGAACTATTGGCACAAAATTATCTGCAAGTGTTTAGCGGATACCACGCTTCTCAGAGAATGACGAAAAATACCATAGCGAATGCCGGCTTACTACCCGAAAAATTTCATTAATGCCCTATAGTGGGTGTCAAGCAAGTGTACTTGCAGTTGTTACCCAATGAGCGTTTAGAAAAGGCTCTGGAAGGCCGCACTTCTAGATTTTGCTGTGACTGTGCTGCGCCTTCTACGCAGGCGTGGTGTTTTTACCACTTTCCGAAGCTATCGCCGAAGTCGAACGCGAGGTGTTCATCACAGGCTCTAATGTCCATCACTGTCATATTTTCAATCCTTCGTTCGACGTTTACCTCGCCGAACTTCTCGTTCATAACTCGTTTTAGCCTGCCACTCTGCGTGCTGGTGTTATGTTGTCGTTTCACTCATTGACTAAGCGAGCGACATACGCAGAATGGTTCCACGCAGGTTGCCACTGTCGCCGCTGGGTCCACGGAAACGCCTTTTGCACATATAAAGTAGTGTGCTCGTTTCCTTCTTCCGTAGCGCGACCATGGCACATTGGTTGGCAACGCGGAACAACTCACCCGTGGACCAGACCTGGCACAGAGAGCGGCGAGCGCCCTGATTAATCACGTGGATGCAGCTGCCGAGGCAATGTTTGTCATCCTAGCTTCCATGTCCTAACAGCGGTTGAAACAGTCATATATTTTTCTATAAATACATAAGAGAAAACTCTGGCGCTCGTGTCTATGGAAGCCGCCATGCTCGGTGCTTCAGCGAGCATGAGACATGAAATTCTGTAATCTTTGCTCTGTCGGCTACATTTGTCTTCGTTGCTTCGGAGTGGCTTTGTCACGAGATGACCATCAGCAAACTTTTAGCACTTACGCTTCAACACCGTGACGTTTTAGGCTCACCAATACAACACGAGTCACGAAGTTCAAAAGGGTTTGTTCTTTTACTCCAAACAAAACCAAAACACTGCAGTAAACAAAGCCACAAGTAGGCTGAAGGCGCGCGACCACGAAGACCAGCCAAATACATGCACTACCCATCACTCTCACGGTCAGTGACTACACCTTTATTCCTAAACTTTTAATGCCTTTTCACACCCATCCCCTGTGAGCTACTGTTGAGGTGTCGCACCTTGATGCAGACAGTTACGGGGCTCACTTTTCTCTTCTTTTCCCTCTCTTAGAATCACTTCAGTGAGAATCGCCGCGCCAGAGTATCCTGCAGTTAACTTTACGAAACCATATGCGGGGGCAGCGGCGGCAGCGGGCGTGCCTACTCACGCGGTATGCGTTCATCGCTTCAAGGCCGATCGGAGATAGACGGGAAAGCACTTTCGTCTAGGCCAGTGAAGCTTTCGATTGAAAGAGTGTTCCACATAACCATCAGTGCTACAAAGGGGGCTTTTTCGCAGTCCCAGCTTTACATGCACTGAAATACATATTAAAAGAGGACGGAAGGACGAGAGCCGCGTAAATTGGTAGACAATCGGGTGCGTTAACATTAAAGTTGTAGGCTTGGTTAAACATATCGGAAGCTACCCATTTGTCAAGTTTTATTTATTCATAATTATATCAACCTTATTATGCAATATATAAAATACACCAAAAAATGACTGCTATGTATACCTCCATTGACTTCACTGCTTTGTGGCATAGTTAGGTAGTCTCTAACAAGGAAAACAAGCTCCTGGCCTATACAGTTTCGTTTTTTGCTCATTTCGCGAGTTCCACCCGCAAAAATTACACTATAAATTGAAGGTAGGAATCAGTCGGTGAATTTCGTAATAATTTCGATCCCCTGGAGTACTTGCACCAGGCCAACTGTAAAGGAAGAAACTGGCAGGAAGATAAGTTTGTTGTTTTGCTGAATGAATTTGGCAGCCTGATGCCTAAAATGTTACTCTCTTATAATTGGTGCTGATCTCTCGAACAGAATCGACGATACTTCTTCATGACAAATTCCTTTCTCCTTTAAAATAAATTTTATACCATTGTGAGGAGGCAAAAATATCTCGAATTCGATGGCTAAGGCATTTAGCCTAAGTATTCCATCGATAGAAAAAACTTGTGCCAGCGGTCTATTTATTGCTGATTACACAGGAGTCCACAAACCGAAACGCAAAAAAAAACCAAGTGAGAACACCCAAGGATGGACATCAATGGGACCAGGCGTCGTTAGTCCGATTCGCTCGCTGGATTCCGTGCTGACCGGTTGTGCCCTCGCGATCTCCGACGACAGTGCAGCTCTGGTCGACTGGGCTGGTTCTAGCCACCTCCTGACGCCGCTCCCCGACGACGACGATGACAGCGTAGCTCTGGCCGACTAGATTAGCCCTACGCCATCTCTTGACGTCGACAAGAGCTCTCGCTAGTGGTGCCCTGTCCTCGGACTCCTGCAACCGTGTCCATCTTTCCTGTCTTCTCCTTACTTCCGTCGTTCGCTGTCCCTGCGCCTCGCTCTCTCCTTCCTCTCTCTCTATCTATTTACCTTTTAATCCTATCCTTTTAATCCCTTCTCTACCTCCAACCCTCGTGAGCTACTGTTGGGTGTCCTCCCCCTGAGAGACAAATACGGGGCTCACTTTTCTTCTTGTTTGAAATCACGTCCCCCTCCTCCCTCGTTAGTCCCTCCCGGTCAAATAATTTTTTTCCGGAATATCACTGCGAGTAAATTCAGCAAGACGCGAGAGAAAGCATCTTTTGGACGGGAAATATGGGCAACGAACGTTACCGTTATCTATACGTCTGTTATTACGTGTACAAGCCTTTCGCTTCCATGTGGGCGAGCAATTACAGCCGCTGCCGTTTCCAGCTGAGCGAAGCAATAACGGGAAGCGATTACTCCATTGCGTTCGGTAATAAGTGGCGCGATCGACCCTCGTCACTGAGCCACAAGGCTCTTGGTAAAGAAGATACGGCAGAAATATTATCGTGCCGTAAACTCAGAGCATGGGCAAATCGAAGAAAAAAAAAGACAAGCAGGAGCTCTTTATACACCAGGACAAAAATTGTGTGGGTGACCATGCGAAAGAACACGCGCGGATGAGTTTCGGTGGTTACACGAAGACGCCGCCCAAAAGGACGCTGCTGTGTTATACCATTGAAGTGCCCCTAGCTAAAGCACTGGCGAAAATTCAGGTGTAATGATGTAAATTTGTCACCATGTGAAGTGTATCGTACCATGAGTGTAAGTTTTAAAATACTCCAAAAGGAAGAATACTACAAAAACCCTACAATCACTTAGTCTAGATGGTAAACAAGCAAAGATGAAAACTTCAACGCAGTGTTTACCACTGCCTTAGTTTTGAAGGTTCATTGCAGTATTCTTTAATAATGAAATAATGTCTGCACATATGTCTCGCCTGGCGTCTGCCGCCCTTGTGTTTCCCTCATTTAGGTAATCGAGTACAGTAAAAATTTTTACACCCAGAAGGGTGTAAATGAGCTTGTCCCGTGGACTACACCCAAAGGGTGTTAATTCAGCACCTTCCTAAAAGGGTGCTTTACCATGCACCCTTAGAATAGGTTGTACATGTAAAAAAACTGTAGGTATTACAAAAACACCCATAAGAAAGGGTGCCTTCGATGTCCTTCCCTTTTTTAGCACCCTCTGAGGAGGGTGCGAGAAGGGTGCACAAGGGTGTTGAGTGCCCATGGCAGAGTGCCAGTATTCTTTTAGACTGCACTAACAGATATCAGCATGCACTGATTACACACTACTTGAAGATAGTGGTCCTGATTATCGATGGTGCGCCACCTGTCGAGCTCCATTAATTGCGTGTGGGCAAAAATATAAACACGTACATTCGTGTATGAACTTGTGCTGGATCTAAATATACGTCACAGTATATGCATAATGCGCGTTACAGAAAATGAAGCCTTGCTGCCCTTGCATATTGCACTTATTTAAAAGGCAAATAAACCAAACTTTTCTTCTGCCACACAACTTTTTCACCATATATACGTTCACATATACGTACACTACACATGCAAAATCTCAAATGTTTATTATATTTTTTCAGTTTCACTTTATTGACAATTCTTTGCAACATACAATTATACTGGTTTCAATTTAGTATACTGCTTCAAGTACATAGAAACTACAAATGAAATACGCGCTAATATATCCCTATAATTCTTTCAAGTATCTACGATTCCAGTGGTTTCCAGTTTGATACTCCTTCATGTACACAATCGGTTAATAGGAATGAAATACAGGCAAATATATATTATGATTCTTTCAAATATATACAATCACCATGATTTCACTATATACGCCTTCATGTACACAATCGTTCCCAAGCAGTGATGCACACAAAAATATATATGGATAGTGTTTTCAAATGTATACAATCACAGTGGTTTACGGTTTGTATTCCTGGATGTATAACAATTGGTTATGAGAAATGATGTACATGCAAACATATACGGGTTTTCGCACATATAACTTTAGCGAATACTTAAGAAACCAATATAATGATCAGAAACACAATAAGCTAAAAACGAACACAAAACTTAGTCAGGATACACAAAAAACAAAAGAGGTAATGCATAATTATGGCTAATGAGACAGCTGGGTCACTTTATGCCAAATGTCCCAGCCATTTTGGCAACCATCTCAAATGTATTCGAAAAACTCGTGCTGCATTGAAAATAGTGAACTTCTGGAATATTTAGGAGAGGAAAAATATTTGGTCACGTGGCTGCCTTCTGAACTTCCAGGAATGCCGTCTAGGTGTTGAATGTGAAAAATTTTATTTTAAAAGCACCGCTCCTTCTTTCTATACGAAACTCTGTCTACGTGTTACGTAACAAGAGCCTAATTTGGGCGAGTTGGTTCATTGTGGTTGTGTGCTAGTCACAGCGCGACAACTTTAGGAAGAGACAGAAAGGACAGGAAAGAGCACCGACTGTCAACTGAATTTAATGAATGTGCTACGAGCGCTTTTATACGGAGTACAAGAACCGTGTTCATGCGCGACGACATGTGTGAGCACTACAAAATAATCTTGACTGTGAAAAGAATACTCCCTCTCGGAAAGGATAAGTGAACGTGTAGTGATGCACTGATCATTGGCTTACCTGATAAAAATACTTCTACAAACGTTAAATTGGCATTAAGTAAACCTATTCTCGTGACGAATAGGGCAAGATTGACTATTCCTGTTGCTGTTTAGTACACACACTTTTGAAAGCTTGCAAGGGGTCGAAAACGACATGTTAATATCATATCTGCTGGCTATTTTTTTAATTGTGAGACACGTGATGTGGTATACCATGTAAAGGTTTTGGTCATTGTTTTTTGTTGGTCCTGTCTTCTTTAACTTTACTTTCTGCAGGAGGGTTTTAGAAACGGGTGTGATGATTTTGTTGGGATATCCTGCATCTTTTAGTCTTTTAATCTGGTTTTTAAGCCTGACCTCACCCTTGTGCTAACATGACTTCTGAAGGGTGGCCTGAATACATGTGGTATCAATTCCTCTTTCTACTAATTTTGAATGCCCCCTATCAAAAGGCAGAACATTCTTAGCACTCCTGGGCTGATAGCACTAGCCAATACCCCAACAGCATCCTCACACTTGTTTGCTAAACCCTCCTGCAGAAAGTAAAGTTAAAGGAAACAGGACCAAAAGAAAAAGAGAATGACCAATGACCTTTGCATGTTACACGGTACTACGTACATAAGGTGTCTCACAATTTTAGGAAAAGAGCCAGCAGATATGACATTGTTGTTTTGCACCCCTTGCAAGCTTTCAAAAGTGCATGTACTTACAGCAACAGGAATAGTCAATCTTGCACCATTCGTCAGTAGAATAGGTTTACTGAATGCCAATGTAATGTGTATGAGATACCGCTAACATGTGGAAAAGTAAACAAAGGACAAACTGGGCGATGCTTCAATGATCAAGCAAGACAGCATGCTTTAAATGTTAAGAAGGCCTATAGTAGTCTCATGGCCAGACACCGTAAAGAATGTAAGTGTAGTCCTAGGTTTCATAAAAAACGGTTTTTGAAAAAAAAAGCAAGCAGGAAAAATGAGAGATTTTAGAACTCCTAATAAGGAAGGCCAATGATCAATTCATCAGTACACCTTCACTTATCTTTTCCGAAAAAGAGTATTCTTTTCTCGGTTAAAATTATTTTGTCATGGTCACACATGTGTTGTTGCAGATGAGCCCTGTTCTTGTGCTCAGTATTAAAACGCTCGTAGCACCATCAATAAAATTCAGTTGACAGTGCTCTTTCCTGTCCTTTTTGCGATAAGATTTTTATTATAGAAAGAATTTCATTTTCTTGCAATTTAGGTATAATGATGAGTTTTTATTGTATCACAACATTGATCAAATTGCATCTCAATACAAAAATCACAATTTTGTGAAATTCGTGATATTTTCTCGTATACTTCAGCAGCTTCAGAGGTCTAAAGTTATTTTTTTCTAAAAATATACCGTCTGTGGAGTAAGTATTCACTGCTCAGATATTCGTACAACGAGCAATATTGCAATAAAAATGCAAACATAACACATTTTGGCTTTATTCTTGGAAGCAAATGTGGCAAAAAAATTGCACTAATATTATTGAGCTTCAAATACCTTACAGAAGCACATTTACTTACCAGGTAGACCGAATTTGTTTTAGAAAAAATAAGCGGTAGTTTTAAAATGAAATTTTCCACAAACGGCACACAGACGGCATTATGCGAGTAAATTATAAGCCAGCCACATGAACAAAACTTTTTTTCCCGCTGAAATATTCTAGAAGTTCACTGTTTTCAACGCAGTAAGTCAGCATATTTTTTTCAAATACAATTCAGATGGTCGCCAAAGTGGCTGGGATGTTTGGCATGGAATAGTCCAGCTATATTTAAGCAAAATGACTTGCACAAATAACAATATTTGTTCATCTACCATGACCACACTAGAAAAAGTTGTCCAGGCATTGTGACACTAACATTTTCAGCGTCGTACTGCCTGAACAACTTCTTTGATAAACTCCAAACTCACGCCGAGAAAAAGCCGCTCAATCACGGTGTTTGTTAAAGGCCTTGCCACCGTAGACAATGTTGAAAATAAAAAAAAATCAACTCATCAGTGCTGTCACTCCTTCTTCGTCATTACTGACACGGAAGATTTTTCGGTTATCCATGTGGAGGTTCAGGAACTAGGTTTGCTCTAGGCTGGGGCCGGGGTAGACTACGCAGGACGTCAGCGGCGCCCTCTCATCCTGTAATAAGAGCAAGTATGACTTCTCATAAAAGGATGTTCGTGCTGTTCTGGCAGCACCAGATATAAAGAATGTGTAGTGTGTATCCTTCGAAATGGCGTGTAATTGACATTACACTGAACTCGAAACATACAACCCATACATTCCAATAATTTCGTATGGGAAAGATAAGAGTTTTCCAGCATACAGCAAATTCCTAAAATGAGGTGAAGTGTAAGACTACAGCTCAAAAATGGCACTTACGAAAGCCTGAACTCACATAAGAATCAAATTCCTTCTAGGGTAGTGAGCCAGTGTGAAAAACAATTCTTAAAGTACAACGTTCAGAACATGTATCATTAATCAATATGCACAAGAAACTTACCTCTTCATGTAAAAACAGTGAAGACATCTCTGCTTTCTCTTTTACATGAGAGCAAATGATCTTGGGCGTGGCACTAGCGAAGAGGTCTGAAAAAAAAAGTAAAAGATTTACTGACTTTAATCATGCCTCTAACAATCTGAGGTATTGTTACAATTCAGCAATCAGTGCAATTCTGACTGTCTCTATAAGGGCATCAAAAATGAACAATTTTCTCGTTCTTTCTACCCTCACAAGACGCTCCGTCAATGGAATCTACTACAAATTTGACGCTGTGCTTCCTATTTGCCTGCTTTCTAGACGTAGGGCTGCGAACATGTATTTTGTGCACCTAATCTAGCACAGAAAGCCGTCATCTATAATTCAATCATCTTAATTGATTGTAATTTGATAAAAGATGTGATAGAGCGTCTAGTTTTTAAAGAGTTGCGGGCCTGCACTAGGCACTGCCTAGCACGTATAAAAGTATTTCTTTAAAAGTTCTTCAAAGCTTGCTTTCAGAAAAAGCGTCTGGCATATTTCGACAACCAAGCCCATCCTCTGATGGCAATCAGGGGCACGCTATTAGCGATTAGTGACCACGGGATTTACAAACGTAACCCGTGCCTAAATACCCAGTTAAACACAATCAAGCAAGAAGGAGCGCTCGAACGACACCAACGCGAACGGACGCCGTCTACGTTGCAGCAGCATGGCTTGTGCTAGAGCTACCGCACATAGCTCCCACAGTCACGTATACTCTCTCGATTCTGTTATAACGCCGAACGTTATCACAGATGAAAGCAAAGCACGAAAACAGCAAAGAGAAACGAGGGAAAACAACGCACGGCGATGGCCACAACAACGCGCCTTTGGAAGTCTGCTAGATCTTTCCCTGTTGCTGGTGACACTTGTACTAACTAGCTTAAAAGACCGAGGCGCACGTGCTGGGAGCATCGCGGCATATCAGCACCTCCAACTATACCGTGTTTAAGCAAAAAAAAAGCCATTTCGTACAAGAAATAAATATTTCATTTTCTTTCTTTTTTTACGCTTACACCTACAGAAGCACGTTGCACATTTGAGTATCAATAGAAATGTTATTACGATGTAGCCTAAAGCACATCTTAAAACAATATCAATCACTTTCAGTGTGTAGAGACAATGTGTGATCAGCAACTAATCCCGCCCTTGTTAAGTGATCACATCACTCACTGTATGAGTGATGCAGACACTTACACAACATCGCGCATAGCAGTGTGAACTCGTTGTGTCACACGTTTAATCGGGCATCTGCAACAGGCCCGCGAACGCATGCTGTTGTAAATGGCTGGCAGCCTACTTTGGCAGAGCTGCTGCAGGCGCCCAGCTAGCGCTGTATGATTACTACCTACGAAAACAGTACACTCACCGTTAACAGGCCCACGTTGTCCGTGTCCGCCGCTCCATGAATATTCCTTAATCCGAGCGTCACTTCTAACACAATGTCATGCGTGACCACCATTGAAGATGTGCCTGTTCGCTGGAACTCGCACAGCGACCAAGACCCCAGACCAACGCAACGCATTTGAAATACCGATGAGACAGAGGGAGCAACGTTGAGAGAGAGAAGGAGGAGGCACTGGCGGCGGCGCCGCAGCTGTCGATGCAGGTGTTCGGTGACGCAACTATTCGCTTATCTACGCCGCCGTTGTGGGGGCAACTCTGGCCGGGGTGAGCGGGGGGGGGAGAGCAGGGAAACCCGCTAAGACGGCGCCGAAAGGCAAACGCTATGGCGCATACGGCGGACGGCGGTTCGACGCGGAAGGCAATCGAATTGCGCTTCAAGAATGACTCCTTGTAAATGGCATCCAGCCAGCCACACAGCGACGCTGGTTATCTACCAGCCTCGGGTTCTTTGAGTATTTTGACGGAATGCGATTGCAGTGGGCGAAAAATAGTGAAGCAAAACTTGCGGAAAACAAAGTGCACCATGGAATGGCCAGAAACAATAATTATTTCGTCCTCGGTGGCATTAGCGGGAGTGCATCGCTGCACCTTTTCCCAGAGCAATTTCTTTTCGCATTGTCTGTGTCTGGCGATTCCGCGTATGGTGCCGCAAACACTGAATGCGTAGTCGAAGCTGGAACAAATGAATCCACAGTCGCGGAAGTTTAGAAGGCTTGTCACGCACCACGAAACGTGCCGAGGTT
This sequence comes from Rhipicephalus microplus, assembly GCF_043290135.1. Taxonomy (NCBI): domain Eukaryota; kingdom Metazoa; phylum Arthropoda; class Arachnida; order Ixodida; family Ixodidae; genus Rhipicephalus; species Rhipicephalus microplus. The sequence continues at coordinate 2,728,219 of NW_027464595.1, read as the reverse complement.
GTTTAACAAACTTTTTGCTGACCACATGATCAGCACATAATTCCATGTGGTTGCCCAATGAGCTAGCTAAGCACCTGTAGCAAAGACAGGGCACGTTCTTGTTAAACGTTGTTAATATAAACGATGGTTGTGCATAAGTGCAGTGACAGCTTTCCGTGTGAATTCGTCATAACCCACGTTTTCGAGCGTAGAAGGGCCTCAGCGGACCTAATAAGCTACCACAGCAAGTTCATAAGCAATGATGAGGTACGAAAATGTGCAGCTGAATAGACTGAGAAGACAGAGCGCTTCTCGCTCTGTCTTCTCAGTCTATTCTTTCCTGTGTTCGTTTTTTCGCCTCGCGCTACATAAATTTCTTTCAAATGTTTTCCATGTACCGAATAGTCCGTGTACAGTGCGTTGACCACCGCCATTTCTTAAGCCACCTCCCATATAGACTCCCAGTCTGAACAGGTGTGGGACCTTAAACACTAAAAAGCAGTGCCCCCCCCCCCCCGCACGCACAAACACACACGAAATTCGAGGGCGCACGGGCTGATACACACGCATAATTATTCACAGGCGCACACACATACACGTATACACACAAACGGCAACACACACACGCGACCGTAAACGCACGCATGCATGGGCGTACACATGTGCACAGGCACGCTTAATACAAGCACGGACTCGCACATACACGTGCACACACACATGCACGGGTGTACACACAATCGCGCTTACACGCGAACACATGCGCAGGCTCACGCACACACACCCATACTCGGGGGAACATTATGTTCCTGTATATAATTCATAGCAAACATGTAGCTTATAACCAACGCTAAGGTGAGCTTTCGTAACGTGGACTGCAGTTAATTGCCATAATAGATGAAACGCGATTTGCTTTTGCTGGCATTCTGCTGTATTCGGAGAGCACCTTCACACATTCTAAGTCTAGGCCATCATTTATTGCAAGGTCCACATATTCGTGCAGTAGCTACGCTGCTCGGCCGCCAATCCGAAGGTCACGAGTTGGATGCCGGCCGTGGCAGTCGAATTAAGATGGAGGCGAAAAAGTAGAAGCCTGTGCACTGTGCGATATCAGCGCCCATGAAAGAACGCCAAATGGTCAAAATCTCTAGAGCTTTCCACTACGACGACCCTCATAATGATGTCGAGGTTTTTGAGACGTAAAATCCCAAACATTATAATTATGTGTTCTTCTTATGCTGCATATTCCATCTGATGAATCGTAACCTACACCCTTCTCAGGCACAAGAGCACCCTTAGAGCCTATTTTAGGGTGCTTTCGAGGCAAGCACCCAAACAAAGGGAGGCTTTTTTTTCAATCAACCATTTATGGGTGTTAAAGGGTTTTGAAAAGGGTGCTTTCTTGTAAAAGCACCCTTTTACACCCTTTTGGGTGTAATTTTTTTTACTGTGATATAAGGAGTAGAGCTTTACCAACCTTTCTAGTACATAAGCTCCCAGAGTTCTTCTCATTCATTCTATTTGGATGGAAGAGAAAGCCGAGATAATGGAATTACTTCTCACATTGGTGAGGGTCTACACCCGGTCATTTCGAACACCAACGAGCTTACCTATATTAAAGTACGTGAACTGTGCCACACTAGCCAGACTTAAGCCAATCCGAGGTGAATCAGACATGCGGCACACAGATCTATTCCTTACCTTCAATGAAATTTGCGGGCACTACCAACCATAGGTCAGCAAAACAAATGGAACGCACTCAGAGTCACTCAATGAACTTGTTTTTCGCATAGGCTCACTCAGATTCAGACCCATCATAATTGTCCTGAAGCAAAATCCTTTGGACTCAGATTCACAAAATATTGCTCCAACCAAACTCATTCGGACTGAAACTCACCGATCTTTTCGTCAGCCGGACCCACTTGGACTCATACTCACCAAAAATGTTTCTTAAGCGGACTCACCCGGACTCGGAATTGGTAAAATAAAAATTAACCAGACTCACATATTCACACTGACAAACACTGACAAGCTATTGGTCAGGCAGGCTCACTCAGACTCATGAAAAAGTAACTAAACTATTACTAAGCCGCACTAATACTCGCCAAACGTTTTTTCAAACACACGTGCTTGAACTAAAAATAAGGAATATTTGATTTGGCCCGGCTTATACAATAAACGTCGAAAAAGCGTCATACCAGAATGCTTATGTATAATAACACGCGTTAAAGAGCTAAAAGTGAAATGAAACTTTGAAAAAATGTATATAATAGCTTTCAACAAACGAAACCAAGTCATTTCTCGTGCATCCCAATATCTATGGTCAAAAAGAATGTGGTATTACGCTTAACTTTTACAACAGGCACATGTGAACTTACACCATTAAATACAGGGAATTCGCTGCTAAGAATATTGATGCTATTCTGAAATTCGCTGGCACCATGCTCGGTAGTGCATTTACTTACGCTTGTCATTCTATCGTTATATGAAATGCTGTTGTGCACATTTTTTTATTTTAGCAAAAAAAAAAGCTGTAGACCACGTTATCATGACACGAGGTCGCTTTCTTTAAAAAAAGAAGTCGATTGCGTGTCCCGAGTTTCAAATCAGGTAAGGGTCATTGATGGGTGATAGGCTAAGGTGTCTTGTAATTTTTCACGAGATATACTGCTCTTCACTTAATTCACTGGTGTGAGTGCGCACGTGCCTGTTATTCTACATTAGCCGGGTCTTTTGACAATAAATGACCATTTGCACTAAAGCACGTGTTTGCGTCATTTTATATGGTAGTCACTGAGTTGCTTGCTGCGCTACATGATTGTTCAAGAAAAAGTAAGTCATCAGCTACTTGTTGCAACACAGAAACAAAAAAGATGCAACACCTTTTGTTGGGTCCGTGCTCCTTTACTTGGTCCCCCCCTTTCCACAGAGCTATGAGCGTGCAAGAAAGATCCATTTTCGCAATGTATTGGGGTGGGGGGTGAGGGTTTAATGTACGACTGGAAGCGGGGATTGTGGTAAAAAAAAAGGTTGCCGCAACGACATTAGCAGCGCTCCATCACGCGAAGGATTCTCCGTTTTCATCTTGCTGTGCTATCTCCGTGCCTTCTCTTGACTCTAGGCTAAGATTCCTTTTTTTTGGGGGGGGGGGGGGGGCGGCGCTCGGCAGCTCTGCGTGAGGTATTTCAGCGAACCCCATCAGCTTTCCAATCAGTTAGTGCAACCTTCCCCTAAATGCAACCACGTACGTTCATATCCATAGCCATTCCCACGAAAAAAAATGCTCAAAATCGCCTTGTTTGGGAACTAAAACAGAAAATTTGAGAATAAACAAAAGTACAAACAAAATAACTGATCGTTCATCCGTCAATCATCACCGCAGTGGCGTAGGGAAGGGGATATAGAATCCGTGATCTCAGCACCAACGGCTATACAAAGGGGTTTATTCGCAGGGCTCCGTGTAAGAGAAAAATTGGCAGATCCACGTACAATGGGAATCGCCGATATGCGAATCATGAATGAGAAATGTTGACATGTCACTTTAGAGAGAGAGAGAGAGAGAGAGAGAGAGAGAGAGAGAGAGAGAGATAAAGATGCAAGGAAAGGCAGGGAGTTTAACCAGACGCACATCCGGTTTGAAATCAGCACAACGTTATGAGGTGAAAGTAAATGATGCCGTACATGACTTGCGTGTCATGATAATTATGTTTGAATGTGTCGTTTACCTTCATGCTCTATTCACGACACGTTATACCAAAATTAGTATATGTGGAGCTAGCGAAACGCCCACGAGCACGCTATGAGCGTGCGTCGTATGTTGTCATGTTCTTGGATGACACGCTTGTCGGGATTATCATGTTTGCACCAGTCCTATACTTTCGTCATCTATTGACGTCACGTAACACCTAATTTCGTATATTCGGACCTATCAAAATGGCTGCGAGCGCATCATGAAGGGCCCAATATACTCCAATGTAGCGTTGACGTGTGCGCACGCTGGGCACAGCGACGCTAAGTTAGCAAAACGCGAGCACTCTACGCGAGCACTCGCTACGTTAGCAAACGCGGCAGCCTCCCTCGGTGCGGCCCGACGGCAGCCGGCGCGAAATGCGACTTGCTTCATTTCGCGCCGATGCGTTACCCAGGCAACACTGCATCTCCCTCTTTTCGTGACGGAGGGACGCCGGACACGCTGTAACGCGCATGCGTCAAAGCAACGCAGCATGGTGTACGCCCGCGAGTATATGGCTCGACTGGCGTCGGGTTGGCAACGCCGGCGTGACGCGTCAAAATGAACGCAGGCGAGCACGCGCACCGCGTCACGTCGAATTGTATTGGCGCCTTTGTGGCCTGTAGTCATGTTCTCACATCACACGCATCTCAAGATTATCATGTTTTCACCAGTCACATACCTTCGTCATCCGTTGACGTCCCGTAATACCAATTTTGACATATGTGAAGCTAGCGAAATGGCCGCAAGCGCATCATGAGTGTGGCATGTAGTCAAGTTGTTACATGACACGCATCTGATGTTTATCATTTTTGCACCAGTATGATACCTTCGTCATCTATTCACGTCCCGTAATACCAAATTTTGTATAAGTGAAGCTAGCGAAACATCCGCGAGTGCATCATGAGCGTGGTATGTAATCATGTTGTCACATGACACGCATATCATAATTTTCATTTGGGGTTTGTCGCTCGCGTTCGCCATGTATTCATATCATAACATACCAGTTTTGCAACATGCCATGTCAAGGAAATCACCGCAAGAGCTACAAAACTGTGAAATTTATGACACGCATTTCATGATTTTCATTTTGTTACAAGTCAAATAAGTTCTTCATACAGTCATGTTATGCCATACACAGTTTGGTATCAATATCATTATCAAAACGGTCAGGAGAGCCAAAAGTTGTAGGCGGCTAGATAGATAGATATAAAAGCAAATAGATAGATAGATAAATCAGTAGATAGAGAGATAGATAGATGGATAGATAGATAAGTAGATAGATAGATAGATAGATAGATAGATATTTAGATAAGTAGATAGAGAAATCGAGAGTTGGATAGATAGATAGATAGATGGATAGATAGATAGATAGATAGATACGCTCAAAGTCGCCGCAGTTCACTAAGAAATGCTTCGAATTAAAAAAAAAAAAAACGGGGGAACGTGGCAACAACAGAGCCGCAAGGACGCCGTGACATTTTTCACAGGCCATCCACCACCATCTGAAGTTTTTTTCTTCGGCTCAAAGCCTACGCACCTGCGAAAAAAGCGCCGAGCGTACCCATGCGCCGACTGTCCCACTTCGTAAGTTGGGAGAACCAAGAAATTTCATGAAAGGATGCGGAAGCGTAGCGCAATGGCAGAACACAGCGAGCAGTTTGACAACCATACTGTCCAGACGGCGCGGTGTCGAGCTGGTTGCTTTGTTTTGCATGCTTTCCGCGATTGGTTAGTATGCACAAACAGCGCGAAGATAGGTAGGAGAGTCTGATAAACAGGTACGAGTCTGATGAGCACACGCGCAGGAGAGACCACGCTCCGTGGGGGCGGCACTTCGTGGAGACCACGACCTTCTGAGCGCGTCGAACGCGAGCCCGTCCCGCCATCTCGGCACTCATGACGTAAACGCCCTAAATTATGGAAGCTCTGAGGAGCGACAGATCGTGTGTGCTGTATAAAAATGGCTTGTCGTTAGTATCCTAGGCAATGTTCGTGTTTTGACACAGTGGTTAGCGCGGTCAGCTGAGGCTAGATAGATTACTGGTTCAATTCCGCACGACAGAGCATTGCCTTCTAGCATTTTTTTTGCAATCTCTTAGCATATGTTTTTTAATGTTAGTTCCATGAATGAAATATGTCATTGGAGCCATGGTAAAACCTGGCATAAAGCCCTTTCGTGTTGAAAAGTTCAAGTAGTATAGTAGTAGTACAAAACTTTATTATACACATAATCCAGACAGGCTTGAACACCAGGGCCTCGAAGAATATACGGGGTGGAGAGCGAAGTCTGTCCGGCAGGGTGGTGCGCCTATTCCAGGGCCCCACTGGCGTGAGCCATCCGTTCAGCTCTTTGGATCAGTCGCAGCTGATCCACTAGGGCTGGGCTAAAAAGCAGCGCCTCCCATTCCTCCCACGTGCCAGTGGTGTCGTGCACTTCGTCGTGCTCTGCACAGTCCCACGCGATGTGAAAGAGTGTTGGGGTGGCTCCACACCACGGGCACATATCTCTGTACGCCGTGGGGTAGATCAGGTGAAGAGTGTGCAGATTTATGTAAGTTTTAGTCTGTATTTTTCTTAGCGCTGTTGCCTCTGCAGCGCTGAGCTTGGTGTGAGGACGTGGATACAGCTGCGTGTTTTCTCTGTAGACCTTTAAAATTGTTGCGAAGCAAGGGTCCAGTGGTGTAGGGTCATCACTTGCATCGGCATGAGTGGCTGGGTGATTTGTGAAGCCTCGAGCCGCCTCGTCCGCGCGCAGGTTCCCTGTCACAGCCTCGTGCCCCGGAGCCCAAGTCACAGCCTGTACGTATTTCACTGTGGGGTCCCATCCTGTCCCAACCAATATACGGAGCGCTTGTGCTCCAATTTTGCCCTTTAGATAGTTTCTGCAAGCCTTTTGCGAATCTGTAATGATTGTTAATGGAGCGTTTCGCGTCCATCCCTCTTTTATTGCGAGTGCTATCGCAACTTCTTTTGCTTGTGTTGTCGACGCCTGATCTATTGAAGCGCAGGCTGTAATTTTCTCTCTATGGTCGGTGGCTACACACACATATCTCTTTGCATCGGTCTGATAAGGCGCGGCGTCAGTGAATCTGGCCGTGTTCAAAAATCTTGTCTTTTTGTCTTTTGAAAAGTTCAAATGACGTGTTTTTTTTTCGTATAGTTCAAATTCGCGTGCGGAAATTATACGATTACCACGAATCCACTCTGCAGGCGTAATGTGCACCTTATACGTCTACATGCAGAATCAGAAAAAAAACACACACACACCCACGATGCGATTTATATAGGAACTCGATTTCCCGATTCTAACATCAAGTAGGCTCGCAAACGTTAGAGTGACGCAAACGGCGATGTTTGTTAAAAAGACAAAAGCAAACGAAAATACATTTTCACCAAATGCCATTGCCCTAACGATGTAAAGTGTAGAAGTACGTGGTAGAAAAGTCACTAGAGCTTCAATGCGCTGCTGTATAGCATCCTAAGTGCCTACAAATTCAATGCGATCTGCCATCCACGCGTGACAGGGCTTCCGAGAGCTTTACGCAGATAGACTGCCAAGAAAAGAAGAAACCTATTTCAGTGGTAGTGCACTTATAGCTATGGTGCAGAACGGAGACGTTTCCGTCTGAACTTTACAACTTTTTTTTGTCTTTGCAACGCGTGCGGTGAACTATCGAATGCTGAGACACCGTTCCCGAGGGCCCTAAAGCACGCAGCCAATCGTGCCGCGCTAGCTTTACCACATTTTTCGCTATACAAGTACGCCATTCTTACGGCACATCCGGAGCGCATACGTCCAAAACAACAGCAATGTGTGTTGCAGTCAGATAAAGCTGAAGAAATTCTCAAAGACCCACACGACTGAAGCGCGACAGCCAAACTGATTTACTACTGAGAAAAAAAAAAAAACATAGCTCAGTATCGTTCTACGAAGAAGGGGTCACCATCCGTCCGGCTAGTGAAGGCAGTCTGACGTGGGCGCTTATTGGTGCGTTTGAAGATAAAATGGCGCGGGCTGCTAAAGGTATATGTGCATAAAGTCACCTCGAGCTCTTACTCCACCTCTCGCTATCCCACTGAATTAACCAACCCGGAAGTGTCGTCTCTCTGGGACATAAAAAGTAGCTCTGCGGAGCACTAACAGACACTGACTAACAGACATTGACGCTTTATACTTCAGCGTTCTACCGATAGCTAAACTCGCTTTATTTAGAGTCGGTTAGAGATTCATTGGAATGAAACGGGAGTTACGAAGCGGTCACATCATTCAGAAAGCACTCAGTTATATTATCGTAGTTGCTAATCAACTTGTACGATGTATGGTACAGAGGGAACATTCGCCTTAATATAATCCAATGTCAAGCTGTGGACACACAAACCTTAGTAAAAAATATCTGTGGAAATTCAGCCCAAATTTACCAATTGCAAATGTATTTCAGACGTGCGAAAGCTACGTCATTTTTGTTTCACATAAGGGAATATTTTTTAGCCATATACACCGCGAATACGCTCTGAGGCTGTGTAGTAAATGTCCTTAAACGATACTAGGAGGAGAAGGGGCGCAAAGCAAATTGTAAAGTCGAAATGACAAACATTAAATGAACAGAGAATAATAAATGGTCGTTAGAGGTCTTATTGGGAGGCTCTACGTTTTGGAACAGCAAGGACGAGCTCTTCCACAATGGGTATTCAAAAGCTCTCGACTCTTTGGCTGAATCAAATCATCGATATATCAAACCGCGGCTGCTATGCTAAGTGTAGGTCCCTACATAAGTCCAAAGGCTGTTACCGACATGCTACTTTTCCACAAACGTCACAGAGTGGGCTTTCCCTTCGTAGTTTGGTACATTCTTGCGCTCGGAGGTTCATTACATTACTAAAAATTTACACGCGTTCAAGTACCATTCTCTTCGCGTTCCCCTTTTTAAAGATATTCCGTGTCATTCAACTTTTCGGATGGATGGATGGTTGAAAAACTTTCATTGGGGTCCTGAAGGATTCCACCCCCGTTTTATAGGGGTAGGATCGCGGGCCGCTCCCACGTTGGGACGGGGAGGCCCAGCCTCACAGCCGCATCGTGGGCCTTCTGGACAGCCTTGAGTTGTTGTATGAGAAACGGACTCGCGAGCATTGAATGAAAGGAGTTCTCAGAAAATTCTTCATTTTTTCTTCGTAAAGAGGGGCACCTCCAGAACATGTGGTTAAAATCACTGCGATTCTGGCAGTCCGGACAAAGTTCTGAAATATCGGAGTAATGGCTATAGGTTACGAGGCTAGGGTATCTTCCCGTCTGAAGCATGCGAAGAGAGATTGCCTGTGGCCTAGACAACTTTTCGTGTGGCAATGGAAAGGACCTACTGCCTAATTGATAATGCTTCGTGATCTCGTTGAAGGTAGTCAAAATGTCCCTAAAACGAAGGCTGGGGGCTAACTACTTTTCGGAGTTAAAAAAATTTACCGGACTTTCGGTCAACTGGTTAGTCTCCATGTACAGGTGCAAGTTCAAAGATGTAAATTACAACATTAGTGCTTGGTATTGTCATGAAATACCACGGAATAAAAGCAGCACAATCGAAGAACGAAAAATTCGGCAGATCCCAACTACCGTGAAAACCGATGTTATGCTAAGCATGCAGAGGGAAAGTGACCGTGTTGTAATTTTTTTATTAAGCTACAGGGCACGAAATGACACTAAATGTATTTATAAATGTTTCACGCACAGACATATGATGAAGAATTGTAGATATTTATATAAGCAGTTGTTTGCACTGGCCCAACAATGCCAACAAGAACTCGAGTATTAGCGACACCGGAAGCGATAATCTGATATGAAGTGCTGGTGCTCGCGAGGATGGTAGCCCTGGACGATTACATAAATCAACTACAGCGCACTGCGCCCAACTACAATTGACGTTAACCCGACATGACCGCTCTATCAAAAGTGTACCTATGTAAGCTTTATAAAATCAGATAGTCAGCACTGTAACCACAACTAATGTGTCACGAACATTGGTCAACGCATTGGTCTACGAGAACCAGTTCCGAGGCCTGGCCTTACTCTATGATAGATTATTTTATTTTCTCGTGGAATTCTTGGGTTCGATTCTTTGTGAGACCCTGACATTATTTCCTTGCATTCGTCTGGTCAACGCTGTTAATGGCAGGTTTTTCGTAACGATCAAGCGTTAAAATTGCGCATGTGCGTTTTCGTCATTCCTGAGTAGATACCGATCACCTGTGGCACATACCCGCCCGTGGGTATGCGCCACTGTCTGGCGGAAAGTGTTTGACGACGTACGCGACGGGATTGTGACATTCATGTCTTGACGAGCATGTCATATTCGTCCAGCCATCTTACCCTCCCATGCTAATTTTGGTTCACGCCAAGTTAAAAGGGTTACCACGAGAGCACCCATATGTAAGCAGCTATATATATATATATATATATATATATATATATATATATATATATATATATATATATATATATATATATATATATATATATATATATATATAGATAAATAGATAGATAGATAGATAGATAGACGCCGTGAGTGCTTACAGTTCACAAAGAAGTCCTTCGCCAATATGGCTGATATGGCGAGTTGGTGATACATGACTGCTTTGAAATGAAAGCGCACTACTTAGACGCGGATAGAAACACAGGGACAAGCGCTTACTACCAACTGAAACTTTATTAGGAAAACTATGGAATATGTACTGACAGATGAAACAGTGTCATGGCACATACGATAAGACCAAATCACGGGCCAAAATAACAGAACGTATAAAAGATATATATACGTGTGCTCCACCTTACCAACGCCTACAGTGCCTTAGAATGATTACTCAACTCCTATGGCATCTGCTATGGTATAAAAATGCTAGCTTCTTATTGGACAGAGCTATCAATGGTTTGCTGACGCAAGTCAGGTGCTCACGCGCTATGTATGCTGCCTCAATTATTAGCCTTGTGCGCTCTTCTTTGTGTTTGTTAAATGCGACTGTGTTATCAAACTGTACTTCACAGCCACATCTTCACAGACACAAGAAACAGCTGTGCAAAACAAAGCACAGAAGCCGTTTTGTAATTGCATTAGCAACGTTGTTTACATGATCATACTTTCGTGTGGTGTCTGTTATACTGCGCAAACTGGAAGATGCCTCAACGACAGATTGCGTGAGCACGCGTGCAATGTTCGCCGCGGCAACGATGGTTTTCTGGCCCAGCATGTTACTAGATGTGGCTGTGAAGTACAGTTTGATAACACAGTCGTACTTAACAAACACAAAGAAGAGCGCACAAGGCTTTTAATTGAGGCAGCATACATAGTGCGTGAACACCTGACTTGCGTTAGCAAACCATTGATAGCTCTGTCCAATAAGGAGCTAGCATTTTTATACCATAGCAGATGCCATAGGAGTTGAGTAATCACTCTAAGGCACTGTAGGCGTTGGTAAGGTGGGGCAGACGTATATATATCTTTTATAGGTTCTGTTATTTTGGTCTATGATTTGGTCTTATCGTATGCGCCATGACACTGTTTCATCTGTCAGTACATATTCATATAGTTTTCCTAATAAAGTTTCAGTTGATAGTAAGCGCTTGTTCCTGTGTTTCTGTCCGCGTCGAAGTAGTGTGCTCTCATTTCAAAGAATTGATTGATTGATGTGGAGGGTTTAACGACACAAAATCAGCATATGATTATGAGAGACGCCGTAGTGGAGGGCTCCGGAAATTTTGGCAACCTGGGGTTCTCTTGAACCTGCACCCAGATCTGAGAACATGGGCCTACAACATTTCCGCCTCTATCGGAAATGCAGCCGCCGCAGCTGGGATTCGATCCCGCAACCTGCGGGTCAGCAGCCGAGTACCTTAGCCACTATACCACCATGGCGTGGTCTCTCATTTCAAGGAAGTGCTTCGCATTTAATCATGAACTGTGCAAATGCTCACCCTGTCTTCAGTGTCCTTTCCCCGGTGCTGAATATGTACTACCAAGTATATGACATTATGAACCAACTAGCCTAACAACACATTTTGTTTAGTTGTTGTGAGACTGCTTCTGTATTGGCGGTTTCTATAACTCTCTAGATACCGATGCATTGCGACGCCTTCATACTGAGCTCACGCTGCGGCGCAAGGGCGAAATGGACTTCGCGGGAAAATGAAAGTTCTTTTATATATACGACATTATTAAAGTAGTGTGCTTAAGGGGTATGTGGACGTATGTTGGGGCATTGTTCTCTAAATAGAGCAGTTCACCTTGCACATAAAACACACACCATACGTACTGGAGCAGTACGTGTGATGTATCTCGAATAGCTCACTGCACGAAAATCGAAAGATACATGACTAGATATTCACATAAAGCAGGAACAACACCACAAGCCCCTTATGTGAATCTGATACGAGTGCGTACTAAAGATTACAAACAGTCAGGATGCATCGCTTTCGCACCGAGAAATTCCCACGAATACGCAATAACGGGTGTCCCCACTTTTTACAAAGGAAGCTGTTATGAGATCCCAACAAGGGTCGCGTGGACCGTAGTTGTCCACCACCGCTGTCGCCGCCGCTGGTGTCTATAACCACTATCACGCTAGGCTAGAAAAAGAACTTCAGTATATAGCGAACACTAAGGACACAACGGGATTCAAACCTGGGTCCTCTGCGTGCCAGCCCAGTATTTGACTACTAAGCCACGCCAGCGCTTGCAACTCCGTTACAAACCGGCTGGCCTTAGGTGAGCTTGATGTCGGGAAGGAACCGTGGTAGCATGAGTAACAAAGCGTTTTCGAACAGAGAAGAAACAGCCAGGCGTGACACACTACAAATTGCGTAACGAATGGGTTGTTTAACGCTTCAAACCATTACAAAAGCTCCAGGCCTAATTTTTCGTCATCATCAACCACTGCAGCGAAAATTTGCAGAATATTCTTTGCAAGTGCGTAGCGGGTAGCACGCTTCTCCAAAAAAAAAAAATACGAAGGTCGGCATATCGAATTCCTCGCTACAACACAAAAATTACAAGAATAATGGGGTAGTGAGCACTTTGCAAATCTGCTTGTGACAGTTACCCAAAGAGTGTTAGGCTCTTAAAGGCTATTCTTCCAGCTTTCGATGTGACTATGCTGCGCGTTCCGCACATGCCTAGCAGTTTTCTATGTAGAGAATGTTATTACTTGCTAGCAGCACGAATGTAGGCATTGTCTCATATATAGCGCCCACTGCGCTCTTCTCCACGTGATATGTCCATCTCATGCACGCCCAGGCTGCATGCTATTATTGTGCTTGCAAGTGTCTCTGTTGAAAGCGTGTTTCCTTCAAGCATGCCATGCTCAAGCTGATAAGTGCGTGCTTTCTATTTATATGTTGATTCTCTCTTTCTGTGTCAAGAGAAGGTGCGTTTGTTTGTTTTGTGCTTGCTGTTTCCGGTCAACGTACGGTGTTTGCTTATGTATATGCATGCGACGCGTTATTAAAGACGAGAGTTTTTCTTGGGGACCTTCAATGGAAAAATTTTGATCTCTCTGTCTGTCTGTCTGTCTGTCTGTACAATTGTCTGTTTGTCCACCCTTAACGATACTTCAAACGGCACCAAACGGCCAACCCCATCAGCAGCGCTCACCAATATTGCTCAAGGTTTAGCGTTCATAGTTGTGCGATTGTCAATGAAAAAGCAAATATCGCGCATATGTGAGGCGCCCTAAGAACACGTCTATGTTTTGTATGTCTGCCTTTATACTAGAAAAGGCACGCACAGGTAACGCTAAGGACTGTAGCTTCCATAGCGTTTCGCTGACAGTACAACGCGATGCTCAAAAAGGTAAGTGTTTCCAACGCTTTGCTACGACGCACGGTGGTGGCACCTGCCCATCGCTTTGCGTTCACTTTATCACCTCCGAGACTGGCGCGCACCTTTCTCCGCAGGCGCGCACACTTCTGTTTTCGAAGATAACTGCCAGATGGCGTTCGTGTCTAACGTGCATTGATGCTCTTGTTCGCCTCCACTACAAGCTCGAGGCACTCTAACACAGCGCCTCCAGAGTACCATTCACCAATTTTCTTGCGCAGAATATCAAATAAACGTTTTGTTCACTCTCTCCACACGCAAGACTATCGTCTTTCGACGACATTTTTTACGCTAGCTTGCTTTCGACCAATTTTGACGCAGACAATTTCACCTATAATATAAAATATTATCAAATACTCTAAAACACAGTAGGTGGCCATAAGAATAACAGAAATATACTCACATTTCCAACAAGTATGCGCTATTTTCCTAGTTTTTATGGGTGTAAGAGAAATATTCAAGATGTATAATATTGTACTATACACACTGCAGATGTGTGTCAGTTACTGTTTCACTAAAGTCCAGTAACTGGACCATAAACACAGGTCTAGTGTTAACATAGAGTAAGCACCACAGTTTTTTTTAACTTTATCCATTCATAATTTTTCAACACAGCGAAGGAGTTAAGAATGGCAGCTGTACTCCAATCAAATTTGTGTGATGAGTGGCGTGCAACACTTGAAGTAAGTGTAATGAAACATTATCAACTATAACAACAACGTGTTTTTCGAAGAAGCAGTGGTGTTTTTGTTTCTTTTTACGAGTGTGGAGTTGAGAGCATTGCCGACGATGTATTGTAAGCTGGACGAGAAAGGCCCCAGGGGACTCGCTCTCTGTATTTCGTGCCAACCAGTTGTGCCCCCGCGATCTCCGACGACAGCGAATCTCTGGCCGACTGGCTCACCCTTCGCCATCTTCTGCCGCCGACAAGTCCTCTCGCTGAGTGGTGCCCCGTCCTCGGACTCCTGCGCCCGCGTCCATCTTAGCTATCTTCTCTTTACTTCCGTATGTTGCTGTCCCTGCGCCACGCTCTCTCCTTCGTGCTCTCTCTATCTCTGTGATCTTTTAATCTCTTTTTACCCCCTCCCTCGTGACCAACTGTTGAGGTGTCGCACTCTGTGTCAGACAGTCACGGGGCTCACTTTTCTCTTGTTTTCTTAAAGAATCACATAGGGCTAATCGAGAAATAAATAGTAAGATTCACAGCAGTTTATAACGCCGAAGCTTGTATGTTGTTATGTGTAGTTACATGCTTTTTTGCACAATCTGCTTCTGAGTGCTTGTGTATAAGCTGTGCTTACGGCGGCAAATAAAGTAGCAGCATAAAACGTGTTTAGAATATCCCTGTTTCATGGTCTTATATTCTTAACATCTCCCATTTGCTACCTGACACTGTCGCTTCAGTATTTATTTATTTTTATTTATTTGATTTGCATACACAGATACACAAGGACACAGAGGAAAGATGGAAGAGAGCAAGCTGGACCTGCCACCTGGAAGGGCACAACGCCTGCTCACTCTTTCAGCAGGCGGGAAGAAACAGAGGAAAGAAGATGAGGAATGAAAAAAAAATAACGAAGACTGCGACGAGTATGAGTAAAACACATAAATAAAAATAAGAAAAAAAACGTCTCTAAACGGGTGGCCAGGTCCATTTGGTTCATAAATGTAACGAGAACTCGGTGGGTCTGGTCGCGTAGGGAAACACAACCACTCGGAGAAAGAGAGAAAACACAAGGAGAAAGGCGGGGAGGTTAACCAGGGCTGAGCCCCGGTAGGTTACCCATCACTGGGGAAGGGGAGAGGGGAAGGAAAGTTATAGAGGAGGAGAGTAAAGGTCACTGGCTGGGCCGATGCGTAACAGTTTCACAATCACAAAGGATGAAATAGGCTGGTGTCTTGAGAAAACGCAACAGTGCCTTCGTTGCCTTTCGAAAATCGGATGGGCAGTGCCATGGTCACAATACTTTTTCGACAGTGAAATCACTTCTGTCCAGTCGATTTAAAACACTGCACAGGTGAAGCCTCTCGTTTGTGTATGCCGGGCAGTAACATCAGATGTGTTCAATAATCTCATCGACAGCACCGACGTTGCACTCCGCGCGTTCAGCCATCCCTATCTTAAATGAGTAGGCATTGGTGAAGGCTACGCCCAGATGCAGACGGCACAACACTGTACCTTCCTCCCTAGAGAGACCAGAGGGTAGCCGCAGTCGTAAAAATGGATCGAGAGAACATAGTCGATGATGTGCGAACTGTGACGACTGCCACTTCTGAAGTGTCATGTCCTGCGACAGCTTACTTAGGTATATATCCGAGTCAATCCTAGATAAAGGTATCTACACAGGGTTTGCTTGTACGTGTGAATTTCTGGCTGCTTCATCGGCGATGTCATTGCCAGAGATACCGCAATGACTTGGTATCCACTGGAACACAACGTTGTGTCCTTGTTTGGTCGCGTAGTGCAGCATTTCTCTGATTTCTCACACCAGTTGTTCGTACGACCCACGACGAAGTGCCGACAAAAGACATTGTAGAGCCACCTTAGAGTCACAGAATACTGCTCATCGATTAGCCGGTTGTTGCTTGATATATTCGATTGCACCTAGCAGGGCAACAATTTCCCAACCAGTCGATTTGCTCACGTGACAAAGTTTGTAAGTGATGTTGGTGTGTCACGATGGAATAACGGTGGCACCGGTGGTGCTGAGTCACTTGCGTCAAGGCTAAGGCAGAAATGACTTTTATATTTCTGATTCCTGGGACGGAAAGGTGCACGTTGGGTTGTCGTAGGCTTCACAATGCGGATGATGAACGCGCCAAGGGTATAAAACCAGATGGTAGCAAAGCGCCGTGGGAGCTGACGACCTTAGAGAACGACGCCTGCGGTCGTTCTTCTGGCAGAAATGTCAAATGGCTCGATACCATTCGTGAAGAGTGCCGAATATGTGCTCTCAGCACGTCGGTTGTGACGTAGGTCATAACCGGATGATCCCGAGCCAATATAACTGTTCCAGCGGTTGAGGTAGTTTGTGGCAGGCCGAGACAAACACGTAGTGCCTGTGCTTGCACGCTCTGAAGTGCTCGAAAGTTTGTCTTGCAAGTTTTAGTTAGCAGAGGCGAACAGTAGCGCAGTACACCAATAAAAAGTGCTTGCTAAAGCTGTAGCATGGAACTCAATGACAGGCCCCATCTTTTTCCAGCGATGACTTTCAGGACGTGAGCTATAGATACGAGTTTCTCTTTCATGCTAGTCACGTGAGGGCTCCAGGAGAAGTCGCGGTCAACAATGACACCTAGAAAACGATGGCTACGCTTGTAAGAGGTGGGCTGGCCAATAATGCTTATCGGGTAACTTGTCATCGCTTTGCGCGTGAAGGCCACCAGTGCACATTTTTCTGTTGAGATTGTTAAGCCTTGCGTGCGAAGATAGTCAGATGCTTGCGACGCTGCCCTCTGTATCCTTGCTCGAACTTGTAGGCGCGTCAATGCAGATGCCCAAACACAGATGCCATAAGCGTATATTGAAACACTGACTGTATCCGGGAGAGCTTTCGCCAGGCCAAACAAAGCGAGATTGAAAACAACGGGGCTTAAAACGCCACCTTGCGGGCCGCCACGGCACGTGTAGTGGTCTGTGATCGGTTCCATCTTCAGTATATACAAAAAAGGATCTGCGTGTCAGGTAGCTTCGGATCCACAGGAACGTTCGCCCTCCCAGTTCAATTAACAGCAGTGTGTCTAGTACAGCTTGGTCGGAAACGTTGTCATATGCACCTTTCACATCAAGATAGAGCGCAAGTGCTAGTCGTTTCCTAAATTACTGCAGTTCTACTGATGACACCAAATCGATGACGTTGTCAATTGATGAACGGCCTTGTCAAAATTTCGCCATGGAGTCGGGGTAAATGTTGTGCCGTTCAAGGAACCATTCCAGGTGCGTGGCAATCATGGGTGCCATGAGTTTCCAACACAGCTGGCGAGAGCTACAGACTGGTATGATGCCAGCACCAGAGGATATTTCTTTGCTTTTAGAAGTGGCACAAGAAGGCTCCGTTTCTTTTCTTGAGGTACGATGCCATCTTCCCAACACTGATTAAATAAATCTAGCAGTTTTCTAGCTGCTTGGCCTGAGTGACGCAGAGCCCCACCGTGGTGGTCTAGTGGCTAAGGTACTCGGCTGCTGGCCCGCAGGTCACGGGATTAAATCCCGGCTGCGGCGGCTGCAATTCCGATCGAGGCGGAAATGTTGTAGGCCCGTGTGCTCAGATTTGGGCGCACGTTAAAGAACCCCAGGTGGTCGAAATTTCCGGAGCCCTCCACTACGGCTTCTCTCATAATCATATAGTGGTTTTGGGACGTTAAACCCCACATATCAATCAATCATCAATCGAGTGACGCAGATTCGTATACGTTACCTCATCCGGCCCTGGTGAAGAAGAACGTCTACACAGTGTTAGTGCAGCTTCAAGCTCTTCCATAGAAAATTGAGCATCCATACATATACTTCATGGACCGGGGACATCGCATAAAACACATCGGAGAATGGGACTGTCCTGCGCGTGATGTTCGCGCAAAAATTCTCTGCAACGTCAATTTGACACGAAGTGCGAGAGCCTGAAGGGATGAGAGCATTGAAGGTTGAGACAAAGTGCGAGAGCCTTGAAGGAATGGCGTTGCATGGCGCCTGAGCGAAGACCCAGTAGAGTTCTCTATACATGAGACAATGGCTTGCGTGGGTGTAATTATTCACAAAAACTTTTCTATCTTTGGTCCTGCAGCTTGTCCATTCGGCGTTGTATTTTTTTTCCTGTATGCGCCTTGCTTCCCTGAGATCAAGAATCGACTTAGTACGCCTGTACCTTCTCTCAGCACGTCTACGTAACTCCCGAAGCCTTTCTAATTCGATGTGAAGCTCCGCGCGCTTCTGTGAGCACGTGAAGCGGCGCGTACAAATTTTTATTGCACCTGCAATAGCTTCTTCTAACCCACACGAGGAATCATTTCCGCACGTGTCCTCGACTTGATCTTCATAAAGTGTCCAGTCTATATACCGATTCACCGGCGAGGATGAACTTTCTTGACTATCAATGCTGACTTAAGTCGGAATGCGGTTGCACCATGGGTTTCGATACCTGTAAACCACCGAGCTTTTGAACTTAGGCAATACGACACCCGTGTCAGGTGGAGGCAGCTGCTGTGCGTCGTTCCTCGCAGGTATGTCAGGCAACCATCACTCAGAATGCGCAGGTTGTGGTCTGACACAAACGATATCAGTGAGTGCCCCTTCGAGTTTGTCCTCAAGCTTCCCTATATCGGATGATGTGCATTGAAATCACCTGTTATAATGCAAGGGCCTGGAATAGCAGCCATAATGCATGTTAATCTCCTACAATCAAATGGACTTTCGGGGGATATATATGTGCCAATAAGTGTAAAAGACAACCACTCTTTTTCATAGTAATGCACACGTACTGGTTCTCGTCACCTGGTGGTATAGCATGGGCGAAATATGTAAGGTTCTTGCGAATGCGAACAATAACTTTGCTGCTACTTCCATTCATGGTTGTAGCGAAAGTTTTGTATCCTGATATTCTTATAGTCAATGAGTTCAGCTTACTGATTACCATTATCGGGAAGTAGTTTTGAAAGACGAACTGCTGGAAATCCAATATCCGGGACCTCAGGCCTCTCACATAGCATTGAAATATGAAGGCATTTCGAATATCATCTACAAAAGATAGCTGTTTCAGTTGATAAGCCATGGTTCTGTTGGTAATCTTCTAAGCAATCGACTTCTGAAGGCTTGCTAGAACCGGGCTGATATTATCCAGCAGCTGCAATGCGCTTCGTGCTATTGGTGTTTGCACCCACTCCACGAACACACGAATGATACTCACGAGAGAGCTGACCGTGGTGACTGTTTCTTTATCCTCCTTTGTTGGTTTAGAGAATTCGGACGAGGAGTGCTTCACTGCTGAAGTCTTATGATCCTCTTTAGTGTCGTGTAGTCGACAGAGTTTCGGCCAGGCGTCAGATGTGTCGCTGTTGGCGGCTTATTTAATCTTGGAGCTGACTGCGCTTGTTCTGGTAGACAGAAGTGGAAGCGACTTTGAGCGCGCTTCATGAGACAACGGTGTCTTCGATGTCTTGGAGCGCCGTCGATGACGCAATCGTCGTCGTCTAATAGATGCGGCTGCTTCCCGGTGAGACGAGTGATCCCGAACCATTTTCTTCAGCACTGCCATATCCCTTCGAATAATCGGTCAGTCCTTCGAAGATGCATCGTGAGGCCCGTCACAATTCGAAAATTTCCGAGTATTGGATCGACATGTGCTATTGGCGTGAGGTTCAGTGCATCGGGCACTAATGGTGGTCTTGTTGCACACGCTGCTCACGTGACCCAACTTCGTACATTTTCCGCACTGAAGTGGCCTCGGTACGAAGGGACGAACAGCGTGCCAAAAGTGTCCCACCTTCACGTGTGACGGGGGGTTTCACCCTTGAATATGCTTTTCACGCAACGTGACGTGCCGAGACCAAAAACACCTGTTATGATGGTGCCTCTGTAGTGGGCTTGATCACGATTGGCAAGTCTGTGTTGACAATGGTCTCGTCAACATCATAAGTTACTCCAGCGACGAGTTCTTTGCCGAGTGGTATGTGAGAGCGGACTGCCATGCCATTGAGCTCTGTGACCTTTCACAATATGTCCAGCGCAGCCACGTGGTTAACGTCAATTGCTAGAACATTCTTGCGCGTGTTCACTCTGATGTCTTTGATTTTGTTTGGCACCAGTGCCTCTAATTGTGCACACACGGCTTTCCTGTTGAGGCACCTTATATTGTCCGTGGCGAGAACTGGCATGAACAGGTTAGTGAATGCCTCGATACTACGCGGAGGTCTTATGGTGGACGCACTTAAATCTCATGGCGTGCTCAGAAACCGTCTCTTCGCCTTGTGGCTCCTCACCAGCTCGAAGGTGTCGTCACCGGACTCTGCACTGCTGACATAATAGTTCATGGTATCGTCACTGTCAGTGTTGCTCTCGGTGCCGTTGCACTTCCTGGAGGCGGCTTCTGCGGGATGCGTAGGGTCTCAAATAAGTTTTCAAATAAGTGGGAATGGGCTAATTGGTATTGTTCCGCAAAGGGTTGCTCACAATTTTCGCGTATTCCTGGAATTGACAGATGGGTAAGGAAGGCACATGGCCTGTGCTCGGTCGATGTTGGCAACTCAATAGTTCCGCCCGAATTGTCAGTAATGTCATCGAAAAAAGCCGTCATTTTGCCCATCCGAGAATGTGGGTGCTGTAACAGCCCGTTTAGAAGCGTCTTGCCATGTTGGGCTTGGTTCAGACGCCGAATACGACGTAGCGCTCTCTGGTCAGCTTGCAGCCTTAGCGGCAACTGGTGTGCTTCAGTCAGTAGTGAGATGAATTGCGTTTCACGAGGTAATCCAAACAGTACTCGGAGGGCAACACGATGACTCTGTTCCAGCTTAGACATTAAAGCAGCGGTAAATTTAAGATTGGCAAGGCATACATCACGCAAGAGAGTAAGCTGATTGGTAAACCTGTAGTACCGTCTTCTGAATAATGCCATCACCCCCCGCAGTCAAGGCGGCTACATACTTGAACAGAGACAGCGATTTTCACCTCAGATTTTTAACAGCAGGGCACCAAGAAAGGCGATCATCGATGACTACACCTAGGTAGCGCTGTTGGTGTACCCACTGTATCGGTGTGTCTCCGAGGTAAACCCTGCGAAGGCTTTGACAAGCGCATTGCCTTGGATGATACGCGATCGCAGCTGACTTCGAAGGTGAGTTCTGCAGGCCATATTCCACCAAGTATTCTGAAGTTGCACTCAGAGCTCGCTTAATATACCATGAAGACGTGGACTATGGTGCGACGGACCATTGACCCAGAGTGTGATGTCATCAGCATCAATCACTATGCCTATAGTAAAGTCACACTCTTGTGGTAATCGGCTTGGAAGTCCAGCAAGTACGCTCTTAAAGAGGAGCGGTGACAAGACGCTGCCTTGCGGGACGCCACAATTAACAGCGCGAGGTTGACTCTGTACTTCTCCAATGCGCACTTTCATTCTGCGCTCAGATAGAAAATCACGGAGAAAGTGCAACAAACGACCTGATATTCCCTCATTCATCAGCGCACAAACAATCGTATTATGTGGCACCTAGTCAAACGCTTTCTGTATGTCAAGAAATAGAACATTCGCTGTATGTCTGTTTGCTCGAGCAGATTCAAGCGATGAAGCAAGATCTGCTATGCTGTCGAGGGCTGAACGGTAGCGACGAAATCCGCTCATGACATCAGGGAAGAAAGTGAGCTCCTGTAATCTGGCGTCCAGACGAAACAGCACTATACGTTCCATCAGCTTCATAACATTAGAAATTAGTTATATGCTGATATGACTTCAAGAGTTGTGCAAAATGACCCGGCTTTAAAATGGCTTCACTACAAACGATTGTCGTTCAGCAGGAATCAGACTCGTTTGCTATTTTTTGTTGTATTCTTCCAGGATACATTGATACATTGATGAAAGACCTCATCAATGTTTCGCAAGGCCTGGTACGTAACACCATCGTCGCCTAGGTCAGTGCGACGACAACAGAGACTAAGTGCATGACGGAGCTCGGCCAGGGTAAATTCTGCCTTATCCATCTCGCATGGAGGTCCATGTAAAATTGGTACGGAACAATGACTGGCGCTGTCTTTTGACATAGGGCAGGTGAAAATATTGGCAAAATATTCCGCAAGAATTTTCGGAGACCATCCAGTCATGATGTACAATGCTGTAGTTGGGTTATTGCAGACCTCTGGTGTTCAGAGAGCCTTCAATATGCACCATACACTCCCAAAACCGCTCGCCACATGCAACGAGCTACACAATGCGTCCTAGCTTCTTCGACGAAGTTGTTTTGTGTGCCGCCTAATGGCTGCATCTAAGCGGTAATAAAGTGTCAAATCAGACCTTCTTTTGGAACGCTGGGCCCTCTTGTAAGCACGTCGTCGACAAGCACGTAGTCTCAAGAGCTTTAGGTCAAGGATTGGCTTGTCTATGCTTCGCAGTCGTCGTACTGTAGCTTGCTGCAGTTAGAACAGCAACCAGTTTAAACAGGTTATCGTGTAATGGCGCCCCCACAATCAGGTCACAGAAATTGTCCCAATTTGTCATTGTGTAGGCAGCACTCTGGCTGCTAGGAGAATTCTCTGAAACCAGCCAAATGGGCAGATGAGCTGAGCCGCATGGGTCAGCTTCGCTTGACCAAGTAAGACGCAGATCTCTCATTGATATGGCAAGATAAATGGTGGATTATTCCTTTCCTCTGTCGACAAATGTGAATGAGCCGTCTATAAGGGTCTGCAGATCATGTTTAATAATGAGCTCATTGATTTCCACTCCACGATTGTCTTGTTGGCGACACCACCAACGAAAATGATGGGCATTGAAATCTCCACACAGGAGAAATGACGAGCCACACCGGGATAGCAGGCACTCCAGCAATGTGATGTCTGAAGATCGCGTTGGCTGAAAACATACGCTTGCCGCCGTCGTAGTTGTGTTCCTGAGAATAATAACAACTGCTACATATTCAATGTCGGCGTCGCAGATGTCACTTGCGTTGATAACTGCGAAATGAACATCAGATTGTATGTACAATGACGCTTTCCAAGCATTTCATAAATGCGTGGTGTCGGTGGATTGGAAAGATGCACACGCCATTACCATGCACCGGGTATTGCGGTGAACGCCCACGCAACCCGGAAGTATGAGCTCGTCATTTCTCACATTGGTTTCTTAGAGAGCTATACCATCCAATGGAGTCTTCATTGCAAGGAGCCTAAGAACGAGATGAGAATGACATGGTCATGGAGACCTGACATTCCATTGCAGCACATACGGACGAGGCTTGCAACGGGTGTTCATGTTGCTTTTAGTGAAGACTGTCGAGAACTGGAGCGAGAGCCTCCAAGAGCTGTTGTACGGCTAATGCTGCTGGCGTTTGACGACCAGCTAAGAGAGATCTGAAGACGTTAACAAGCATCTTAAGCATGGTTACAAGTAGGGCATCATCGTTGGCTAGAGCCGTTTCTGGTGCCCTGTTTACAGTATTTTCTACTGCAGACATGGCCATGGCGAATGCTGGTTCCGAAATTTTATGAGGAATGGCATTCGAGGAAGTTGTGTCCGACGAATTTGATGGAAGCGCCGGCCACGATGTTGCCGAAAGGCTGGAATTGCGTCTCCCTTTGTCGCTTCGATTAGCTCTGACTGTACTATACTTCGGACGTAAAGGTACATCTTCAATTGTGCCGTTACTAGCTACTTGATGGGTGGTATTTCTAGGCGTCTTTTCTCCTATTTTTTTAGCTTTCTCTTTCGAGACCTTCCATTTTTTTGTTTGTTTGGGACATTCTTTATCCGTTGTCAAGTGTTCACCGTTACAGTTAGGGCGTCGAGATGTCACTCTGTTACAAAGTGTTACGTTGTGATTTGCGCCAAATTTAGCACAGACCAAAACACTTTTGCAGAAACCCTGTACATGTCAAAGTTTGAGACACTTGGGGCATTTTAGAGGCTTTGGTATGAAAGATCGGACCGGGTCCGCACTAGTCCAGCCTTTATGTGACTAGGTAGCTTTTCGCACCCGAAAAAAATCTTCACACACTTCGAAGAGCCAAGCCTTCGAGCGCTGGTGACTCTGCATGTTGGCGTACAAACTATCATACTTTTCAACACGTCGTCTGAAAGTTCCAAGTCAACATCCGATATAACCCCAGCTGTTACATTAGTGCCCTGTGGAACAAAAGCCCGCATGTTGACGTTGGATAGCTGAGACAGACCTAGCAGAGTTTGCACCATCTTCTCATCTGTTGTGTCTACGGCAATGATATTTTTCCTTGGATTTACTCGAACTTCTGGAATCAGACGAGGGCAAGTTAGAAAACAAAGTCTTGAAGCTTCTGTTTGGAGATGGCGTTCAGGCTTACCGTGACGTCAACGGGCACATAAGCAACTGTCGTAGTCACAATGCTGTTGTATATTTTGGTCTCTTCAATTGAAGACGATGACACCGACTTCCTTCTTGGCCGTTGATGCTTAGTTAGTAGAAATGTATCGGAGTGATCCGACGTAGCATCAGACTCAGAATCGACAGCTTGTGATGCCACTGAAGAGCTGAGTCACTTTCTCGGAGTGGCAGAAATATCCATGCCGCTGCAGGTCCACCACCATTTCCTCCATAGCGAGACTTGCAGGGAAGGTCCCGCAAAAAGAGCAGAGATCTTGAGGACTAGTACAGGCCATGCTGGGTGCCAAAGAAGCCCGACGACAGACATAAATTGGGAAAAATTTCACCAGCCAAGAAAACTGACAACCAAGCGACAAAACTTCGTTGTCATCTTTTCTCGCTTCAGTAAATAAATAGAATGTAGTTTATCAGCGGTATTTTATGTGGTACTTTAGTACAGTATACTTTGTACAATAGTAGGACGCATGTACACATCATCAAAATAACCGAAAATTTAGATATATCTGTTTTGATTATTTAGGTTGTACTTGTACACCTCAACTAATTAATATTTTTTGTGCGATCTTCTTACACCTGCCAAGTTTCTCGCAAAGACAGCCATTTTTAGTATGTTTCATTGAGCCATATTTTGAACTGCAGAAGTTCTGTAGCTTCATCATATTGTGTTATATGTTCAGCTCTGACCTTCTCCTTCGGTGTACAATTTCTCCAACAATAGGTTTATTTTTTTAAAGTGGTGGGGGAGGGCTTCCTGTTGTGAATCCGGGTCTATGGGGTCTCAATGTGGCAGCTGGCCCTCTCGTTGGATTCATGGTTCAACAATTCAGACAAGGTGCTCGTAAGAATGACAAAGATTTATTCACATGGTTAAGAAGCATAAGTCGACATAAGATGATCAAGGGATCAAGTAAGTAAGGGCCCATTAAAAACTAAAGTTATACAGGTCTTCCGTGTATATAGCGCCGTGTTGCTGACCCTGGCGCATTGTCGGCATCTTCAGTCAATTCGGCAACTGATGGTCTCGGTTCTCCACCCACGAAGGCGGGGAAAGACGCCACGCAATGCACGTGGAAAAGGAAGAGTCTAAAAGATACCCAAAGAGGGTAACGAACACACCACACCAAGGTTTCGCAGATGACAACCAAGACCCTAGCTGAACAGGGTTCCAAAAGACATCCTGACAAAGGGGCGATGTTCAAAATGACCGGATTCCGGTGCACCTGCCAAACCTCTCTGCGTTCAAGTAGAACAATGTGGTGGCTTGATAAGTTTATCGTGAAACATGTCACTTTCTTTAGCTGATGTTATGTAGAGAAATAAGATGAAGAGTCGTCAACTAATATCTCGTCCTTTGCTAAGAATCGCCA
The DNA here is from genome assembly GCF_043290135.1 of Rhipicephalus microplus. Taxonomy (NCBI): domain Eukaryota; kingdom Metazoa; phylum Arthropoda; class Arachnida; order Ixodida; family Ixodidae; genus Rhipicephalus; species Rhipicephalus microplus. The sequence goes on along the minus strand of NW_027464595.1, from coordinate 2,702,222 downwards.
AATAACAACTTCAAATTTCCGGGACTTAGCTCTTCTCGGAAGATTAAGCTGCAGCCGGTTTAGTTTTAGCTGCACCCCAAACAGCAAATACCACGGTGGCTTCGAAAATGGCCCCGTCGCATCCTCGTTTGCCTGGAAAGCCTTTATACCTTGGATGCAGCTAATGAAACGATGACCTTTCCTTTCTCATGCATTTTCATAGCGTTTAACTGGTCCAAGGACAACCTTGTTGACGCTTGACAGAGAGGAAATCAACCCGTCTCAACTCCGCACCCTCGTTTGGAATGCGTGTAGAACTTTCCGTCGGGTTCAAAGCCGCCGAAGTAATTTCAATGCTGATGACTGCCATAAGAAACCTTACATAGTTTCTTTGTTTTGGTAGTGTGTATCAAGCGGTACGCTGTTCGAGCATTTCTTGCCATGTTGGCGCCATAACATGTGCTCCTCGTGAACTCTGCTGCTGCTTCCATCTGCTACGTACAAGGACCAGTTCGGATATCTACCAGCTCCTCCAGAATTTGCGACGGCCACGTCCAAGAAGCGCACAGAACGCGACCGTGACAGCGAGGACACTGATGCCTACTCACCGAAAGGTGAGGGGCGAGAGGGATGTACAAGGACAAGTTCGGATATCTACCAGGTCCTCCGGCGTCCGTGATGGCAGTGTCGAGAAAGCGGATGAGACCCGACTGCGACAGCAAAGACACTGATGTCTACTCACTGACAGGTGAAAGGCCATCAGCGATGTACAAGAACCCGTTCGGATATCGACCAGGTCCTCCAGCATCTACGACGGCCACAACCAGGAAGTGGATGGGACCTTACTGCGACAGCAAGGACACTGATCACACTCACTCACTCACTCACTCACTCACTCACTCACTCACTCACTCACTCACTTACAAGTGAGAGGCATTCTGACGACGACTTCGAACTCGTACCACGCCGAAAAACGAAGAGACGTAACACCCGGGCCTCTCTATCCTTTAACACACCGAATGAACGAGCTCCGCAAAGGCCAGATGCCAATAATATCGTTTTTGCTCCTACTGAGCCCAACGGCAACATGAAGCGTCTCAACAAGCAATTTGTTTGGGCACAGCTCAAGCGACTGGTGCCAGATGAAACCATCGACATCAGAGTGAATCCGCGTAAGAATGTCATGGCGATGGATGTTTCGCATGCTGCTGCACTGAACGTTCTAACCAACGTCACAGAGGTGGGTGGTGTCAACGTACACTCATACATACTAATGAGCTCGAACATCGTCACCGGGTGTGATCTACGACATTTACGGTGCCATTCCCAACTCGGACCTAAGTGGCCCTACCAAGCCAGCTAATGAAGCAATTGTAATTGTCAAAGTTGTTCGTTTGGGTACCTCACGCTGCGTGAGAATAGATTTTAGAGGCAACTCTCTACCTTCGCACGCAAAGGTTGGCCACTTTTCGACACTATAATACCGTTTGTGCTGAAGCCACAGCAATGTATCAACTGCATGAAGCTCGGTCACGTGAGAAGCGTATGAGAAGGCAAGCGACTGTGTTCTCACTGTGCTGAAATTCATTCTGCAGCCACTTGTAAAGCCACTGTTCTCAGGTGTTCAAATTTTAATGAACCTCATGAAGCTTCCTCAAAAGATTGCCCAAAAACAAAAAAGGTAGCTGTATTGAGGCAAATGATGAGATTTCATACATCACATCGCGAGGCTACCGCAACCACCAGAAAGCGGCGCCATTGGCGCCAAAGTTTGTCAGAAAAGTTCAATGTATCTGCATTAGCAGCAGCCACCCGACGCCCTTCTTCACCATCTCTTTCTCCAACCGGATTATACTCAGCTGATATGAAGCAGAACACCGTGAAAAGCGTGGTGTCTGTGGACCCCACTTGTCCTACATTGCCAAAGCCACAGTCACATGGATTAGTGATGGTCGATACCAACAAGACCACCATGAACACAACTGACACAGTTTGGTCTTCGTTGCGGAAGTCACAGCGTCATGCTGATTCACAGCACGCCTCATCATTGCCAGAAGACAAACCTATCCTAATTGTTCTTCAATCACTACTCGACGCCCTTCAAGTGTTCATAGGCAGGCTGAAATCACCACACACTGAGGTCGTACAACAGGTACTGGACGTTCTACGTCCGGTGCTTGCAAGCCTTCAGTAGACATCATGAACCAACGACGTACGGTGGAACGTGACACGCCTGAAGTCCTGCGCCCACTACTATAGAATGCAGCAGTGTAGTTTATTCTCACCTGTTTTTTTGTTTCCTTCTTTCTCTCTCTCTCTCTCTCTCTTTGCATCTCTCAATCCCCTTCCGCGGTGTAGGATAGCAAACTGGACGCTCGACTGGTTGATCTTCCTGCCTTTCCTCCTCCCCCTCTTCTTCTTCTTCTTCTTCTTCTTCTTCTTCTTCTTCTTCTTCTTCTTCTTCTTCTTCTTCTTCTTCTTCTTCTTCTTCTTGTTCCTCTCTTCTTCTTCTTCTTCTTCTTCTTCTTCTTCTATTTTTTGTTTTGCTTAGTCAACTCCTACAGTTTACGAGAGTGTTGAGTGCTCTGAAGCACGCAAGTGCGAAAGTAAAGCGTAGAAAGTAACACAATTTGAATTGTGTCACTATCAAAAGTTATCTCGCATACGAGCATTGCTGTAAGGCTAAAAATGAAACACACACACACACACAAACACACACGCACACACACGCACACACACACACACACGCGCACACGCACACACATACACGCGCGCACGCACGCACGCGCACACACACACAATCACGCACACATATACACACACGCGCACACACACCACAAAAGGCCATTGTTATTATCAACTAGAACGGACCTACAGAGAATATTTATGGTAATAACCTTCGCCCTCCGAGAGCAACGGTAGAACCAGAGAGCCCCGTGATTCGAGACAGCTTGAGGAACGCTGGAAACCTTAATCAGGCATCGTGTCATAACATTCTCGAGTATAGCTTACCGCTATAAGTTTGCAATTATTTCACGCTATTTACTTTCTGAGATAGGAAGAATTTTTCTGGGTTTCCACTGTTAGGTACTGCAATAATGATTTTGTACAATGTCTATGTGCTAAGCTCTTTAAAGCCTCAGTGGTCCCTTGGAAATCATTCCGTAGTATATAGCAAGCTGAAGAGTCGCGCTACATATAGTGGGGCTACGGTAGCTGCATCTGAATGGAGCGGAGTGCAAAAAAAAGTTTGTTATTTTTTTGTCCCAGCAATCAAATTGGAAATAATAGACAATTATATCGGGCCAGTTGGTATGAATTGATATTCGGAGGAAGCGCAGCAACTTATACAAGGAACACAAGACACAAGCGCTTAATTTTAACTAAACGTTAAGTGCAAACGTCTGACTATAAAAGGGTGTGAAAGAAAAAAAAATTTAAAAGCAGAACAACAAAAGCACACGCAAAGTGCCATTCATTATTCCTCCATTATTATGAATCACAGCAACCAAAACACAGTTCTTTCCTCGTGAGCGAGATAGATGGTGCACTGACACACTCATAATCATCACGTGCCATTTCTGCTGCTTCTACCATCAAATGCGTTAATAAATCTCTGTTCCTACAGAAAACGCAAGTGTTATCAAAATACGGTGCACCTCCGCACTCCTTACAATGAATCGCCAAGTAATCATCGGTACCGGTACCCTTTTGTACTTTATAATCATGCTATTCTAACCTCTCATATACGCATCTTTCAGAAGTTCCCACATCAGTAAGACCACTTGACAAGGGCCTCTGTAAACAACCGACAGGGCACACACAGCATATTTCTTGCGACGCCTAATTTGGCAACCTTTCATTTCTTTCTAAACAGGACAAGTTCTGCGACATAATTTTTTGACAGTTTCTTTGCAGCGGACATGACCACTCGGACACCCACCTTATTTCCAATCTTTTTGAAATTGTGTGCGACACCATGGATATAGGGGACAAGAGCCGTCTTACGCTGCTGCAGGGAAGTGTCAATACGTTGCTTGTTTTGTTTCTCGATAGGTCCCTATATAGTGATTTCGTGACGGCTATAACCAGTCGTTGCAGGTAACCTGCTGCCTGCAGTGAAAAAAACTGTTGCTCAAAGCTCTTCTTTATTAGGTGAAAACAGGACTTCTTTATGGAATTAAAAATGCACATTCGTGCGACAGACCTCTTGACTACTTTGGTATGTGCAAGGCAACAAGTTCTTTATGCTTTTGAGCTCATAAAGCGACAGACCTCTTGACTACTTTGGTACGTGAAAGGCGACAAGTTCTTTATGCTTTTGAGCTCATAAAGCCGGCAAACGTGGTAATCCTGAAATTGTAACGAAAAATCAAGGAACCTTAACGTGTTCCCACATGGCATTTCATGTGCAAGTTTTAGAGGCTGAGAAACCGTCTCTAATAAATACTCCATGTGTCAAAACAGCGCAGCTTTGAAACTCCTTAGCACCAAATTTCAAAAATATCAAATATTGGTCCACATACCTGAAGAATTTTAAAACCTTAGTTCCCGACAACTTCTTATCAATTATTCAATCTAAGTGGGTCATAAAAATATCACTAAGTACGGGTGCAACAGCCGACCCAATACAAATACCCTGTTTTGGGATATAGGTGTTCTTATTACAAATAACGAATGTTGACGTTAAGTATAAAACGAACAAATAAAAAAAAACCGCGCTGACATTTACTACAAACGTTCTGAAAGGTCACTGCACCATGTTCAAGTATACACTTTTTGACAAATTCTAGAGCCTATCATGAGGTAAAGCATCGTACAAATCTTTCACATCAATGGACAACGCCTTAACCACTACATTGGCATTCGTTACGAAAAAAAAAACCTCACATTCTGCTCAGAATTCTTGGTGTCAAACGGGTCATTATTTTGAAGGATATTGAGTTTTTCCTGTTAAAAAAGCACCACTCTTTTTTGCAAAGAACTGTTTTTCGAAATAATTACCCGGAACAGCATGCCAACCTTGTGCGTCTTCCAACTAAAGAAAAAATAACTAAGGCCAGTTTATCTGTTTTCTTTTTCTAATTAGCCAAGTCATGCAAGAGAAGCCTGTTGCACAAATTTTTTGCAGCCATTTGTACTGATTTGAGTGAAACGTTTGGCTTCATATCAAATATCGTCTCTAGCGCTACTTGCGCTTTTTGAAAAAAAAAACAAAAAAAAAACGCTCGGGAAAACACGAAACCCACCTTCATTGTCAGAAGGAATGACACGAAGTCCTGATTTTTTTGTGTATTTGACCGCCTTCCTTTTGAGCACCACTCGACGCTTGCCCTTGAGTTTTCGGGCACATCAACACCCTCGGAAATACACCGTTATCTTTTACTTTCCGGAGCGCCACCGGAAATTTGTCCCACATGAGGCAGGAGCTCAGGCGCTTCAACTCTTGGTTCAACGGCATACTTGGAAAATCGTCTTAACGCCTCTTTTACATATTCATGAAGAACGACGCCATACGTGGTGTGAAGTTTGCTTTCAGCAGGTTTCTTCGGTTCCCGCTTGGAGCTGATCTGCGACAGGATTGTTGACCAAAGGCATTCACTTTCGCAATCCGCTAAGCCACACGATTCACGCCACTTTTTTTTTTCTTCTTGTATATTGAGCCGTGTTCCATATAGAACTGATTGCGCAGCATATCCCAGCAGAGGCGTGTCTGCCTGTGTCAATCAGAGTGCAGGATCCCGGAAATCTGGTTTCCATGGCTTACAAATGGTTGAAAGCCACCCCCCCCCCCAAAAAAAATCCAGAATTTCCGGGTGTGTGTTAGCTTCATCCTTAGGCAAAACGAGAATGACCTGGCACGACATATGACGAGGGCTGTGAGGGTTACTCGAAGGGTTGAGTAAAGAAACGTTAATGCTGAAGAGCTTGATTGATTTGTGGGGTTTAACGTCCCGAAACCACCATATGATTATGAGAGACGCCGTAGTGGAGGGCTCCGGAAATTTCGACCACCTGTGGTTGTTTACCGTGCACCTAAATCTGGGCACTCGGGCCTACGACATTTCCGCCTCCATCGGAAACGCAGCCGCGGCAGTCAGGATTTGAACCCGCAACCTGCGGGTCAGCAGCCGAGCACCTTAGCCACTAGACCACCGCGGCGGGGAATGTTGAAGAGTCCGCCGAACTAGAAATGTAACACGATAAACAATTATATTGGGACATTCGGTATGAACTCATCTTGGTAGGAAGCGCAGCATTTATTACACGGAACACACGACACAAGCGCTCATCTTAAACTAAACGTATACTGCAAACATCAGAGTATATAAAAGAGGGGGGGGGGGGAGGTGAAAAGAAAAAAAGTAGAAGGCTGAACAACAACGACAACAACAACAACAAAAGACTGTTGTCTCCTATATCCATGTTGTGGGACACAATCTTAAAATGATTGGAAATAAGGTTGGTGTCCGAGTGGTCATGTTCCCCGGAGAAATTGTCAAAAATACGTCGCAAAACTTGTCCTGTTTCGAAAAGAAAGAAAGGTTGCCAAATTAAGTGTCGCAATAAATATGCTGAGTGTGCACTGTCAGTTGCTTACAGAGAGCCCTTCTCATTGGGTGTTGCTTTGGTGGCAACTACTGAAAGATGCATGAATGAGAGGTTAAAATAGCACCATAATAAAGTGCAAATGGCTATCGATGGTCACATGGCGATCCACTGTAAGGAGTGTGGTTGTGTGCTGCATTTCGATAAAACTTGCGTTTTATATATGGACAGAGATTTATTAAACCGTTTGATAGTAGAAGCAGGAGGAATGACATGTGATGATTATGAGTGTGGTATACTCGGGGACAACGTTGTGTGGCAATGAAGGGAAAGCTACGTGGGCGGAGCTACTGATCTTGTACTCCTCCGCGAAGTAGTCCGGTTTGGCTCCTGTATTGAATGAAGGCCGTGTTCAAGTAATTCCAATGCACACAATTTAATACGTCTGCTTACACAGCCATTTGTGAGTGAAATTCGACACAAGCTTCTTCGGCGAGTCGTCGCATTAGCCGGAGGGCGACGAGCGCTCACCAAAAGACTAAGACGCTATTTTGACTGCGACGCGCACGTAGAATGTGCGGCGGTTTCAGACGCGCAATAACTAAGAAAAAACGCGAAATGAATCTTCAGAAAGCAACAAAAATAATGATATCTCCTCGGTCGGTGCATCGTGTATTTATAAAAAGCATCCAGA